>NW_004524649.1:541656-555764 GCF_000260255.1 Octodon degus | reverse complement strand
GGGACGGGGCGCCGGCCGGGCCTGGGCACCGCAGGACGCGCGGAGCAACCGGCGACGGGCACCAGCAATGACAGCCGCCTGCTCGCCGCGCGCCCGGTTCGCTCGGGGAGGGGGCGGCGGCGCGCTCAAAGCCCGGCCTGGAGCTCAAGGGCCCGGACCGGCCTCCTCCGCAGCCTGCTCTGGAGCCCGGAGGCGGGGCCGAAAACCTGGACTGGAGTATGAATTCCGCTCTTCCAGCGGCCTCCACCCCTCGCCCCTAGAAGCGGAAAAGAGGCAGGCGACGTGCGGGATCCCTGAGTCGGAACGGGAGTGGGGGAGGGGAGGGGGCGCGTGGAAGACCCGGAGCGGATTTTCAGGCTGTAGAAGGGAGGACCGGCACGCAGCCCGCTGGAGGGGGAGACCTGAGCGGTGCAAAACCCGGGCTGGATTACACGGAGCATGGCGACGCCTAACTGGGATGGGCAAGGGAGCTGCGACGCGGCCAAATGCACTCGGGACACGCAAATTTCGGGCCTTTTTTTTCCTCGGCTGACTGAGGGATGTGGCAGGCCTAGTGCAGTGGAAACTGGGCTTGCGCGGGGTGGGGTGGGGTCTCCCCTAGCTTTCGGGCAGCGACGTGCATGGGGAGTGGCAAAAAGAGGGCCGGAATTAGCCGGAGGGATAGGTTCGCGGGATCCCGCCGCAGGCAGGAGGCGCGGGCTCCAGCACCCGGCGTCGCGCTGGGAAGGGACGCGCGCGAGGCGCTGCCCGGGAGACCAGGCCAGCGGAGACGCGCGGATGCCTGTAAAGCTAGAACTGGAGTAGGCGGGACGGGACGGGACGCGATTTCCTCCGAGGCTCCCTGGCAACCGGGCAGGCTTCGCGAGCTGACCGGTGTTAGGAGGTTAGTGTCTACGGAACGAAGGCTTCCAACTTCTGCTCTGAGGTGTGTGTATGGGGGGGCTGTGAATTTTAGATTGTGAGCAAGAACAAAATCCTGAGATGGAGTTCCACAGTCTAGCTCCTACCCTGCAGCTGGTATGGAATTGAAGAAATAGGGCAAGGAACAGGCTTGAGATCTGAGGTCCAGGGAAGCTGCCAGAAGGCAGGTTCCGGCCTGAGGCTGACAGGGAGCTTCGCATCCCCTCGCAGGAGCAGAGAAGGCACGACCTGGCTTGGATCCCTGGAGCCAGAGTTGTGACTGCCAAGAACCACGGTGGGGGCTCTGAAACCGGGCCCCACGCCAAAAATAGGCACTTCAGCAGAAGAGACAAATCTGTGCAGGATGGGGGCTGGGCGTCGGAGGGGGCACAATCCTGGAGGGGAGAGGGTCGGTGAGGCCCCAGAGCTAAGACCCGGCTAGGATCTGGGAAGGCCAGGCCTGGAAGCAGCTTCTGGCTCCATTTTGTGAAAGATGGGTACAACTCTTTAAGACTGATGGGCAGGGAGAAGTGAAACCCGGAGTTGGATCCTCAAGGAAGGGAGTCCATCCAAATAAGGCCTAAATATTAAAGCAGGCAGCTCCTGCCAACTTCTGTCTGGCTGAATCTGAGCATACTGGAAGCCTTGCGGGGAGATAGGGCAGGTAAATCCTGATGTGGACTTTCAAGGAAGGGGATTACAGTGGGTGGAGGTAGGGTAAATAGCCTCTCTGTGGCTAATAAGGGTCTTTACAGAATGAATGAGAAACAGGGAAAGAATTTGAATGTAGAAGCAAGATGCAGCAGTACAAGCATGTAACTGCAAATGGCTATAATCCCAGTACTTGGGAGGCTGAGGCAGGAGGATTTCAGATTTAAGTATTGTCTGGGCAATTTAATGAGAACTTGTCAAAGAAAGAAAGAAAGAAACGGATAGCCAGGTGCCGTGGCACATGCTTGTAAACTTAGTAAGTTTAGTAAGGTTGTCTCAAAAAATAGAAAGATTGGGGCCGGGGAGAGATGGCTCAGTGGAATAAGTGTTTCCCTGGCAAGCGCAAGGACCTGTGTTCAATCTCCAGTTCCACACACACACACAAAAAAAAACATAGATAGGATAGGGCCAAGGATGTAGCTCAATCCAGAGGCTCTTGATTCAATCCCATGGGTGCCTCGTGTGTGTGTGTGTGTGTGTGTGTGTGAGTGTGAGGGTGGAGTGGTAAATCCCCAAAACTTGGGTCAGATTTGTATGTGAACCATGAATCTAGTCTCCAAGACTCTTCCAAGAAGCACTTCCTTGCAGGCTAAACTGGGAGAAATGTTGGACCTCAGATTTTGAGCCTGGCTGAGTGACCTCTCTGACAACCTTATTGCCTTCTAACCAGCCTTTCTTTCTTTCTTTCTTTCTTTCTTTCTTTCTTTCTTTCTTTCTTTCTTTCTTTCTTATGGTTATTGTTTTTGGCGGAACCGGGGATTGAACCCAGGCCCTTGCGTTTGCCAGAGAAGCGCTTATCCACTGAGCCATCTCCCCAGCCCCTAGCCAGCCTTTGTTTCCAGCACTGGACAAGGATTCACTTAGGCCAGAACTTGGGCCAAATCTAGTCCTAGCACTTCAGGGCAAAGTGGACAGCTATATGTTGCTCTCACTGTGGCCTTGAAGGTAGGTGACTAGGTCCAGACAACTGCATCTGGAGACCTGTAGAGACTGATGGGTGCAAAAAACATATCCCATCCATCTGTGGTTGACTGCAGTCCTCTTGTGTGCTGGGGGTGGCAATCTCTGCATGACTCAGTTCCCCACTTTGAGATAGCAGATAGCAGACCCATAGGAGGCCCTGAGATGCTGAGCAGCGAGCATGGTGCTTTAGGGGCAACCAAGACACTGCCCCCCCCAGCACGGCAGCCAGCTTTCTGTAAATCCGAGGGGGTGGGGCTTGATGGCAGAGCACTTGTCTAGTATGCCCCACAGCCTGAGTTCCACCCCCAGCACCACAAAAACAAACCAGGATTGCAAGGGGGCCTGGACAAGGCAGCCTAGGGAGAGTCAGACACCTAAGAGTTCTCCAGCACCAAGTCCCCTCCCCATGGCCTACGGCCCGGAGCTGTTGCAGTGCAGGTGGCGGTGGCAGGGGGAGGCGGGACACGACTGTCCACTTCCTTTAAAGATCCTTGGCCCCATTTGCAAACATCCCCTCAGGGAGCCCTCTTCCACACCCTTCTGGGTCTCCCCACACCTGTGATGGAGGAGCGCCCCTGGTGGTGGCCAGGATCGGCTCGCCAGCTTCACCCGGACTCACTGGCTCATGAGGCAGAGTGCAGAGCCGCTGGGGGCTCGAAAAGAGTCGCTGTCCCCGGACCCCAGGGCTGCGCAGTCGCAGTGAAGGTCGCCCCTGGACCTGCTCTGGCACCGCGGTGTTCACGCGCGCGCGGACGCAGACTCGCGACGCTCTGTGCCTGTCTCGTGGTCCGCTAGCCCGGAACTCCCAATCCTGGTGCTCCCCTCGCTTACAACGTGAAACTTCGCACATGGGAGCCCCATGCTAAGGGCCCCACAGGTCTCGCACTTCAGCTCCCCATGTTCTGTGTATCTGGTCCTTAGGGACCCTGTTCCCAGAGGGTCCTGCGTCTTTGGCCTCCCATTCTATAAAGCCTACATGTGGGCACCCCACCTTCTGTGGAGTTCATGCTAGAGGACTCCTGTTCCCAAGATATCCCATACCTGTGGCATCCCATGTTATCCCCTGTGTTTTGGGAAGCCCACATTCTGAGTGAGCCACTGTTCTGCCCTGTATTGGGGCTCTGGTTGCTTGGTGTTCCACTGCCAGGCTCCTGAGGGCCCCTGCACGATGGTCACATATCTGAGGCCAGGGGTGGGGACCACGAGCCCTCTGGTTCATGGTCCTTCCCTTTGCTTGTCCCCCCACGGAGCACCCTCACCAGCTGCCAGGTGCCAAGGCCGTGGTTGCCATTGAGGGTGCCCTAGAGCAGGCAGGAGAGCCTGAAGCCTTTTCAAGGGCACTCTTAGAGCCGTGTCTGGTGTGTGTGCCTGTACTCCTAGCACCTAGGAGGCAGAGGCAGGTGGATCACCATGAATTCAAGGCCAGTTTGAGGCTACATAACAAGACCCTGTCTCTAAAAACAAAACAAGGCAAACAAAAAAGATCAAGGGCTCAATCTCTAGTGGACAAGATAAACAGAACCCAGGTATGGTTCAGCCCCAGAAGTGGATGTGAGAGAGTAAAGGAAGATGAATCTGCCCAGGCCTCGGGATGCCTGAGTGGAGTCACATGTTCTGGGCAAGGGCTCTACCACTGAGCAACATGCCCAGCCCTTTTTGTTTTTTATTTTGAGACAAAGTCAAGCAAAGTAGCTGAGGTGGACTCGAAATTTGCATCCTCCTGGCTCAGCCTCCCAACTAGCCACTGTACCTAGTAGAGTGCCCTTGGGCTCCACCCCTAGTACCTCCACTATGCTAAGTGCTGGGGACACCCTTGCAAAGGTTGCTAGGCAGCAGAGCCCTGAGGACCAAGTAGGTGAAGGGAATGCTGGCCCGAGGTGGGGATACCGAGGGGGTGAGTAGAGCATGCAGGCCTGGTGGACTGTGAAGTAGGAAGCAGGGGAGGTTCTTGAGCAGAGCACAGAGGACCTGCCTGAAGTGCTCATAGGCAGAGGCCTGGAGCAGAAGCCAGGGACCTGGGGCAGGGGCTGCACAAGTGCAAGTGGGAGATGCAGCAGGGGAAGGGGATTTTGGGAAGGTGACACAGATGCATTGGAAATGGACTGTGTGGGAACAGATGAGTCGGGATTTATGACCTGGGCACTTGCATGGATGGAGGAGATGCAGAGAGGGTGACTTCTGAGGTTAAGGACAGGACCTTTTTTTTTTTTTTTTTTTTTTAAGAACCAGGGATTGAACTTGAGACAGTATTTCACTAGGCAGTTTAGGTTGGCCTTAAACTCTCTTTGTGGCCCAGGCTAGCTTCAAACTCACAGAGATCCTCCTGTCGAAGCCTTCCAAGTGCTGGGATTATAGGTGTGTGCCACCACACCACAACCACTTGCCAGGCAAGCACTTATTCTACTGAGCTATCTCCCCAGCCCCTCCTTTTCTATATATTATCATTTTTGACAAGGTCTCATTAAGTCGCTAAAAAACAAACACACAGGGGCTGGTGAGGTGGCTCAGTGGTCTAAAGCACCTACTTAGAACAAGCTTTGAGCACAGGGACCACGGTTCAATCCCCTAGCACCACATGCCAGCCAGCCCGCCCCCTGGTGGGCTGAGCTGGCCACACACACACACACACACACACACACACACACAAATAAAATAAAAACACTTAAAAAAAAAAAACCAAACACACAAAAACATCTGTGATCCTGCAATTTGTGACATTCATGTGCTACTAGGCCCAGTTCCTTTATACATGCTTAAAAGATTCTAGGGGTCTGGACTCGTCATCCCAGCACTAGGGAGGCTGAAGCAGGCGGATTGCCACAAATTCCAGGCCAGCCTGGGCTACATACGGAGTTCAAAGCCAATCTGAACTGCACAGCAAAACCATGTCTCAAAAAATGAAAGAAGAAAGAAAGAAAGAAAGAAAGAAAGAAAGAAAGAAAGAGAAAGAAAGAAAGAAAGAAAGAAAGAAAGAAAGAAAGAAAGAAAGAAAGAAAGAAAGAGAAAGAAAGAAAGAAAGAAAGAAAGAAAGAAAGAAAGAAAGAAAGAAAAATGTCTCCAAGAATTACCATGTGATAAAGCAGTTCCACTCCCAGGTATAAATCTTAAGATTTGGAACTGGGCACTCACAGATATTTGTATGTGGCTTTTCACATGCCAGGATTCACGACCAACGAGGGGGCAAGAAACTGACATGCCCATCAGAGAGCACATAGTTACACTAAGGGAGCAACACCCACACCATGGGGTTCTTTTCTTTTTGAGATAGGGTCTCACTATGTAGTTCAGACTGGCCTTGAACTTGCTGTGTAGCCCAGACTGGTCTTGAACTCATGGCAGTCCTCCTGCCTCAGCCTTCTGACTAGAGATACTGAGCTACAAAGGGAAAGAAGTGGGGTGGGAGAGGCTTGCTGGTGAGCCCTTGTGCAGCATTGTGAAGAAGAAAAAAATCCTGATTGACACATGCTATAGTGTGGGTGTGCTCAGCAAGAAAACCTGACCCTAAAGGTCACATGGTGTCATTGTCTACCATTCCACTCACACCAATGTCTGAAGCAGGTGAACCCATACACAGAAAGGGAAGAATGGAGAGGGGACTGCACAGGGGTAATTGGTTTTTCTTTTGGGGACTGATTACAATTTTTTTTAACATTTATTTAGTGTGTGTGTGTGTGTGTGTGTGTGTGTGTGTGTGGCCAGCTCAGCCCACCAGGGGGGCGCGGCTGGCTGGCATGTGGTGCTGGGGGATCGAACCGCAGTCCCTGTGCTTTGCCAAGCTTGTTCCAAGTAGGTGCTTTAGACCACTGAGCCATCTCTCCAGCCCCCTGATTACAATTTGTTGGATCCAGCCGGTTGTGGTGTGGTGGCACACACCTATAATCCCAGCACTTGGGAGGCTTCAACTGGAGGATCTCTGTGAGTTTGAAGCTAGCCTGGGCCACAAACAGAGTTTAAGGCCAACCTGAACTGCCTAGTGAAGCACTGTCTAAAAAAAAAAAAAAAAAAAAAAAAAAAAAAAATCCACCAGCAAACAAGAATAAATAATTTTTTTGACATTTAAATTTTTTTCCATAATTTTATTGAGAAACAAATAGCAATGAGACATTTTCAAACCAAATTGGTAGGACAATTTTGATAATTAACACATTGCACACATTCTTCCTAGTGGTTAATTGCTGTACAAGATGCGGACATGATATCCTATTTACAAACACCATTAGAACAAATCCCTCTATTCATTAAGAGAATGTAATTATATATCTATCCCAACCACTTTGAATACAGATACAAAATGGACATTCATCTGTATCCCCTTTTTTTTTGTTAAGTTCCATCATTTAAATATTATAGGTGTGTAAACTCAGCAAAATATTCTAAAAGAGTTCAGTAGTCCATAATAGTATTGGGTTTTCCACTTCACTGGCAATGTCAGAAATTGTTGACCTGAGTCCCCTACAGCTCAGCATAACAGCATGGCTTTACTTCTTATACTTCATTTTTATACTTTTCTGCTGGATGGTTTAAGACCAAGGTAAAGCAAGACCTATGCAACAAGAGTTGTAGCTTTTGGGTCTGATAAGGTCAGTGAAATCCCCTCAGGATTTTTCCTGAGATCCTGTACCTCAGATTGTAGAACCTTTGTCAGTGTCAGCCATGTGGATAAGTCATGGCCATTGCTTGGCCACTGTGCTCTCTGGGAAAGCCTGAGAGAATGTTTCCTCTCCAAGTGACTCTCCTTAGGCATACTCTCCATCATCGATCACTTTCCCCTTTGGCCCCATGATCTCCTTGATCAGAAAATTTGGGACACTACTGAGTTACATGACGTTACAATACAGGTTCTCATATGTCCTGAGTCTTAATTGACCTTAGAAGGCTAGGGCCAAAATGTTGGCTTTGCTTGCGGCCCTCTTTTTTCTCTAATTTTGGTCTGCAAACTTAGGTTGTTAACCCTCCAGAAGACAAGCTTATTGTTATTACCATACAACCTAGGCTGTTAAGCTTAACCTCACTATCTGTCTGAGTATCAAACATCTTAGGCATAACATGGAACAGGTATTTTTCATCAAGTATTGATATGTTGAACTTTAAGTCCCTATAGAATATGATGAAAAAACATTTAAAAATTAGAATATATTTTAAAAAGTAGGCATAAAGAATTATATACTTCTTATGTTTACACATAAGTCCAAAAATCTAAGAATAAATAATTTTAAAAAAATGTCTTTGCACTGAGTGTGGTTTGCCGCCCTTGAACTCACTCTGTAGCTCAGGCTGGTCTTGAACTCATCGCGATCCTCCTGTTTCCAAGTGTCACGATGATAGGAGTTTGGCACCTCACCTGTTTTGTTTTGTTTCTCTTTGTAAGTGATCACATCCTCAGGACACAAAGCTAACACAAAACCCTGAAACTGTCCCTGTGCATATCTACTCATCTTTCCTGCTCCCGTAGAATACCTGTTCCTGGAGACTAGAGGCACTTGCTTTTGGCTCTCCGCTGCACGCACAGAGCCCAGAACCGTGGCAGGTGTACAGCAGGTGCATAGGGGAAGACTGGGCCCAGCAGCGAGAGGTCCTGGTCATCCAGCCTGGCGCGGTGACCTGTGCTTCCCTCCCCGTCCGCTAGAGGCCGCTGCCCCGCTGCACTGCGCCGCCAGGTAAGAGGCCACGCCCCCTCCAGGTGCGCGGGGGTGTGGCCACCCTGTCAAGGTCGAGAAGGTATGTGCTGGACTGCTGGAGAGTGCGGGTAGCCGAACCCGAGGGAGAAGGCTCCAACTGAGCGTGTGTGGAGTGCAAACATGCTTGGGGAGGCTGGGCTTGGAGGGAGCAAAGGAGGTGTGGGAGCAGTGAGGGATGCATGGGGAAGGGTAGTGATGGGGGAGCCACCCAGGACTTAGGACACAGTTGGGGTGTGGCGGGGAGACAGGTGAGCCGGCAGAGGTTGTGGTCCCAGGGGTGGCTTCTCTGGGTGGGGTGCACCTCCCAGTCCCGTTCGCCTGCCACTGTCCCCATGGCTAGGGTTCATGGTGGAGCAGGTTAGGTGGTGGGAACGCAGAAGTGAGCTGTGTGGCTCGCCTGGCCCAGGCAAGCATGGAGTGGAAAACACAGGACTGGGGAGGGGACAGGGAAGGGCTGGAGGGAGAGCTCCCAGGCCTGGAGACAGCCACACTGCTGGGGTTGAACTTCGCATCCTGCTGCCTCAGCCTCCCTGAGTGTGTGGATGACAGGTGTGTACAAGCGTGCCTGACTTATAGTTATTATTTTGAGAAAGGGTCTTGCTGATTTACCCAGGGTGGCCTACGATTATAGATGTGTGTGCCATGTACGACCACACCCAGCACACAGCTCTGAATACAAGAAGCCCAGTGAGTTGTACATCATTTTATTTTTGGGTGCCTGGCAATGGAACCTAGCACCTTGTATGTGCTAAACTCTACCACTGAGCCACACCCTCATCCCCTGAATTGTATTTTGTTGTTGTTTTTAGATGAGGCCTCAATATATAGTTCAGTCTAACCTTGCATTCCTGGCACCCTCCTGCCTCAGCCTCCCATGTATTGGCATCACAGGCATGTGCTGCCATGCCCAGCTGAATTGTATTTTTAAATGGTTAATCTGATGTTATGAGAATTTTACCTCAAAAAGAAACTTTAAGAAGTTAATCCACACAGGCCAAATAAAACCCCTGGTTGTCCCAGGTTGGCCTTGGACTGCCACCCTAATGGGGAGTGGAGGAAGAGGAGAGAAAAGGCGACCGGCCTGCAGGCAGAGCAGAAGGGGCTGGGGTTGGCTGCTGTAGAGCAGGGCAGAGGCAGAGAAGTGTGTCTAGGCTCAGGAGAGTGCCCCCTCTTAACCTGACCTGTCAGCCCAGGAAGGAATCAGCCGCAGGTCAGAGGCCGGGCAGCGCTGCTGCTGATGGGTGCAGAGTTCTGAGGGGAGGAGAATGACAGCAGCTGGCTTGGCCCAGCAGTGCCTTGGCTCCTGAGACCCTGGCTTCAAACACTGACTGGAGAAGAGAGAAAGGAAGGATGCAGGAGGCCTGGAGGGCGCTGAATGGTGGAGGCCTCCACAAAGAGAGAGAGGTTTCCACACCCTGCCTCCTCGGGGTTTGGCTGTCTTCATCAGTTCCTGCTGCTATGGTGAAATACCTCAGGTGAATAATTTGTGAAGAATGGAAATGACCTAGAATCCCAACTACATGGGAGGCTGAGGCAGGAGGAGCTCAAATTCAAGCCTGGCCTGGAAAATTGAGGGAGACCCTATCCCAAAATTATTATTTTTTTTAAAGGCTGGGGATGTAGCTCAGCACAAAGGTCCTGAGTTCAATCTCCCGTATGGAGAAAAATAGATACAAAATAAAATAAACTTAAAATAATGCTCAGGGTGCTGGGGCCTGGATGAGATTGGGGCATGTCTGACTCTGTTGAGTGAGAGCTGATTCAGCTACCAAGATGGTACCTCATTGTTGCCCCAGAGGTGACAGGCTGTGGCTCCACACGGCAGAGACAGGACAAAAAATTTTGACTTGTCCTTTTTTGTGTGTGTGTATTTTAGGACAGGGTCTACAGGGTCTCACTATGTAGATCAGACTCATAGTGATTCTCCTGTTTTTAGCCTCCCAAGTGCAGGGATTACAGGTGTACCACACCCAGTCTCAGTCACCATCTCTGCGGGCCCTGGGGAGCAAGGCACCAAAGCACCCCCTGGGATCGGACACCAGCTGCTGCATCTGCCTAAGCAGGTGCTTTAAAGGATTTGTTCTTCAAATTCTTTTTCTTTTCATTTTGAGATTGGGTCCCCCCCAAGTTGTCCAGACTGGTCTTGAACTCATGGTGATCCTCCTGCCACAGCCTCCTGGGTAGCTGGCACTGAGAATGCACTCCGCTTCTTTCAAGCTCTCTTCCAAGGGCACTGATTCCATTGGGAGGTGGAATTGCTCCTCACCTGATAACCTCCTCCAGGCTCTACATGTCCTGCTGCCATCCAACATGGAAACTTCCTGGGGACCCTGCATGCAGTCAGAGCGGTGGCCTGGCTTGGACGAAGGATTGTTTTGTTTTGTTTTACACAAGGGGTTTCTGCAGATGGAATTAAGGATTTCATCATGAGATCATTGCAGAGTAGAGAGGGCCTGATGCCATTGCCAAGTGTCATCAGAAGAAAGGACACAGACACAGAAGAGCCACGGTAGGGCTTGGCCCACGTGGCCACAAGCCAAGGGTCTGCCAGAAGCTGGGAAAGGCAGGGTGGGGTGGCGCACACCTAGAACCCCAGCACTGGGAAGGCTGAGGCTAGAGGGTCGCCATGAGCTCGAGGCCAGCCTGGGCTACATAGTGAGCTCAAGGTCAGCCTAACCACATAAGGAGACCTTGTATCAAAAATCAAAACAAAGCAGAAGGTTGACTGAGTCCCACCCAAGAAGGCTGGGCCCAAGGTTCCCTTGAAAACTCGAGTTGTCCCTGCTGAGGGGGAGGTAGCCCTCCATGAGCACTGGCCCCTGCTGGGAACTTAGCCTTGCTTTGCAGAAAGCGCATCTTGTCTTTTTTAAAACATATTTTAAAATTCTTTAGACTGACACTGAATTGTACCTGTGTATGCGGGCAGTGTGAGATTGCAGTACCCGCCTATGTGTGAGGAGGAGATCAGGGTCATTGGCCTGCCACCCCATCTCACATAGATTTCTTTTTTGTATGTGGGGAACACTGAAATTCTCTCTGCTGGCTGATTTGAAATATACAATTAATTGTTGTCAACCACGGGGACCCTGCTGCGCCATGGTGCATTAGAAGTCCTTCCTCTTTTCCGGCTGCACCCCTGGCCCCAGGAACCATCCTCTCTGCACCCCCTGGGGTTGCTACATCTTTTGATTAAAAGCTAAGAATTCAGATTTTTATGCCAAAAAAACCTACTTGATATTTAAGGGCTAGAAATTTATTAAAATGTCTTAAAACTCCTGCACAAACCAAACAAATCCCATCCATGTTCTGGGGCTTGAACCCCTGGGCGCCAGCCTTGGAAGCCCAATGGCTGACGGGAAAAGGATGCTCGGGAGAGGCAGGCGCACAAAGCATCACGGGTAAGGCGGGTACCACTCGGGGGCGGGGGCCTGGCGCGAGGACACCTGGAGCTGGAGCAGGATGTTGGGGGCTGGACCTGAACAGGTGATTGAGGTCTAGACTGGGCAGGGTCTGTGGAGTCTCGCTCAGTTTTGAAGGCGAGAAGCCACTGATGGCTTTTAAATAGCTGAATGACTCAGTCGTCTTCATCCCCCACCCCCACCCACCACCGTCTCCCAAACCCACAGAGCTGGCTGTGGCTCCGGCTTTCTTGGGGTTGGGGGCATGAGCCATCAATGAAAGAAATTAATAGAACCCACAGCTTATGGGGAAGTGAAGGCACAAAGAATCACTCCAAGGTCTGACGTGTGGCAGGTGGGGGACAGGGACAGGGTAGTGGCTGTCTGTGGAGAGAGGGCGAGGGCTGTGGAGCCTGTGTACTCAAGATGCAGCCAGGAGCAGGAGCGACATGATCCTGCCTCCTCGGAAAGGGACCCCAGGCGAGGCAGAGGGTAGAGAGAGAAGGCAGGGCTGAGAAAATGGGAAAATCTGGGGTCTGGGGCGGGCTCTGTGGCAGAGCGCCCGCCTGGCGTGCACAAGGCCCTAGTTCCATGGCCAGCCCGGAGGGGGACAAGAAAACACAAAGTGTGGCAAGTGTGGCTGGTGGGCAGCCCCTGCAGGGCCTGGACAGAGCAGGAGGACGGGGTCCTGCGCGGTTCTCCAGCCACCCCAGGGTCTCTGGCCCCCCTGCACCCGGCTGGGCCACCTTCTCCAAATCGCACCACCCAGAGCAAATCTGCAGCTGACATCGATTCCTGACTCTAAGCCCAAGGAGACGGAGAAAGGGGAGAAAAAAAAAATTCCATCTGTTCTCCCTGTGACGGAATGAGATTTTTCACCCTGTGCTTTCTGCCCGCGCCTCTCCTCCCATTTCCTCCGGCAGCCACGGCGACACGATATAAATCGCTGCAAATGGGTTTTCCTGGCCGGTCGCTGGGTTGTTTTAATAATGGTTCATTTTCTGCCCCAGGGAGGGGGAAAAATATTCCATCGAGAAATTGAGTGGGAGGGGGGCTCGTTCTGTGTGTGTGACAGAGAGGTTGTGTGTGTTCACAGGGCAGGGGCATCCCGCAGAGAGACCAAGGGACCTGCCTGCTCAGAACACCAGCGCATCTCTGGCACCCGAAGGGATTTGTTTGGAAGCAAACAACACATTTACTGAGCACCTACTATGTGCTATGCACCAGCTAACCCCAGAGTGTGTGATTGTGAATAGGTGTACCGTTTCTGGCCTTACTCACACTGATATTCTAGAAGCAATGGAGAATAACATTGAAATAAAATTTGGAGCCAGGCACAATGGTGCATGACTGTCACCCCAGCACTCTGGGAGGCTGAGACAGGAGGATTGTAACAAGGCCACCCTGACAATTTAGCTAGTTGTCTCAAAATATAAAAAAAAAAATTAAAAAGGGCCAGAGATGTAGCTTAGGAAAAAGGCCCTGGGGCCAATTCCCAGTAAGCAGAGCTCTGCAATAATTGCAACTGTGGAAGGTTGTGGGTATGGTGCGTGTGGCGAATGTGGCCTTAGGAGAACCAGGGTCCCCTGTGGAAGAGTCATACAGGCTGATGTTGACAGGTGGGACAGACAGCTGGAGCTGAGGAGGGAGGCCAGCCTGGCAGTGGGGCTTGGAAGAATCAGATGCACCCAGTGGCCTGGGAGATGAGCCACGGGGCTGAGCATGGTGAAGGGCAGCTGCCAGGGCCCAGGCACAGCGCGCGTGGTCAGAGGGCTGGGACCATCACCAGCTTCTAGGAATTCTTGGATTCTGGGCAGGGTAGAGGGTGCGCCCTTGCCCAGCATCTGGGAGGCCTGGGTTCTAGCCCAGCGCCCGGAGCCATTCAGTCTGCAGAGCTGGGTGAGATGGTGGCTGTCCTGGGCATGTGTACCCCTTGGTCTCAATGCCTGCACTGACCCTCACTGCCCTGAAGTGGTGCCACCACCCTGGTGGCCATGTGTGTCTCAGCCCATCTAGCTGTCCAGAAGTGTCAGCACAATGGCTGGGGCCTCAAGAGCACAGCCATCATCAGCATCATTGCCACCACTGGCTGCTCTGGAGGCCGGGCTCCATGAGGAAGGGCCAGCCTGCTTTTCCAGGACAGAAGAGGCTTTCACTTGGGTCCTCTATGCTGGGGCCTCAGTCTTGAACCCTCGTCTCCTTCCAAAGACCCCATTTCTCTTTTGGTCCTGGGGGCTGTACCTGGGGCCTTTGCATTGAGGCTTGTTCCCAGCCCTTTTTAGTTTTTCTTTTGTGATAAGTCCTCACTAAGTCACTAAATTGCCGAGGCTAAGCTCAAACTGGCGATCCTCCCCTCGTGCCTCAGCATCCCAATCTGCTGGGATGACACACATGAGCCACCATGCCCAGTCCACTTCCTTTTCCTTTTTTTTTTTTTTTTTTTTTTTTTTTTTTCAGA
>NW_004524649.1:532574-541556 GCF_000260255.1 Octodon degus | reverse complement strand
GTCTCGCTATGCAATTCAGGCTGGCCTTGAGCTCACTGTGGAGCCCAGGCTGGTCTCGAATTCACAATGATCCTCCTGCCTCAGCCTTCTGAGTGCTAGGATTAGAGAGGTGCACCACAATACTGGGCTAAGACCCCACTTTCTGATACTATTATCTTGGGGTCAGGACTTCAGTACAGGAATTTGGAGGAACACGAAGCATAGAGCACAGTGTCTGGTTTACCAAGCTGCCCGTTGCCCCATCTCTTGCACTATACCTACCCTTCCTTACTATGTGGGTTAAGCAGTGGCCTCCCCAAAAGATATGCCTATACCCCAATCCTCAGAGCCAATGAATTGATCTTGTTTTTGAAAAACAAAAACAAGATATTTGCAGGTAGCTTTCTTTAAAAAAAAAAAAAAAAAAAAAAAAAAGATTTATTTGTTTATTTGGTACAGGGTCTCACTACACAGCTTGGGCTCATAGTGATCCTCCTGTCTCAGCCTCCCCAGTGCTGGGATTACAGGCATGTGCCATCACACCTGATTTCAGTGGTCGGCATGGTGCGAGGCTAGCACAGCATGTGGTACTGGGGATCAAACACAGATCCTTGCGCTTGCCCGGTAGGCACTTAGACTGCTGATATATCTCCCTGGCCCTGCAGGTAGCTTTGAAGCTAAGTATCTTCAGATGAGATCATCCTGGATTGAGATGTGTGCTATGGCAAGTGTCCTACAAGAGAAGGGGAAGGGGACTGGGCCTTTGGCACACACATGTGGTCTCAGCTAGTATGGACTCAGATACTTGGGAGGGTGAGGCAGGAGGAATGCAAATTCAAACCCAAATGGGCAACCCAGTGACTTAGCAAGATCGTCGTCTCAAAAAAGAACAAAGGGGTTGAGGGTGGAGCTCAGCGCAAAAGCTTTGGGTTTAATCCTAGTACAGAGAGAGAGAGAGAGAGAGAGAGAGAGAGAGAGAGAGAGAGAACAAAAAGGAGAGAGAAAGAGAAGGATGGACACAGGGAAGTAGGTAGAGAAAGAGAGGAAGATGAAGAGAACAGAGGCAGGGAAAGGGCACCTAAGAGCTGAGTGTCAGGTGCACACCTGTAAGCCCACCACTCAGGAGGCTGAAGCAGGAGGATCACCGTGAGTTCAAGGCTAACCTGGACCACAAGTAAGACCTTGCTTCAAAAACTCACAAGAGTCAATATAAAGACAGAGGTAGAAATTTGAGTGATGTGGCTGCAAACCAAGGAACACCAGGAGGGCTCTGAAGCTTCAGGAGGACAGGAAGGACTCCTCCCCCGCCAGCACCAGAACATCTCAAATAGTCCTGATGACACAGATTCGGACTCCTGGCTTCCAGGCTGCTGAGAGGACCCATTTCCATTTGTTTGCTTGGTGTTGGCTTTAAGTCACATCATCCATGGTTCTTTGTCCTAGCAGCTGCGGGAAACTAATACATCCCCTTCCCACCTAAAGTCTCAAAAGTGATTCTCAGGACAGCTACACCTGCTCTCAATCCACCAGCCACCGGGTAGGCTCTGTCCTATCAAACCCAGTGGTCATCTGTGGGCTTCCAGACCCCTTCACTTTCTGACCCCTTGCCACTGCCATGCTGCCCCTCACCAGAGTGACCTGGATACAGGCTAAGGAGTGCAAAGGACTGTGGGAAGCTCCCAAAAGCTAGGAACAAATGAGGAAGAAACAGTGAACACTCTTGGGCTTTCCAGAAGTGCATCCCCAAAGTACGGTGCCCTCCCTTTAAACATGAGTGCGAGTCTGGGGCTCGCTTCTGGTCATAGAAAGTGGCCCAGCTTGCCATATGCCTTCTGGGATGGAAAAGATGGCGGCTTCCATCTTGGGAACTTCCATTCTGCCTTCCAGTCTTGTTTGCTGGCTCTGAGGGAAACTAGGTGCCACGCTGTGAGCTACCGGACATCAAGCAACCAGCAAGGAGCTGGCTGCCAGCAACTCCTGCGCGCAGATGGAGACCCTTTGCTCTGGGCTAGTCTCTAGCTCTTTTCTTTTGAGACAAGGTCTCACTGAGGCTGTTCTCCAATTTGCGACTCTCCTGCCTCAGCCACCTAAATAGCTGGGATTATAGCTATGGGCACCACTATGCCCAGCTATATTTGAGTTTTGCATTCTTTCTAGGCTAATGATATGCAGTTTGATCCCATATCACAATGCCACAAAGCCAGGAGCTCACCTCCCATGAGCCACTGAACCCCGGTGAAACCACCGATCTCCTGCGAAGCACGGTGGAAGAGCCAGGATGGTCAGCAGGTTAGCTGTGTGAAAGGCACCTCATTAATATGCCATGAATATTGACTTGCAATCTATTTACCTTACAGGGGGCTTATCAGGATATAAACCCAGCAGATATTGAAGAACATCTGCGTGTCACATACTTATGTTTTTGAGGTGTGAGCATTTAAAATCCCTTGGCGACTTTCAGATATACAATGCATTGCTGTTCTATATGTCACCGTGTTGTATATAGACCTTTTTAGCTATTCCTCCTATCTAACTGAAAAATAAATTTCTTTAAAACAGGGTTTCAGGGCTGGGGAGATAGCTCGGCGGTATAAGCACTTGCCTCGCAAGAGCAAGGACCCAGGTGCGATCCCTGGTACCGCACGCCATGCCAGCCCCAAAACTGTAATTCCAGAGCTGGGGAGGCTGAGACAGGAGGATCACTACAAGTCTGAGGGGCATAGCAAGACCCTGTACAAAAAAAAATCAACAAATCCATCAATCAATAAATACAATAAAACTTTCAGCTGGGCATGGTGGTGCATGCCTGTAATCCCAGCACTTGGGAGGCTGAGGCAGGAGGATCATTCAGAGTTTGAGGCTAGTCTGGGCTACAAAGTGAACTCAAGGTCAGCCTGAACTGCACAGGAAACCCTGTCACAAAAATATGAATAAGTAAAACAAAACAAAACAAAACAAAAAACATGGTTTCACGCTGTAGCCCAGCCTGGCTTTGAACTTTTAATCCTCTTGCCTCAGCCTTCCAAGTAACTGGAAAGACAAGCATGAGGCACTGTACCTAACTAGGCTGGGATTTGAACCTGGGCTATTTCAGATTAATTACTGGGTGTCTGTTGAAGTTTAGCTTATGTGTCAGGTATGTCAAGTCTCTCCTGACCTAATGGGATAAACAAGTTTATACAATATCTCTTGCCCATGTCTAGAAGGTACTTCTTAGCCAGGTGTGGCAGTACAGGCAAGCCTGCAACCCCAGCGCTCTGGGAGCCTGAAGCAGGGGGCTCTCCAGTCCCAACCTAGGCAACTAAGTAATTTAGCAAGATTCTTTTTATTTATGTGTGTGTGTGTGTGGCCAGCTCAGCCCACCAGGGGGCGGGGCTGGCTGGCATGTGGTGCTGGGGGATTGAACCGCGGTCCCTGATGCTTTTGCTAAGCTTGTTCTAAGTAGGTGCTTTAGACCACTGAGCCATCTCACCAGCCCAATTTAGCAAGATTCTGTCTCAAAATTAAAAAAGAAAACAACAAACTAAAGGGACTGAAGGTCTTGAGTTTAATCCCAGTACTGGAAGGAAAAAAAAAAAAAAAAGCAAACTGAAACAAAACCAAGAAACAAAAGTGGAGGCAGGCAGAGGGCAGTCCTGAGTGCGTCTTGCCAGGTCTCTCGCTGTCTTCCCAAGTTCTCTGGGGCTGCTGAACAGAACAACAGCAACTGGGTGACTTAAAGCTGTAGAAATGGGTTCCCCCAGCCCAGAGGCCCAGGTTGGGAATCAAGGTGCTGTCCCAGGGTTGTCCGTTTTGGTCCCCAGTCCTTGCTGCCCCAGGCCAATGTTACAGGGCCTCTGCCTGTGTCCGAGTCTCACTTCTTCCCCATCCCCTTCCCCTTCTTTTCCTGTGGACGACTGCAGGGTCTTCTCATTGGGCTCCATCCCCAGCCTGTTGTATTTCCCTTGATTTTTATCTTGAGACATTGTGACCCTCCTGCTTCAGCCTCCTGAGTAGGCAATATTATACTCATGTGCCACCATGAGTCTCTTATGAGGGCACCATGCCTGTGAGGTGAAGGCCTTGCCCCTGTATCTAGCAAGACCTGGGCTTCCATCACTGCACCTGCAGAGCCGTTCCAAGGAAGACACGCTCTGCAGTTCAGGTGTCAAGATTTCTGCTTTTCTTGAGGGCAGGAACACCACGCAATGCACGCTACATAGACACCTTTGTGTTGCCTCATCCTGGCTCTGTAGGGCACCAGTCTGAGCCACCGTCACAGTGCCAAGGGCTGGGAAGTCTGCATTTTTGTGCTGTGGTGCTGGGCTTCAATCCACATGCTCTAGTCATTAAAACAAAGACAAGCCAGGTACGGTGGCTCACACCTGTATCCTAGGGACTTTGGAGGCTAAGGAAGAGGTATTGCGAGTTCAAGGCCAGCCTAGGCAATTCAGCAAGACCCTGTCTCAAAGTAAAAACATTAGAAAACCCGGTGCTGTAGCTCAGTAATAAAGTGGCCTTCAGTTCAATCTCTAGTACCAAAAGCAAAGCAAAAGCCAAATGAAACCCAAACAAACCTCAATTGCCATTGTCCTGTCTTGAACTTTTTATTTTATTTTATTTGCTGAGGGGGCTGAGACAGGGTCTTGCTATGAGAGTCAGACATGGTGGTACACACCTGAAATCCCACTACAGAGGAAACTGAGGCAGAAGGGTGGTAAGTTTCAGCCCAGCCTGGGCAATTTAGTGAGACCATATCTCAAAATAAAGTAAAAAGGCTTTGTGTTTTTTTGTTTGTTTTTTCCGGAACCAGGGATTGAACTCAGGCCCTTGAACTTGCCAGGCAAGTGCTTATTCTACTGAGCCGTCTCCCTTGCCCCCAATAAAAAGGCTTTGATCATCCTCACTCCCTGTAGAGCGGTATAATCCTTTTTTTTTTCTTTTTTGTGTGGTACTGGGGATTGAACACAGGACCTTGGGCTTGCCAGGCAAGTGCTTCTTCTACTGAACTATCTCCTTGGCCACAGCTAGTGGAAGCCCTCAGAACCCAAATGCCTCCCATTAGGCGCCTCCTCCCAGTTCTGCCACACCCGAGTTCCTGTCCCAGGTTGTGCTTTGGGGAACACATTCAGTCCACTGGCTAAATGTAAATCAATCTCTCTCTCTCTCTCTGTCTCTTTCTCTGCAGTGAAAAGACCCTGAATCCATCCACAGTACAGCAAAAGAAGAAGAAGGGGAAGGGAAAGTAAAAGCAGAGGGGAAGAAGAGAGGCCCGGATCCAGGTAGAGGCCCTCGACCTCCGGAACAGCTCGGCCTGTAGGTGCTTGCAACTTGCAACCAAGTCCAGCTTCCATACAAATTATTTCTAAATCGACTCCAAGTCACCTTTGTTCCTTGGAGCCCTCAGATCCATGAGGCACCATGTGGTCCCAGGATATGTTCCCATGCTCCTGAGCTGAGGGCTTGGTGGAGCTCAGGGTGGGGCTCAGAGGTAACTGGCTCAGGGGGTCTCTGTGTCACCAGTGATGGACCCATAATTTGATGGCTTTGTCTGGAGGTGGAGCCTGGTTAGAGGGTGTGGATCATGTGGGGCAGGGCTTGGGGACCACATCTTGTCCCCAGCTCTTGCCTCTCTGTTCCTGGCCACCCTGTGCCCTCTCCCTTCCACTATGATACCCCTGCTTCCCCACAGCCTAAAAACGAAGGACCTGCAAAATACGGGCTGAACCCCCTGGGATCACAGGCCCAAACTACCCTCTCCTTTTTCAAGTGGTCCTACTCAGGTGTTTTGTCACAGGGACAGGCACATACCTATTATCCTCCCTTTTTATAGACCAGGAAACTGAGGCAGAGATAGGTCTTGTTGCAACTCATTTAATCACTGCACAAACACTGACTGAGCATGTACCATGTGCCAACCTCTACCCACACCAAGGATATGGCAGTGAATAAAATGAACCCACCCTGCGGTGCTAAGCCTAGGGAGGCAAGGGTGACATTGTAGTTGACTAAGGCTTGTACTTCCAAAATGATAGGAATTGTGTTCCTATTCCCCCTATTCCCTAATCACTTCTTTATCTCAGTAACTATATCAGGTTGGTTTTACCACTATCCTCAAGTTTTTCTTTTCTTTATTTATTTTTCATATTTAGGGCTGGCCAGATAGCTCAGCAGACTAAAGCGCCTGCTCAGGTAGAGTGTAGGGACCTGGGTTCGATCCCTACCTACACAAGCTGTGCCGCCCCCACCCCTAGCAGGCTCTGAGACCTAGGCTGAGACTGGGCGTGGTGGTGCCGGCCTGTAATCCCAGTGCGCGGGAGGCTGAAAACGGGAGGACGACTATGAGTCCGACCTATGTAGTGAGACCCTGTAGACCCTGTACTAAATACATTAGATTAGATAGATAGATAGATAGATAGATAGATAGATAGATAGATAGATTTATTTGCAGGCGCTTTACCTCCAGCCCCTCTTTTATTGTTGAGCCGGGCTGACCTCAAATTCTGGGGCTTTATCCTGCCTCAGCCTCCTGAGAGCTGGGATGACAAGGGCACACCACTGCACCCAGAACGCTTTATCCATCCTCATTTTACAAAGGAGAAAACTGAGGCTCAGAGAGGTTGAGTAACATTCCTAAAATAACACAGAATGTAAACTCAGGCCTTTGCATCCCAGGCTTGAGTTTGGTTTTGGGCAACACAACAGCAGGGGACAGTAAAGGACAGGGATCATGAGGGACTATAGAGAAGGGTGCTGCTGTGGCCAGGGAGGTCCTTTCTGAGGTGGTGCCTTTGATCGAGGTCTGAGGGCACCTGGGGCCCCTCCTCCCCGCTGGCAGGCGCCTCATTAGCCCTGCAGGCCCAGCCCGGATGAAAGACCCGAGGTGCCGCCGACCTGCGTCTGGGCTTCAAATGCAAACGGGGTGGGGGCACTGGTGGCCTCCGCTCCTGCTTTCATGGACCAAAGGACGCCGGCGGCTCGGCTCTTTTCCTAATTTAAAGCCATTTTTGGGCGTCTGGAGCTCCCCTACAGCGAGGCGGGAAGGTTGGCCCGGGGAGCCTTGAAACTCTCATCACGGGTGACGGGGGAGGGGGAGGAAAAAGGATGCGCGACACCAAGACTGGGGTGGGTCCCCACGAGGCAAGGAGAGGACGCCGTGTCTTCCTCTGGGCACCCCTCAGCCAGGGGTCTCTCCTGGTCCCCACACCGCCGCTCCGAAGGCAGGACAGTGCAAACCTCTACATGGGGCGCTGCAAAAGTGGGGGGCTCCTGGGGCGCCTTAGGGAGCTGCGTGGTGCTTACACCGCAGAAGACTGGATGTTGACCCCCTTGTGGAAAGGGGGGCACGCGTGAGGGGAGCAGGACAGAAAGCGGGGTTGGGAGTGTGGGGATTGCTGGGGGGACTGCCATCCCTGCGGCCCATCTTAGGCTGCACTCCGCCCTGCCCCTCCCCCCGCTTAAGCCCAGGCCCCTCTGCTCCCCGCCCCCACCGCTGCCTGCTCCCACTTCCTCCGGACCCCTCCCCGGGGTGCGAGACTCAGGGTTCCCAGCCCACTACCTTCTCCTGCCCCGCCCCTTCTCCCTGCTTCACTACCCCCTCCTCCACCAAGCCTTCACTCTCCCCTGCAGGAGAGGGGCCCTCGACCCCCATCCTCTCCGCCACTCTCTCCCCACCCCCATCCTATTCTGCTACCACCACGTCTCCCCGCGTCTCCCCACGGTCCCCTCCCCCGCAGCCATCTTTGCGAGTCCGCTGCGTGTCCTGTGCGGCGGCACTGTCCCCCTCCGAGGCCGCCACGCGCCATCCACGTACCCCGCATTCCACCGGGATGATGCTCCGGGGCTGCGGGGTCCACCCCACCCACTGCTGGAGACCTGGGTGGGGCGAAATCTGGCGGCACTCAGGCTCCTAGCGAAGGGGACTGGGGTGACCCTGGCGGGAAGGACACCGGGACCCTCAGCTGTGCGGGACCTGGGGACCTGGAGATCCGAGCCCCGGGGTGGGGGGCTCCCCCTCCCAGTTGTCTCGTACCCTCCCCACGCTCAGGGCCCGAGGCTGCCCGCTGCTTCCAGGGTGGTGGTTTGCTGGAGAGGGTGGGTACACCCCTTACCTCCCACTCCACCCCCACACCCCTCACAGAGGTCCAACGGGTTCTGGTGCTGCGCAGCCTGCCCCCAACTCTGCCCACCCAGGACCTCTGAGGGGCATGAGGATTTCGTGACCCCGCCCCACCGGGCAGCTGCCTGCTCTGCTCTCTGGGGGATGTCGTTACCACCTGCACAGGTGAATTCCTGGGCTCCACTGTTACCGCCCCCCCATCTCTAGGTGTCTTCCTGACGTCTTTCCTGTCCTTGAAAGCCAGTCACTTGCGATTGGCTTGTCCTTGCCCCAGCTCCATTTCTTAGCTGTGTGACTGAGGTGAGGGGCTTAACTTCTCTGAGATTCTGTGTCCTCTATTGTGAACTGTGACGCCACATCCTTGTGCCCCTGTCGTGGTCCTGCTTCTCCTGCTAGGCTTCCTGTTCCCTGCCCTTGACCCCTGCGGTCCCAGGAGGGGAAAGCTGATGTTGATGTCCTTCTGTTCAGGACCCTGTGGTGCAGAGACCCCACCTAGATTCATCTGCAGACAGCCACAGCAGCCTGGGTACCTTCCCAGGGCCCATCCCAGCCTGGGTGTCACCGCCAGCTCCCTGTTACCACCCTGGGCCCTCCCATCACTGTCTTCCCACACTTTTGAGTTCTGCCTGTTTATTGCCACGCTGCTGGCCTGCAACTCAATTTCACTCTAAACCTTGACTTTGGTTCTTAGTGTGTCCTGCAATTTCTGGCACCAACCAGATTTTCAAATACTATGTGTTGCATGAGTGAACTAAATAAATAAGTATGTGGACACTGTTTAAGAGTCCTTGGTGGGCTGGTGAGATGGCTCAGTGGTCTAAAGCACCTACTTAGAACAAGCTAAGCTCAAGCAAAGCACAGAGACCTCGGTTCAATCCCCCAGCACCACATGCTGGCCCGCCCGC
>NW_004524649.1:523654-532474 GCF_000260255.1 Octodon degus | reverse complement strand
TTTTTTAAAAAAGGGTCCTTGGTGTGTCACAGGCAGTCAGCAAACTAGGCACCTGGCTTCTGCAGGGCCCGGGCAATGATCTGTAGCTGCTTGCTCTTGTGGGACCTGGGGACATGATGGGAGGGGGTGTTCCCTCAGGAGGGAGGATATATATTTGACAAAGCACTGGTGTCCATAATATGTAAAAAGCACCTAAAAATCAATAAGGATGGACAACCACATTTATAGAATGGCAGCAGACTTGAACAGTTATCAAAAGGAGATCCCAAATGGCCAACAACATCTAAAAGATGCTTAATATCTAAACCAGGCTCGGTGTTTCACCCCTGCAATCCCAGCACTTGGGAGGAGGATCACAGGGAATTTGAGGCCATCCTGAACTATGTAGTGAGTTCAGGGCCACCTGGGCTACAGGGTGAGACCATATCTCAGAGAAACAAAAGGAAAAAAGATGGTTAATATCAGTTATCGGAGAAATGGAAATAAAGGCACAAAATATCATAAGGAATCAACCAGAATGGCCAGGTAAAATGCTTAAAACAAGCACAGTCAGTTGTCACTCTGTATATACAGTCTTTGGCTTTTTGTTTTGTTTTGTTTTGTATTTAGTACCAGGTCTACAGGGTCTCACTACGTAGATCAGATTCTTAGTGATTCTCCTGTTTTCAGCCTCCCAAGCGCTGGGATTACAGGTACCCAATTGCCATCTCAGCACACCCTGGCATGGCCTGTGGGGGATCAAACCCAGCTGCTGTGCTCTGCCTAAGCAGGCTCTTTAGTCTGCTGAGCTATCTGGCCAGCCCCAGTCTTTGGCTTTTATAAGCCACATTGATGGGCGATGTATGTGTCATGCCCTGCAGCTCTGTGGAAAGGCTGGATCAGACCCATCTCACTTCAGTGACAGGCTGGAACATGCTGCTAGAAGGGCGTAGTCCTCACCATGCAGGATGCCTGGGTCCCCCAACAAACCCCAAGCCCTCCATTCTGCTGTAGAAAGGGCTGATGGCCCCCACCTTAGAGGGACTGCCAGGGTCTCCCTGCTTCCTGCTTCTTTGTGGGTATTAGGAGAATGACAACTATTTCCAGCCCAGAAGGTCATATCATAATGGCTGATTCTTTGTTTTACTCTCACAAACAGGCCAAGAAATCCATAGTTCCCTGGGAGTGAAAACCCCAAGAGATGCCAGATGAGCCCTTTCAAGCCCCATCTCAGTCCCCTCCTGAGAGGATTCACTGCTCTGCTCTTTGTTTGGCATACACCCTTAAACATATCTCTCTGAATATTTACAGATACCTATACCCACCTAAGTATTTCTTTTTTGGGGGGGGGGTGGCTGGCACAACATATGGTGCCAGGGACTGAACCGTGGTCCCCTGAGCCTGCCTAAGCTTGCCTAAGCAGGCGCTTTAGACCGCTGAGCTATCTCACCAGCCCGCCCCACCTACATTAAACACAGATACAGTCAGTGCTCTGTATCTTTGGAATCCAAAGCTGGGGATTCAACCAAGCTCAGATCAAAAATATTTTCTTAAAAAATTGCATGTGTACTGAACTATAATATAGACTTTTTGTCATTATCTCCCAAACAAGTTAGTACAACAACTATAGATGTGGAGTTTACATTTTAACTAGGTGTTATAAGTAGAGAATACTTGGGCTGGTGAGATGGCTCAGTGGTCTAAAGCACCTACTTGGAACAAGCTTAGCAAACCACAGGGAGCACGGTTCAATCCCCCAGCACCACATGCCAGCCAGCCCCGCCCCCTGGTGGGCTGAGCTGGCCACACACACACACACACACACAATAAATAAATAAATGTAATAAAAAAATTAAAAAAAAAAAAGTAGAGAATACTTGCCAGGTGTGGAGGTACATGCCTTTAATCCCAGTACTCAGAAGGCTCAGGCAGGAGGATGGGGGTTAATTTGGGCTACGATTGAATTCAGGACCTTGTGCTTGCCAGGCAAGCACTTATTCTACTGAGCTATCTCCCTGGCCCAAAATATTGGGTTTCTTTCTTTTTTTTTCTTTTACTTAAGTCATATGGGAAGCACTTGTTTAATGCAAACACTATGAAACTATGCAAGGGACTTAAGAAACTGCATTGGCCTGGGAGATAGCTCAGCAGAAGAAGTGCTTGCCTGGCAAGGGTAGGGTCCTGAGTTCAATGCCCGGTACTGGAAGAAAAAAAAAAAAGAAAGAAAGAAACTATACATTTTAGTATCCTTCAATGTTCCAGCAAATACTGAGATGATGGTGCTGACTGCGTCATGTCTTAGTTGGGGTTCCCCAGAACCAGAGATCTTGAAGCAATGATTTAAAGACAAATGATTGACCTGGGAGAAACAGTAGTAGAAAAACTGAGAAGGAAATGGAATAGAAGGTTGTGATTTTCACAGATGTCTGTCTCTGCTATTTCTCCCATCATTCATGGCGGTGCTGATGCTCCTCCCATCAGAGGCGGGGCCTGTGTCCCCACCTCCTTAAGTGCAGACAGGGCTTTTGGCCTCCCTGACCAGTGGAATAAAGGAGCTGTCAATTATGAAAGGCTAGATCATAAAAGAGTTTGTACCTGGGTCCTGGATTCTCCATCCTTTTTACTTACATATTTGCTGTAGGCCTGTGGTCTGTTAAAGAGCCACACACTCAGTTCAGGGTTCTTTTATTGTTTGTTTTGTTTTTGTTTCCATCTCGGGGTTCTTAACCTTGGAGCCCACCTGCCATACTGGAAGACAGAGCACTCATGAGGGGCCACGAATGAAGGTTCCAGGTGACAGCCAGCATCAGCCAGTAACCAGGAGAAAGCACTCAAGGTGATTGTGGTCATGTCAAGATGTTAGAAGGAAGTTGAAAAAACAAGGATTGTTCCCTAGGGCTTTCTGAGGGAGTGTGGTCCTGCCAACACCTAAGTGTCAGACTCGTGGCTTCCACTCAGGCATGGTGGCACATGCCTGTAATTCCAGCACTTGGGGAGGCGCCTTTAAGGCGGAGGATTGCCATGAGTTCGAGATCAGCCTGAGCTACATAGTGGGTACAGGTCAGCCTGAACTACACAGTGAGACTCTCTCTAAAAACAAACAACATGGGGGCTGGCGAGATGGCTCAGTGGTCTAAAGCACCTACATGGAACAAGCTTGGCAAAGCACAGGGACCACGGTTCGACCCCCCAGCACCACATGCCAGCCAGCCCCGCCCCCTGGTGGGCTGAGCTGGCCACACACACACACACACACACACAATAAATAAATAAATTTAAAAAAAAATAATAAAAAATAAAAAAATAAAAAAATAAAAACAAACAACAACAACAACAAAAAAAAAACCCTTCTGCCTTTTAAAACTGTGATAGGGTACCTTTCTAGATTTATTTATTTATTTGCAGCACTAGAGACAGAACCAGGGCCTATACACTAAGCTAAGTCCTCAGCCCTTTTATTATTTTTTTATCTTAAGACAGGGACAAAGTCAGTAAGTTGCTGAGATTTAGGGCATGAACTTGTGATCCTCCTGCCTCTACCCGCCAAAGTGCTAGTACTACAGGCATGTGTGACCATGCCAGGCTCACTCTGTTGTTTGAGGCCACTAAATGTGTGACAAGGTGTTGCAGTAACTCCAAGAAATTAATTTAGTGATTAAAGTAAGTTCAGCAAGCAGGTGTGTTCCGGAGATGCCTATATTAAAAAGCACATGCAAGATCCTAGTGTGGTGGCTCATGCCTGTAAGCCTAGTACTCAAGAGGCTGAGGCAGGAGGATCATAAGTTCGAGGCCATCTGGGCTACAAAGTGAGTTCAAAGGCATCCTAAGCTACATAGTGAAATCTTTTGTTCAAAAAACAAAACAAAACCCAAAAAACACACATGTAAGCCAGGTGTGGTGGGCCAGGGCTATAGCTCAGTGGCACAGTGCCTGCCTGGCAAGCACAAGGCCCTGAGTTTGATTCCTAGTATCAAAAAAAGTCAGGCATGGGGGGTCATGACTCTAATCTCAGCACTCTAGAGGCTGAAACAGGAAGAGCCTGAGTTTAAAGCCAGCCTGGATAATTTAGTGAGACTCCATCTCAAAAAAGGAACTAAAAAGGGCTGGGGATTTAGCTCAACCCTCTCTGGGTTCAATCCCCAGTGCTTCCTGCAACACAACACAACACAACAAAACAGAAAACTCTAATTCCACAAAGATCCTATTTCCAATGAAGATCACCTTCACAGATACCAGCGGCTTCCTCAAGGAGGAAGATAGCAGGAGTACAGGGATCTATTGCATGCCGCTTGCAATAAATCTTGACACTTTCTCCACCTCTCTCTCTCTCTTCCTTTTTAGGTCTTGTTTTCTATAATCTAGACCATGATTCGTTTAACCCATTCCCTGCTGCTACCCATTCCTGCCAAGGCCCTAGTCTTACCCTCAGAAGCAGAAAACAAACATTTAGCCCCGAAGGGTCCCACGGGTGGGCAGGAGACCAGCTGGCTTCCTTCTGAGGGAAGACAGTAAGCTAACCAACCTCCTGTGCGACACCCCAGACGGCCTTCTCCTTCCTCTACCTGGCCCAGGGCCTCAGCGGCTGGACAGGGCCTTGGTCCACGTCACATTCTTGGACTTGGTCCTGTGACCTCCCTGGCTGACAGACCCCAGCCCTGCTGTAATTACAGACAGAGTTCATCTCCTGCAGGGACTTGAACCAAACAGGGCTCTTCCTCTCCTGTGTTTCCGCACAACAAAAAAGAGTTCTATTTAGGGAGAATCTAAATAAATTTTGATTTTTTTTTTCCTTGTTACAGGCAGGAAGTGCCAAATGACAATAAGGATCACCCACATGTTCAGCCACGTGGAAGCCATGGTTCGTCTTTAGTTATTTATCCTGATGGACTTCCTCAAGGCTGGGCTTCAGGGCCAGGCAGAGTTGGACTGGAGTCCCAGCCGGTCTAGTCTATGCTGTGTGATCTTAGGCAAGTTACTCAACCTCTCTGAGCTCCTGTTTCTTTCCCTGTAAATGGGATTATTACAGTGTCTCTTCATCAGATAACTGGACAGTGCAAATGCCCAGAGTGCTAAATGTTGGGGTTTTGCTGTGTTTGGTGGGTTTTTTTTTTGTTTTTTAATGTATTTGGTTGTTACAGGGTCTCACTATGCAGCTCAGACTCATAGTGATCCTCCTGTTTTCAGCCTCCCCAGCGCTGGGATTATAGGCGTGCGCCACTACGACTAGACTCTCTGGTGGGCTCAGCCCACCTGGGGGCAGGGCTGGTGCAGCATGTGGTGCACAGGATCGAACTGTAGTCCCTGTGCTCGCCTAAGCTTGCCTAAACTGACACTTTAGTACACTGAGCTATCTTGCCGGCCCCTGGGTTTTGGTTTTTTGAATGAGGGTCTCATTATGTAGTTCAGGCTGGCCTTGAACTCAGGATCCTCGTGCCTCAGTCTCCAAAGTGCTGGCATGACAGGTGTGTACCACCATGCAGGGCCAGGAGTTCATTTCCTCCTGATCATACCACCGCCCCCTCGCCTCCTTCTTGCCTCCATTTAATCAGCCAACCTTGTCATTGTTGTGTGTCCCCTAAGTAAGGGCCACAGCCATCGTTTCAGTGCAGGTTCACAGAATCCCGGTCAGCACCCAGCGTACGGCAGACTGCACGCTTGCAGGGCAAGCACAGGGCCCTGTCCTCCTGGAGCTTGTCATGTGGGTCTCAGGCTTTATTCTGCAGGGCACCTGGTGGGTACACCTCTGTGCATAGCTGTTTCCTGTCTTTGGATGCTTGCTTGAGCTCCAGATGGTCAGAGGTGCCAGAAAAAAATAAATAAATAATGAGGGGAAGATAAGGTGGTATCACTGAGAGAGCCCTGGGGGGCAACGTGGAAGGCGGGTGGGAGAGGGAACCAAGGATGCTGACCTCTAGGTCAGAGACTGAAGCTGTGGCCTTCAAGTGCTTGGACTGGAATTCCAGATTCAGCAGGTACTTGTGCTGTGTCTCACCTGCCCCGTGCCTCAGTTTCTTCTCCTGTAAAGCAGCCCTAGTCCAGCCTGCTAAGACTGTGGTGGGGACTCGGGGAGCAGCAGAACGCTCTAGGCAGGGAAAGGAGCACAAAGCAAGCACTCAGTAAATGAAAGCAGCTATCGCGATGATCCCTTGGGGGCTTCCCAGGGAGGAGCTGGGGGCGGGGGCGATTTGGAACCCCGAAAAGGGAAGCCGGGAGCTGCCTGGCAGCTGAAGCAGTCCCCGCCCCTCCCCACAAAGCAGGCCTAGCAATTCCATCTCAGGGTCACGGGGCTCACGAGCCCCTTGGAGGGGATCAGGGCCCAGCCCTCTGCAGATCCCTCACCGCTAATCTCTCCGCAGGCGGGCTGGCTTCTAAATCCTCCTTAATTCTCGTTTCCTGCCTTTTCAGGGCAGAGAGGCCCCGGGCAGAGCTTAGCTCCGGCAAAGAGGGGCTGGGAAAGCGGAGGCACTCTGGGGGACTTGCCAGCCCCCTCCATCTAAGAGGAAGGTGGTGTGGGGGTGCCTTGGGACCCCCTGGGGGGCAGATGGCCCTGCTTACCCTTGCCTACAGTAAGGAGGAACCCCAGCCTGCAACCATGCTGACCCCACAGCCTCATGGGGGCTGCAGGGGAGTTTGGGGGAGGGGAGGGCTGGTGAGCATCAGGCTTTGCTGTTCTACTTCTGTCCCCAAAAGAAGCTGTCCAGTGTCATCCCAGCCACCTGCGCTTTCCAGGGCCTCAGGTACCATGAGCCAGTTCAGGGTCCCAGGTGCTGGGGGGATGGGCTTGGTTCCCACCTTTGAAAGAGCTCGGGGGCTCAACCCAACGGAGGTGGGAAGGATCTGGGAGAACACACAGCAGAGAACAAGGGACACAGGCAGCATCAAAGCACATTCTGGTGAACTGCTCTGTCTGTGCGTCTCTTTTCCCCCCACCTCCTGGAGAACCCACCCAAGGGGGTTCTAAGTTATGTCCCAACACTTTTTATTCAATTTTGAAATATGTTCCTAAATTGCCCAGGCTGGTCTTGACCACTCAATAGCCCAGCCAGAGCGATCTGGGTTTGAATGTTGCCTCCAGCACCCCCTGCTGGGACACCCTAAGCTGGAGCCTTTGCCTCTGGAAGTGGTTTCAGTCCCAATTAAAAACTGAACGACTGAAAGGACCTGGTTCCCAGGGAAGCCTGCAGGTTGCTAATAAGAGAAACGGAGAAAGGGGGCTGGCTGAGGGCAGGGCTGGTGTGCTCCTGACTGGTTGGGCTACCCCTAGTCCCCTGGGCAACTTGAGTGCAGGAGAAATCTCTGGGTGGGGAGGCCCCAGGCCAGGGGTGAAAGCTCTGTGCAGCCTCCCCACGCAGGTCTCCCAGACATGCACAAGGGAGGCTGTTGTAGCACACAAGTTCAAGGTTAGGCGTGAGTGTGCCTCCTCCTGAGCCTCAGTCAGTGGTCAGCTCTCTCAGGTGCATACCTAGTACACAACTAGCACAAGACACCCGGCAAATACTTGAGGAGTTCTGAGTCAGTGTGTTGGTGTGCACTTGTAATGTTAGCACTGCAGGAGGCTGAGGCAGGAGATCCGAAGTTCAAACCCAGCCTGGGCAATTTAGTGGGACCCTACCTCAAAATATAAAAAAAAGAGGTCAGGCTGTGAAGACCACAGTACTGCAAAAACTTCCAGCCAGGGTCCATCTTGGTCCTGCTTAACCAGGAAGGAGAGTTCACTCCGTGCTAAGCATGGGCCTAAGCGCTTCCCACCCCTGTACTCACTTATTTTCACATCACCTTGCTAGCTGGAAGCCTTTGGAGCTGTGGGCCCAGCACTTCCGGCTTAGCCGTCAGAACGGCCTCCGGGGAGGTCATGTGACCAGCTCTGAGCAATGAGCTGCTAGACGGACCGCCACGCCCATCGGCTCCACGCCCACCGGGCCACGCCCATGGGGGGCCATACCCTGTATTTACCCTAGCCAGGCCTTCCAGGGCTTCTTCCTTCTGGCCTCATGGCCAGCGGGAATCCCGGATGTTTCAGGGTGCGGGTGCTTTCCCCTGCCTGGTCCCACATGTACGAAATCAAGTACATGGCTGTCGTCGCCAACCTGCTTGGCCTGCTTGTTTCTGCAATACAGCCTGGCTTATCCTGTCACCTCCAATTATTTGGGTTTTGTTGTTGTTGTTGCTGCTGTTGCTTTTCCCATCTCTGTTCTTCAAAAATTTTGTTGATTGATCATTGACTGATTGCAGTACTGGGGATTGAACACAGGGTCTGCACACTGAGCTATATCCCCAGACCTTTCTTTTTTTAGGAAGTGTCTTGCTGGACTTGAATTTGAATTTGAGATTCTCCTGCCTCAGCTTCTCAGAGTGCTGTGATTATAGGCATGTACCCCACACAGTTTCTCTCTCTTTCTCTCTGTGACTGTCTCTCTCTCTTTCTCTGCCTCTCTGTTGTGTATTTTTTTTTTTTTTTTCTTTTTTTGTGGTACCAGGGATTGAACTCAGGACCCTGTGCTTGCCAGGCAGGCACTTACCCTCCTGAGCTATCTCCCCAGGCCCTGTCTCTGTTTTGTACAGCTCAGGATGAAGCTCAGGCTATCACAAGTGTTTAACAAGCGCTTTCTACCAAGAAACTATGTGCCCAGCCCTATTTCTTTCTCCCTGATCACTGGTTTCCTGACTGGCAAGCCACTGTCACCCATCTTGGGGGAATCTAGGAAGCCGGATAAAGGGACCTGAAGCTTTCCCCTCCCGCAGACCCCCTTCTACAAAATTTAGCTTGTTCAGCTCATCTTTGCCCCCTGCCCCTGTCCCTGGTGGATGCCAGTAGAACCCCACTCTGTCCCCTGTCCCCAC
>NW_004524649.1:519870-523554 GCF_000260255.1 Octodon degus | reverse complement strand
CAGGCCTCGGGGATCAGAGGTTAAACCTGAGCTGAGTCTGCAAAATTGTCTTTTCACTTCCACTCTTCCCACATGCTTTCTGGCATTTTCCAGGGTCTCTAAGGTTGCTCTGCAGATCCAAGAGAGCCAGGACCACAGCCCCTCCACACCGGAAGACTTCAGGGACAGGCAGCCGGCAGGGCCCACAACACCTCCATGCCAAGCTCAGCGCTTCCTGGCCTAACCAGTTAACTCAACACTTACTCTACATTAAATACCAATCGGACCAATTTTCTGCTGTAATTAAACCGCGGCAGATGTGTTACCCGCTCAGCAGTGATGAGTTTATTAACCTCATCTCCCTCCTTCAGGGGCAGGGAAGACCACAGAACAACAGCAACAGCAAAAAGAGCTGGCTGTGAACTTGGGTGAAGGGCTAGCCGGAGAGACTGGCTTTAGAGCTAGCGCAGTTTCTTCTTGTGCTCTGGGCTGGAGGCAGGCAGATATTTGTGTTTACCAAACTGTTTGCAGAAGTGTCCATCCATACGTGTTTGCTTTGGTGGAGACTTGGAAAAATCCTCTATTGTGAGCTGGACACAGCCCCCTCTAGCTCAGCTAGCTACTCTGCCTGTGGGCTCTTCTGTTATGCAGCATAACCATGGCCGTGCTCACTGTTACATGTTAAATTCCCATCTCATTATGGTGAGACTGAGGCCCATCTGCTTACTAATCACAAAGCGGCTAAGGCAGTTCTGGATGAAGAAACCCAGACCCTGGAGAGATATCTTCAAGTGGACAGGAAAAGCCAGCCAGGGTATTTCTCACAAAATGCTCAGTACCCAGGACTTAAAGGAGAGGTTTATTTTTTGTGGCCAATGGATAGAGGATTCAGACCACAGTCCACAGCCGTAAGGCAGGAAGGGGCTGGCAGAGGAAAGTGCACAGCCCGTGGCAGCCAGGAAGCAGGGAGAGAGGGCAGGGATGGGCCAGGGACCAGAATCATGCCCAGTGGTCCGTGGCTCCAGTGACCTTTTAACAGGACACTCAGCTACTGAAGGATCCGTGGCACCCCATGATCTGGTCAGTCACCTTTCAACCACATGAGACTAGGGCTGGCGAGATAGCTCAGTGGACTAAGTCCCTGTTTTGGCAAGCGCAGGGACCAGAGTTCAATCCCCAGTCCCGCCGGCCCCGCCCCCCAGGCGCACTGAGCCGGTGATAGCATCCAGGCTTGGTGGTGCATGCCTGTAATCCCAGCACTGGGGAGGCTGGAAACAGGAGAATAACTGTGAGTCCAAGCTTCATAGTGAAACCCTGTATTTGATACACAAATGAAAAGCAAAAAAAAAAAAAAAAGAATCAACCACATGAGACCTCTGGGGACATTTTAGATCTAACCCATAAGAAGCCCCAAGAAGCTGCTCTGTGCTGGTCCTTTGAATCATTTTGCTTTCAGAGACTGGCTCTCACCATAACACTGGCCAGGCTGTTTCAGTGCTCTTGAGCTCAAGCCCTCATCCAGCTTCAGCCTCCCTAGTGGTGGACTCCAAAGGAATGCAGCCCCATGCCCGGGTCTTTGTCATTTATTTATGTATTTATTTATTTATTTTGTACTTTTAGGGAAGGGTCTACAGGGTGTTTGGGGTCTCACTACTAGATCAGACTTGTAGTGATCTGCCTGTTTACAGCCTCCCAAGAGGTGGGATTACAGGCATGCACCATCACGCCCAGTCTCCATTGTAGTCTCAGCACACCCTGGGAGTGGGGCTGGCATGGGCAGGCATAGGCAGGCCTAGGGATCGAACCCCTGGCCTCTGTGCCTGCTTGCAGGCACTTTAATCTGCTGAGCTATTTGGCTGGCCCTCTGTATCAGTTCTAATTTTTTTAATACTATTTTTTGAATTATCTTTAAAAATTAAAACAAAAACTTAAAAAATGACCAGAGTGGTGCCTGCCTTCTTAGCTAGCTTAATGGGTGTGGCAAAATCCCAAGGGACAAGATTCTCCTTTTAAATAAAGAAAATCCTGAAAAAATGTACAGAGCTGCACACATTTGTAGAAAAGACCCACCCAGAGAGGCAAAAGGCGATCATTACTCACTTGTTAATGATAGTGTCATGTCACACTGCAGAACAGTATTGAAGAAGAGACAGAAATAGGACTTCTCGGACGATGGTGGAGTGGTGAGCAGCAAGACAAGAAACCTCGTAGTCGGTGTCCACACACGAATACGCATGAGGAGAAGGACGGAGTGGGGCCCCAGGACCCAGGGAGGATCCGAGGTGAGAACTGAAACCCACCCACAGGTACAACAAAGGGAGAGACGTCAGTGAAGAAGGAGGTGGCAGGGGGTGCTTTCTCCCCAAGCCCAGATCCGCCGAGTGGCCTCGGAGAAGCACAATAGTGGAGCAGAGCAGCAGATGCAGCCCATTGAAGTGGGTGGCGAGTTGTACGGGTTCAGATGTTCCCCAGGAAAGAGTGAGTGGCCAGAAACCATCTTGGAGAGGGGCCAGCTGAGCTCAGAACTCAGGACAACAGCTGGCTCCATCTAGCAGTGCCCTTTTTTTTTTTTTTTTTTTTCCGGAACTGGGGATTGAACTCAGACCCTTGTGCTTGCCAGGACAGCGCTTATTCTACTGAGCCATCTCCCTGGCCCCTAGCATTGCCCATTGTTGGAGTCAGGAAGCGAGGTTCAAGTCCAGGCCAGTGGGAAGCCGAGCACAAGCCAGGAGGAGATGCACAGACTGCTGCAGGCTGAAAGCTCTGATTCTGGCATCCAGGCCAGAAACCAGCCTGAATGTCTATGGAACTAAAGGTGCAGGCACGCTGGGATTACCCACTGTCCTGCCGTAGAGATACAGCTGGATTGATCAACTCGGGCCTGGACTCTGTCTGCCCACTTTGTCGACCAGTGATAACAGAGACACACCCTTAATGTATTATTTATTTATTTATTTATTTGGTATAGGGTCTCACTATGCAGTTCAGACTTGTAGTGATCCAGCTGTCTCAGCTCCCCAGGGCTGGGATTACAGGTGCGCACCACCACAACTGGTTGCAGGGCTAGCATGGTGCACCTGGGGTTCTGGGGTGGGCATGGCATGCAGTCAGTACTGGGGATTGAACCCAGGTCCTTACACTTGCCAGGCAGGCACTTAGACTGCTGAACTATCTCCCCGGTCCAAGAAACACATCTTGAAGTGGACTTTTCTTTTCAGAAACAATTTCTCAGATAAGTACAGAGATGGTGACCTTAATGGAAGGCATGTTTGGTGACTCTAGAGCAGATACAGATTAAACAAACAACAAAAAATACAGAAATGCTCAGAAAAATGTTAGAAGCCATGAATGCTCAACATAGGAAAGAAATGGAACCCATGAAACAGGTATCCAGGAGATTAAAAATTTGAGCCAATGTGGCAGTGGAATGTGAGATATAGTAGACAGGATTCCAGTTAGTGATCATGAAAAAAAAAAAAAAAAAGATTTCTCAGAAATAGCAAGGGGCCATGGATTTAGGTTAATGGTATAGCACCTGCCTGGCAACTGTGAGGTAGTGAGTTCAATTCCATGTATCCACCTTCCCCATCAAATTAGCAAGAGACCACAAGAAATCAATACAATAGCTACTAGATGATGCAAAGAAAAATAATATAAGATTGATCTCAGTCAATGAAAAAGTGGGAGACAGAGTAAATTATATAT
>NW_004524649.1:510813-519270 GCF_000260255.1 Octodon degus | reverse complement strand
CTTAAGGCAAGGAGAGCTTGGAGTGAAGTATTTCAACCCTAAAAGAACACTAGCAAGAGCAGTTAGACAAGACAAAGAAATAAAAGGAATAATGATAGGAAATGAAGTTAAATTATCCTATTTGCAATGACATGAAACCCACATAGAAGCGCCCCCCCAAAAGAAAAACTCCCTGAAATTCAGTTTTGTAGCTCGAAACAAAGTAAACATTCAAACAGCAGTAGCACCACTGTGTAGGAATAGTAAGCTTGCTGAGAGAAATTAGGGAAACAACACCTTTCACAATAGTATTTTAAAGATTAAATACTTAGGCATCAATCTAATGAAGAAAGTAAAACCTCTACATTAAAAACTAGTCTTGGGACTGGGGAGATGGCTCAGTAGAATAAGTGCTTGCCTGGCAAGTGCAAGGGCCAGAGTTCAATCCTCAGTTCTGAAAAAAAAAAAAAAAAAAAAAAAGAAAGAAAGAAAGAGAAAGAAAGAAACCAGCAACAGACTGAAGAGACAATGCATAGTGTGGTGGAAAATGTTTGCCAACTGTCCCTCAGACAAAGAACTGCTATCTAGGATACAAAGGGAACTAAAAAATCAGATTTCCCAAATTTAAAGACCCACTTCAAGAATGGGCATCTGAATTAAATAGACATTTCTTAGATGAAGAAGTAGAAATGGCAAATAAATATGTGAAAAAAATGTTTTTTAATAAGTTTTTATTTTTATTTATTTGTGTGTGTGTGTGTGTGTGTGTGTGTGTGTGTGGCCAGCTCATCCTACCAGGGGGCGGGGCTGGCTGGCATGTGGTGCTGGGGGATTGAACCGCGATCCCTGTGCTTTGCTAAGCTTGTTCTAAGTAGGAGCTTTAGACCACTGAGCCATCTCACCAGCCCATGAAAAAATGTTTGACATCACTAATCATTCAATAGATGCAAATTAAAACAATGCTGAGAGTCCCTCTCAAGAAAGAATGGCTATTATCAAGAAATCAACAAGTAACAAAGGCTGGTCACACTATGGGGGAAAAAAGGAACCCTTCTCCACTGTTGGTGGGAGTGTGGACCGGTACAACAACTATGGAAATCAGTTCAGAGACTCCTCAAAAAACTAGGACTAGGGGCTAGGGAGTTGGCTCAGTGGAATAAGTGCTTCCCTGGCAAGCGCAAGGGCCTGAGTTCAATCCCTGGTTCCACAAAAAAAAAACCCAAAAACACTGGGACTAGAAGTCTCACTGGAGCCAGCTATTCCTTTCCTTGGAATCTTCCCAAAAAAATTTAAAATATACTACAGTGATTTATGCACACCTGTATTTATAGTGGCATAGTTTGTCATAGCCAAGTCTTGGAAACAGCCCCAATGCCCATCAGCCAAAAAGTGGATAAAGACAATGTGGTTGTCTTTGTACAGTGGAGTACTACTCTACCATAAAGAAGGATAATCTTAAGACATGTCTAGGTAAATGGATGCACCTTGAGACAAAGCTTTCGTGAATGGGGGTGGAGAGTGGTTGAGGAGAGGATAGGGTAATGGGAGGGGAAAAAAGAATCAAGATATATCATGCACAGGTCCAAATACCCTATGATGAATGTGATCACTATGGATACTTAAAACCTACCAATAAACTTAATTAATTTAAAACAAGAACTAGAAATTCTGCAAGCAGCAGTCTGAGCAGGCCATGTTCCTTTCGGAGGTGCTAGGGGAGATCCTTACTTCTCCCAGCTTTCCGTGATTTGAGACATTCCTTGGCTGGTGGCCACATCAACAGATCTTTACCTCTATTTTTGCTCTGCTTTGCTTTTGTTTGGGGGAGAACAAGGTTTCAGGTAGTGGATTTCCAACTGGTGCTCAACTTATTACTCCCAGTTGAATTAAACTAGCGTGGTGCTGGGTGCGGGAGGCCCACCTGAGGGTGGCTGCTAACAGCATAAAGGTAGAACAGGAGAAGTTGCCAAAACGCTGTTAGCAGTGCTGTTTGGAGAAGCTGTTGGAAGCTGCCAGTTCTCTTGGGCTGTTCTGCTGGAGGACCTTGTCCTGCTGGCTTTCTCGATGAACTCTGGAGGAGCTCTGGTCCTCACCTTGAGCATCGCTTCCTGGCTCTGGGGGGGAAGATGGTGTGCTGCTCAGTCTCATGCAGAAGATTGTTATATTGAGGGGCCGGGGAGATGGCTCAGTAGGATAAGCGCTTGACTGGCAAATGCAAGAATCTGAGTTCAATCCCTGGTTCCGCAAAAAAAAAAAAAAAAAAGATTGTTATATTGGCTTTCCTGATGGGAACTCAGCTTTCCTCATCGCTGGAGGACCTGGGGACCTCACTGTTGCTCAGGACGGCCTTGCTACTTTTGGGGGAGCTCTGGTGCTTACCTTGAGCATTGCTTCCTGGCTCCAGTTCAGATCCTGCAGCCTGCTGGCGCAGATCCTTCATCCCGCTAGCATAGACTTCCTAGCTCCCACCACTGACTTCCCAGACAGCACAGATCTGGGAAGTAGACCTGCATAAGACTTTGTTGTGGGCTCCAGGTCTCCAGTTGCACTTGTAGGAGGCATTGTTTTGGGCTCTAGGTTTTCAGCTGGACTCAGGCAGGATATTAGGATCTAGGCCCTCAGCTGTAGTGTTTATGTGTGTGGACAGATTTCCTGCACTTGTATATGATTCTTGGGTGATTCATTATAAAATACTATTATAAAAGTGTCCTGTATTGTATTGTTCCCTTTGCAAAAACCCCAAACGACAACATCTTGCTATGTATACCTGGCTGGCCTCAAACTCATGGCAATCTCCTGCCTTGGCCTCCTGAGTACTGGAATTATGGGCATGCGCCACTGAGATAGGAGATTAAGGTCTGGCAAAGCTGACCAGGAAAGTAGGCACGACCTGTTAACTACAAGATCCCAGACACATGTGCAGAACAGTTCCCAAAGCCCTGCACATGAAATTTTCAAGAGAGGTTGAGTAGGTTTTCTAGGGTGGCCTAGACCTAATGTCAGCCTGACACCTAGGTGTCTAGCACTGCTTTCAGGGCCCATATTTGAATGTTCTCCCAGATTTCCTTGAGATTTGGGCAAGGAAAAAAAAAAAAAGAAAGAAAAAAAAAGTAGGCAACCATAAGGAGCCAGTGCCATCATAACCAGAAGCAGCCTGTAGTTTTTGTTTTTTTTTTTTTTAATTTTTATTTATTTATTTATTTTTGTGATACAGGATCTCACTGTGCAGTTCTGGCTCATAGCGATCCTTCTTTCTTAGCCTCCCCAGTGCTGGGATTAGAGGTGTGTGCCACCATATCTGGTTTTAGGGCTGGCACAGTACCTCTGAGGTTCAGGGGCTGGCATGGCATGCAGTAGTGGGGATTGAACTCAGGTCCTTGCACTTGCCAGGCAGGCGCTCAGTCTGCTGAGCCATCTCTCTAGCCCCAGCCACTTGTACTTTTTTTTCCCCCCCTCTAGAACTAGGGATTGAACTCAGGCCCTTGCTTATTCTACTGAGCCATCTCCATGGGCCTACTTTTTTTTAAAATTTTTTTTATTTTAGGGAAGGGTCTACAGGGTGTTCAGGGTCTCACTACTAGATCAGACACATAGTAATCCGCCTGTTTACAGTCTCCCAAGAGCTGGGATTACAGGTGCACGCCACCACGCCTAGTCTCAATTGTGGTTTCGGTGTGCTACCAGGGCAGTGCCGGCACAGCAGGCCTGGGGATTGAACCCCTGGCCCCTGCACCTGCTTGCAGGTACTTTAATCCACTGAGCTATTTGGCTGGCCCTCCACCTGTACTTTAATCTCTGGGTTCACCCTCTTTTTTTTTTTTTTTTCAGAACTGGGGATTGAACTCAGGCCTTGTACTTGCCAGGCAAGTGCTTATTCTACTGAGCTATCTCCCCAGCCCCTCACCCTCTTTCTTTATTTGCTCATCCCAAGCCTGCTCCACACAGCCAGTTTCTCTTCCCTCTCCCCATTTTTGTTTTCTTCAATAAACTTTGCCACTGCTTTTTGCTAATTTCATTCAGTTCTTTGTTCAAGGTGAAAAAAACGTAGAATCCATTTCCAGGAGAGGCAAGAAATCCAGGACCTGGTAACATTTAGCTGGCGAGCCACTTGTGAGAAACAAGTGACTCAATAACACCAGCACACCCGGCTTTGGCCTTGTCTTCTTCACGGCACCTCCCCTGCTGTGTCTGTGTCCGCTTCCCAGTCTTCCCTACAACTAAGTGTCCACCTGCTACTGGAAGGACATTAGAAACCTCCAAATAGGGGAAATGTAACTCCCAACCTGCCAACGTCCAATACATCGAGTGCGTGTTCCCCAAGATTGAAGAATTCCAAGGAACAATGGAAGAAGATGGGGCAAAGCTATGGGCAACCATTAAGACTATAGGTAGAGGTTCTTAGGTAACACTGACGTGGTGAGGCAGCAGGTCACATGGCAAATGGATGTGGAAAGAACAAGGACCTTTCGGGAAGAGATGAGCCAGGAGCTCTTGGTCCCCCACCCAGGTGGCTGATGCTGATTTAGAACAGTGATCATTACTGTTTATCACTTGGGGAAGAATGGAGGTGTAGTCATTTCTTCTTTATCTTGAGGCCTGGCCTTCAGTGAATGCCTTCCACCCATAGTTGCAATGTGTTCTTATCTTCTGCACTGGCTTCATCCAGGGCCTAGCCTTGTCTGACTGCCTAGAATATTTCTACCTAACTACAGTACACCCAGGTGATCCGGGATGAATTCAATTCAAGACGCTTATCTTAATTGCATCTGCAAAACTTTTTTTCCAGAGAAGGTCTTACTCAGAGTCTAGGCATCAGGACATGGACATCTATTTCAAGACCCACCATTCAACCCATTTCAAGATCCTAAAATATTCCTCATTTTCCAGATGAGGACAGAGGGGCAGAGATGGTCAAGTCTCTTGCCCCGCATCTCAGCTGCAGCATGTGAGAGATAAACACACTGGGCACGCTCAGGCAGTTTGCTCCAGAGCCAGGGCTAGGGAGCAAAGAAAGAAGAGAGACCCTGTTTCAAAATAAAATAAAAAATAAAACAGGCTGGGGATGTAGTTCAGTGCTTCCTGCGTTCAATTCCTAGTATTTCAAGAAAAAAAAAATGGCTTCCTTCATCCACTCTTGTGGCTATTGATGACAAACTAAACATAAGGCCCAAGCAGTATTGTTCTGCACCCTGCTCTAGCCTTGGGAAGATGCCCTTTGTCTGCTTTTTTTTTTTTTTTTTTAAATTTATATATTTGTGTGTGTGTGTGTGTGTGGCCAGCGCAGCCCACCAGGGGGCGGGGCTGGCTGGCATGTGGTGCTGGGGGATTGAACAGTGGTCCCTGTGCTTTGCTAAGTTTGTTCTAAGTAGGTGCTTTAGACCACTGAGCCATCTCACCAGCCCCCTGCTATTAAAACTGGACTGTGGGCCAGCGAGATAGCTCAGTGGACTAAAGCACCAGCTTAGGCAAGCACAGGTACCTTGGTGAGGTACCCAACCCCACATGCTGCGCCAACCCTGCCCCCAGGGCTGGCCTCACCAGCCAGAGCCCGGGTGTGGTGACACAGGCCTGTAATCCCAGCACTGAGGAGGCTGAAAGCAGGATGATCACCATGAGTCCAAGCTGTGTAGTGAGACCCTGTAACAACCAAATACTTGAAAAAAACAAAAACAAAACTGGACTGCGTCAGCCAGGTGTGGTGGTGCACGCCTGTAATTCCAGCACTTGGGAGGCAGAGGCAGGAGGATCATTGCAAGTTTGAGACCAGCTTGGGCTACAAAGGGAGCTCAACGCCAGCCTGAACTGCATAGTGAGACCCTGACTCAAAAAGACCAAACCTGGACTACATGACCGCTGCTCTTCTGCTCCTGTCCATCTCCGCCCCAGCTCACCTTCCTCCTGCTCTGCCTCCCCGGTCCACCTCTCCTATCTTCTCCTCCATGCCCAGGAAAGAGGTTCCTGCACAACCACAATTTCCTCTCCTCTCCCGTGGCTCCCAGATAAGACAGCAAAAATCCGATTTCCAGCAATTTGCTTCATTTGCGAGCTCACTGGCATCTCTTTTTCCTCTCCTGACACCAGCTTAGCAAAACTGCCAAGGCAGAGTGGATATTTGAAGCACTTAGTAGTCCAACCAGGTTCCTGGCAAATCACGCAGGCCACTAGCCCTGTCTGGGAACTGGGCAGTATGGGGCCAGGGTGGTGGGAAGGTTTGGAGAGCTCTTGGGGCTTCGAGGATGGGGCCAGGGAAGAGATGGGCAGATTCCTTACTGAGTTGCCCAGGCTGGCCTCGAACTTGAGATCCTCCAGCCTCAGCCTCTGGAGTGCTGGATTTATAGGAGTGCTGGTGGCCAGGAAGGGATGTGGAAGTCACTAGAATCAGAGAGAACGCACTGTGGGAACAGCCTTTCTTCAAAGACCCAATTTACTTTCCGTCCGTGCTGCCTCCCAAGGCCTGGCTCAACCCCAAACCAGTAAGGGAGGTGACTCGCAATGAACCCCAGGACGCTGAGCGGGGCCACAAATGAGCCTGGTGAGGAAGGCACCTCAGGACTTGGAGCAGATCCCACAGGCTCTGCCTGCCTTGTCCACCCCAGGAGCCAGCGGGGACCAACAGTCTCCTCCTAAATCAGAACGAGGCATGGGAACAATGCGCATTTACTGAACACCTGCTGTGTACCAGTGACACACCTGTGCATGACGTGTGACACCTCAGGGGTCCCCACAGGTGCCAGTGAAGAATGCCTTGCACTTCTACAGATGCGCGGGAGCAAGGCCTGTGTGGGGCCGTGGCGATCACAAGGCCCCATCTTGGTTGCCTCTGGCTGCTATAACAAAACACAGTGGGAGTGATTTACTTATGTGATGTTTTGACAGAGGGTCTTGCTATGTAGCCCAGGTTTGGGCTGAAAAGTGGAATCCTCCTGCCTCAGCTTCCCAGAGTGTTGCGGAAGGCCATTTCTGACTCCCTCAATTGCCCTCAGCTGGCGCCCAAGCTTCACAGAGCCAACCATTCTCCTGGGACCTGTGAGCTGTGCTCAGAAACTTGAGAGACGGTGGGCTGCCTCAGCATTTTGTCCCCCCAATGCAAGGCCACTGACTCCCCAGCCTACCTTATCTGTGGCCTCACCATCTGGTCTTCTCCCTACCAAGAGGCTACGTGTGTTTTGTTTTGTTTTGTTTTATTTATTTTGGCGGAACCGGGGCTAGCACTGAGGCCCTTGTGCTTGCCAGGCAAGTGCTTATTCTACTGAGCCATCTCCCTGGCCCATGCTATGTGTTTTAGATTCTAGCACTAAGTCACACATTTGTTAAGTGTCCTCTTGGCCCCCCCCAAACCACAGTGGCTTGTACAAAGGATACACGTGCACAAGGGGGATGAGGCGGCTTGGTTCCAGGCCACACAAAAGTGAATATCCCAATACAGAGAGTCACATGGATGTTTTCGGTGTCCCCGTGCTATAAGCTGTGGATACGCTGCTGTAGTCTCTTAGGTGTGCTGTAGCATCGTGTCTGGAAGCACAACATGTGTACCCAGACGAAAAGACGCTGCTGTCATCCATCAGAGTGCTAAGGTGCTGGTGGCAACTGGCAGAGATAGGCCTAACAGGTGAGCACTGTCACAGACCTCTTTGTACAGACACAAGGTCTGCAAGTGCAGTCTTAGGCAGGCGTGGGAGCTTCCACCTGTAATCCCAGCACTCAGGAGGCTGAGGCAGGAGATTGCATGTTCAAACCCAGCCTGGACAACTTGGGGACTTAGCAAGACCCTGTCTCAAAATTAAAAAAAAAAAAAAAATCAATAAAAGGGCTGGGGATATTGTTCAGTGTGAAGGCCTTGGGTCCAATTCCCATTTCTTCAAAAAAGAAAAACACCTGCACAGTGCAATAAAGCAAAGCACAATGTAACAAAGCATGCTTGCAGTGTTTTCAGCACTCAGTAGTCCCGGAGTTCATGGTCAGGGCTGGGGTGGTGGTCACATTATGGCCTCTTCTGTCTTCTACTTTGGCTAGAGCGGAACAAGATGTCTGGGTTTTGGGGGGTTTTTTGGCGGAACCGGGGATTGAACTCAGGCCCCTGTGCTTGCTAGGCAAGTGCTTATTCTATTGAGCTATCTCTCTGGCCCTCTTCTTTCTTTCCTTTCTTTCTTCCTTTGTTCTTTTTTTCCTTTGTGGTGGGATCTCACTATGTTGCTCAGGTTGATCTCAAATTCCTGGGCTCAAACAAGTTTTCTGCCTCAGCCTCCTGAGTAGCTGGGACTACAGGTATAGGCCACCACGCCTGGCCCTATAAATTTTCTTTCTTTTTTTTAGAAAAAAATGTTTGTTTTTTTTTTTAACATTTATTGTGTGTGTGTGTGTGTGTGTGTGTGTGTGTGTGTGTGGCCAACTCAGCCCACCAGGGGGCACGGCTGGCTGGCATGTGGTGCTGGAGGATCGAACCGCGGTCCCGCGGTCCCTGTGCTTTGCCAAGCTTGT
>NW_004524649.1:474517-510663 GCF_000260255.1 Octodon degus | reverse complement strand
AAAAAAAAAAAAAAAAAAAAAAAAAAGAAAAAGAAAAGAAAAAATGTTTTTTAACTTTTGATTGATAAATCATCATTTGTATTTGTATTATCCAGGTTAGGGCGGTATGTCTTGATGCAGGTGCATAGAGAAAGCGAGCAAACCAGGCAGGTCGGCACATCCGTTCCCTCTCACGCAGTGACCCCTCGGTATCTTGGAGGATTGGCTCCAGGACTTCCTCAGGTAGCAGCATCCAAAGATACTAGGGGACTGGGGAGCTGGCTCAGTAGAATAAGCACTTGCCTGGCCCTGTACCACTCAGAAGCGCAAGGGTCTGAGTTCAATCCCCGGTTTGCAAAAATAAAACAAAAAACAAAAAACCACACAAAACAAAGATACTGAAAACTCAAATCCTTCATGAAATGGCACAGTGTTCATGTACAACTCTGTGATCCTCCCATATACTTGTTTGTTTGCTTACTTATTGTTGTTGTTTTGTTCAGTGTCGAGGATCGAACTTGGGACCTTGCACTTTCCAGGCAGGCGCTTATGTCGAGGAGCTGTCTCCCTGACCCTGTTTGCTTGCTTTTTGCTGTGCTGGGGATTGAACCCAGGCCCTTGTGCATGCTAGGCAAGCACTCATCACTGAGCTACACCCAGCCTAGATCTTTCTCAGGTGCAATTACAGTTATAGGTTGCAGGTGTTAAAATGTAGACACAGCCTTTGGAGAATGTACTAATTTTCTTTTCTTCTCTCTGTTTTCCTTTTCTTTCTTTCATTTGCAGTAGTGAATTGAACCCAAGCTCTTTACACTGAACTTCACCCCCAGTATTTTTAAATTTTTTTCTTTGAGACAGAGTCTCATTAAATCTCTATGCTGCCCAGGCTGGGCTGGAACCTGCAGTCCTCCTGCCTCCACCTCCTAGAGTGCTGAGAGGACACGTGTGCATCTCCATGCATGACTCAGAGGTGTCATTTGACCCAGTGTTCCCTCTCCCTCACTGGGCTCAGCCTCTAGGTGAGAGAGAGAGAAAGGAAAAGTAAGGAGGGGTCCCTGTACCACCCAGAAACCCAGAGCCTGACCAAGGGGGTAGGGCAGAAGGGACAAGGATCCTTTCTGCCCTGTAGTCCAGGCTGGGTTTAAGGGCAACAGACTAATTGATATCGTAGAGAAAATTTCAAGGTAGCCCACCACTGATACTATGGCAAGGTCACTTCTGGATTAGCCAGATTTACAGGTAGAATAAGAACTTGGGGAAAAAGAAAAAAAAAAACCAGAGTGGAAAGATTAGAAAAACTTAAATTTTGGCCAGAAAATAAGTACATGTAAAGTTGGAATCAAAGGAAGGGCACTTAGTAAAGAAAATATCACCATTAAAAAGAAAAAGAGGCGTGCTCTCGCCTCCTACCCGCAGCATGTCTTCTCACAAGACTTTCAGAATCAAACGATTCCTGGCCAAGAAGCAAAAGCAGAATCGCCCCATTCCTCAGTGGATTCGTATGAAGACTGGTAATAAAATCAGGTACAACTCCAAGAGGAGACACTGGAGGAGGACCAAGCTAGGACTGTGAGGACTTGCACATGAGCTGCGACCCATTTACCCTCTGGGAGGTCACAAGACGATGTCATCTTTTAATCATAGTCAAGACAACACTGAATAAAGTTTTAAAAATAACCATTGCCCGGACAGTGGAATATACTTAATCAGGAATCTTATTTCTTTTTTCTGTGATGAGTACTATTAAGTAAATAAATTTTTGAAACCAAAAAAAAAAAAAAAAAAAAAAAAAAAAAAAAAAAAAGGGGGGGGTGGTGAGATAGCTTAGCAGACTAAGCGCCTGCTTGGGCAAGCGCAAGGACTGGGGTTCAATCCCCGGCACCACATGCTGCACCAACTCTGCTCCCAGGCGCACTGAGCCCACAATCCAGTCCAGGCGTGGTGGCCCACACCTGTAATCCCAGCACTGGGGAGGCTGAAAACAGGGGGATCACTATGAGTCCAAGCCATATAGTGATGCCCTGTACCAAATACATAAATTTAAAAAAATAAAATAAACCAAGAACTTTGTACAAGGACAAGAAGAAAGAGGACTTAAGAGCAAGTTTTATGAGTGAGCAAGGCTCCCTACAACACAGACTCAAGGATACAAAAGTGTAAGCCTTTCATTTCAAGGATTAACACTTTTTTTTGGTGGTACCAGGGATTGAACTCAGGAGCTTGTGCTTGTTAGGCAACTGCTTATTCTACTGAACTATCTCCCCGGCCCCAAGCCTTTCATTTCAGAAGGGAGTCCCTGGCTTGCTGTAGGGAATCGGCTCCCTAGACTCATTCCCCTCCTCAGCCGTCCAGGCTCTCAGAGGCAGCTGCAGCCATGGTCCAAGGAGGCCTGGTTATTGCACTCACTGACAAGAGATCTTGGCATCACCCATGCTGTCCCTGCTTTTCAGGAGTGCAGAATGCAGGGATTGTGGGGTCATAGAGGCTTCTGCCCAGATCTCAAAGGAAATCTGGAACCTCGGTCAAATGTGTATAACAGACTTGGAGCCACTCCCAGGAGCCCCTTGAGAGACTGCCCAGTGAAGCTCTGTGAGTAAAGCCAAGGTTGCCCTGGAGACCCTGGGAAGCTGGAGATGCTAGGGACACACGAGACATCTATGGAGCAAGCTGCAGGCAGTGACCAAATCCAGCCCAAGGGAGAGGTCATAAGGGCTGAAGCCTGCAAGGTCATAGGGATGGGCCCCAAGCCCTTTGGAGCTAACATCTCACCCCAACCTGCCCTGTGTGCTGAACACGACCCTACAGGACTTCATGTTTATCCTGGTGGATTTTGACCTTGTTTTGGTCCTATTCTACATCCCACTCCTCTCTTTTTTTGTTTGTTTTGTTTGTTTTTTAATTAATTTTTTAATGTATTTAGTACAGGATCTATAGGGTCTCACTGCACAGATCAGACTCATAGTGATTCTCCTGTTTTCAGCCTCCCAGGTGCTGGGATTAGAGGCACACGCCACCACACCCAGTTTCAGTTGCCATCTCAGCACACCCCGGCAGGGCCGGCCCAGCAATGTGGGGGATTGAACCCAGTTGCTGCGCTCTGCCTAAGGAGGCACTTTAGTCTGCTGAGCGATCTGGTCGCCCCTCATTCCTCCCTTTTGGATTGGGAATGTTTGCCCAGTGCCTTCCAGATTTTGAAACTTGCTTTTGGACTTTTACAGAGGTTCAAAGTTGAGAGTTTGCCTTGAGTCTCAGAGGAGACTTTGAACTTGGATTCTTGAGCACCCCTGGAACTTCTGAGACATTGAGGATGGGATTAGTGTGTTCTAAGTTGAATGAAGAAAGTGTATCATTTTAGGTGGAATTATGAATTTGTTACTGTCTTTTTTTTTTTTTTTTTGTACAGGGGATTGAACTCAGGACCTTGTACTTGCCAGACAAGCACTTATTCTACTGAGCTATCTCCCTGGCCTTTGTTATTGTCTTTATAAAGAGATAAAGTATGGTTTAAGGAAGTGTGCTGGGGGCTAGGGAGATGGCTCAGTAGAATAAGTGCTTCCCTGGCAAGCACAAGGGCCTGAGTTCAATCCCCAGTTCTGCCAAAAAAAAAAAAGTGTGCTGGGAGGTCCAGTTGACAAGGAGTGAACTCTGACAGTTAAGCTTAATTATCAATTTGGCGGGATTAAGAGGTGATTGCATTATGTGGGAGCTGTTTTCAGTGAGTTACCACTGATACTCATCTGCATGGTGCTGCCATTGGAGGGGCCTCTCTAGCTGGTCCTCCACCCCTGTACTCTGCTTCCCAGCTACCATAAAGTAAACCACACTGCACCCTTCCACTTCCACCATGATGTCCCTGCCTTGAAGCCAGTTGGCCACAGATGGAAATCTCTGAAACCATGAGGAAAACAAACCCTTCCTCCATTCAGTTGGGGTGCTGGATATTTGGTCCCAGTGATGGAAAACTGTCCAATAAAAGGCCTATTCCTGAGTCCCAGAAACCTGCTATATTACCTCAAATAGCAAAAGGGACTGAGCAGGTGGGATTCAGTTGAGAATCTGCAGACGAGGGGATTCTGGATTATTAGCAGTGTAGTACACAAGGGGTGGACTGCGACGGTTAAGTCCTTGAAAAAGCAAGAGGGTTGCAGTAGGGGGCTCAGGCAGTGCAGCAGGATGAGGACCAGGTCTTCTTTCCCCTTCTAGTTCTGAACATGAAAGAAGCCACCAGCCAATGCACAGGCTGCCAGGGGAAGAAGGAAACTCAGAGCCAGCAAGAAAACAGTGACCTTGGTCCTGCAGCTTCGCAGAGCTAGATTCGGCCACACCTGACACAGGACATGTTCTGCCCCTACCTCCAGGAAGCCACGCAGCCAGATGACACATGCACTATACAACTGACGCCTGGAACTTCAAGATATTATGTTAATGTTATTTAAAATGCTCCATGTGTGCAGTGCCATGCTGGCACATGCCTGTGATCCCATCACCCAGAAGGCTGAGGCAGGGTGGTCACAAGTCCAAGCTCCGGTGGGCAACTCAATGAGAGCCTGTTTCAGGATAAAAAAAAAAAAAAAAAAAAAAAAATTGCCAGATCAATGGAAGCATCAAAGCGATGTACTAAGTAACAGACAAAAAAAAAAAAAAAAAAAAAAAAAAAAGGGCTGGGCAGGGAGCTCAGTGAGCAAGCCCTGGGTTCAATCACCAGTACTACAGGAAAAGTCTCCCAGATAGAGTCCCTTCTTAAAACTTGACCTAGTGCCCCTGCCTGCCCTCCTGGTTTCATTTTTCTCAGTGCCACCTTGTCTACTGCACACAGAGGTCTGAGGTCTGTGTGTCTGTCCTTCTGCGTGGATCTGTAAAGAGAATCCTGTCCTCTGGGAGACACAGGTGTGGCAAGGGGACCCAAACATGTCCTGGCTTGCTGGAGCCTTTGTCACTTTTGTGTAGTAAGCAACCCATACTACTGTTGTTGGCAGTACTGAGCAGTCTTCTGTGAGCCTGAGAACAGCTCCAGAGGCCAGAACCACTGCAGAGACCACGTCCCTGAGGGGTGGGCTTCTCTGTGCCTGGGAACTGGGCCCAGGTGGGCAACAGCAGAGCCCCCTGCTCCCTTCACCCCTCAGCCTCTCCTTTGCTCTGCTCAGGCTGGGACTCTCCCTGCCCCTGCCCCTCCCCCTCCCCTGACGCCCCCACTGCCTTTTCCCTGGCGCCCAGGCTATTTTTATTTTCCCTTCTTATTAAATTTCCAACTTCTGCAAACATCAGGCCCTGCCTGGCCACCCCTTTCCCTTGGAGCGGATTTGATTCACTTGCGTTTTATTAACAGATTAAAAAAAAGAAGAAGAAGAAGAAGAAGCCCTCAGCCGCCCCACATGCGTCCCCGGGGTTCAGAGACCTCAATGGCAGCCTAGGCACTTGTCCCCTCCTCCATTTCCACTTCCAAGGGTGCCCTCTTCCCCGCTCCAGTCGAAGGGGTTCAGGGAAGGGGCTGAGGCACCGGATGGCCCTGTCCTGGGTTTGTCCTAGGTGTCACAGGGTTTCGGGTCCCCACCACCACTGACACCGACTGCCAAAGGCTTTGGGAAAAGAGCCTTAGAAATGGGGGCTGAGGCAGGTAGTCTGGACCTCAAAACTGGGGGTGCTGCCCTCTCCCCTGAGGATGGCTGGGGCTCCCAGCTCGGTCCCTTCCCCAGCTCCTTGTGAAGCTCGGGGTTCCTTCACTACCACCAGCCTCCTCTCTCCCCTCCCCAGTCTTTGAGGCAGTCGTCATGGCAACCAGGAATCCAGCTGTACTTTATTTCCCCATACAGCCAGGGGACTGGGACGTGGAAGCCGACCTTTTCCCCCTTCTCCTTCCCTCCTCTTCCACTTCCTCCTCTTTCCCCACGTGCTGGGATCCTCCCTGTCTGGTCCTGCGCTGGCCAGGCTGCCCATCTGAGTTTCTGGGTCATTCGTGAGTTTGGGGTGAGTCCTTCTTCTGGCCCCTAAGGCCTGGGCTAAATGGTGTCCTGGCTCTCTGAGGAATCTTTTTTCATTTCTTTTTCTCCTCCCTTTTCCTCATCCCCTATTCAAAGTGGGCCAGTACAGTTGGGAAGGCTGGACATGACACAAGGAGCAGCTGAATGCTCTGAGCTGCAGATTTCCATTTCTCCTGTGCTGGGGTGCCTTATGCAGTTACTTCTGCCCTCCCTTCACTGACATAAACTCCCCGCTTGCTCTTAGGAGAGCCAGTTAGTCCAATAGAACATTTCAGTGTTGGTCACACCCCCAACCTAGAGAAGGAAGGAAGCCTTTTTCGGTATTTGAAATTTGTGGGTGGAAGTCTTAGGGGCTGACCCTGGGCTGTTCACACTGAGCTGCAGTGCTGTGCTCCCCCCTTGTCTTTTTGAGAAAGTTTCACTGTGCAATTCAGGCTGTCTTTGAACACACTCTGTAGCTCAGGCTGGCCTCTAACATGAGGCAAAGCGATCCTCCTGCCTTAGCCTCCAGAGTGCTGGGATTATAGGCATGCAACGCCATGCCTGGCCCCAGCCCCTTTTTATTCCTTTTTTTTTTTTTAAAAGGGTCTTAATAAGTCACTAAACTGCTCAAGTGGGGCTGAAACCTGTGCTCCTTCTGCCTCAGCCTCCTAGAGTACCAGGATGACGTGTAGGAGGAGCCCGGGTCTAGGGACGCACTTTCTTTTTTTTTTTTTTTTTTTTTTTTTTTCGGAACCAGGGATTGAACTCAGATCCTTGAGTTTGCCAGTCAAGCGCTTATCCTACTGAGCCATCTCCCTGGCCCCTAGGGACGCACTTTCTATAGAGGCTTTGCCAGTGTCATGTAGCTCCTCCACCAGCAGGTGAAGCCCATTTCCATGCCCCCTGCTATGGGTTGGGTTTACTGATCTGCTCTGGGAGACCAGCGCCATCGCAGCAGCAACGGGAAGTCTGCTTCTGCAGACTGTCCCCAAGGCTGGCCTTCATCACGTGACCATGCCCGGGCAAGAGGAAGAATAAGCAACATACAGAAGCCAGGCAGCTCGGTGCTCCATGTGGGCCGTGTCCCACCTGCCCAACGGTATCAGCCCACCCAGTTGTCCCTAGTCGAGGCCATTCTAGACCACCCCGCTGCCAGCCACCGACTGCCAAGACCTGGTGTATGCAGCAGAGCATAATTCATGCTGACTGTCCTCAGGCTCTGGATTTGGGGTTGTTTGACAGGCAGCATGAGGTCTGATGGGCGGCCATGCTCCTTGCTGGCTGAGGCACCTCCTGCTCCTGTTCTCTTTCATGTCCCTCTGCACACACCTGGCCCCTCTCTTCCCACTTCCATTCAGCTCTGCCACCCTGGTTCCTACCTGCGCTTGGTTCCCCTGCCTGGCTCCCCTCCCCGGGTACCCAGCGGCTCCTCCTCTGCACATCCTCATCCTCCTGGCCTCTGCCAGAGAAGGAGCCACTGGGTGCCAGGGAGATCTGATAAGAGAACCTGAATTCAGAGCCGGGCACAGTCACACGCACTTGTCTGCCCAGCACTCTAGGAGGCTGAGGCAGGAGGAGGGTCACAAGTTCCAGCCCAGCCTAGGTAATTTAATGAGAACCTGTCTCAAAATAAAAAGGACTGGGGATAGAAGCAGTGCCCCAAAACTGGGTTCCATCCCTAGTACCAAGTCAGTCAATTTCCAGTTCAGCAGATGTGCCCTACTGGAACCAAATGAGCAAACAGGTTTTTGTTGTTTAGGGAAAAGAAAATGGCATCATTTCTGCTGCTAGGATTGAAGATCCCCAAGTCTAGTCAGCTCTGGCCACCTGTCTCCTGCCGTGGCCCCTGTCCCCCTGCCCTGTCCCATGCCCACAGCAGCAGCATGCCTGTCCATAGGTATTGGTGTGATTCTTCCCTCTACATTTTAAAAAATTCCAAACCTCCCCACAACTCAAACATTTCTCTTATTATCTTCTGCCGAGGGAAAAAAATTAATAACATGGCGCAATATAAAATACTAAATTAAAGGCATTTTGGAACCAGCAATTATTTCATAAGCTTCTCTTTTATTGCTGCGCTAATGTGCCTAATTGCTGTCTTAATGAGGACATTAATTTCTGGCTAATGTGATGTTATTATAGAAATTGCAGCCGATCGCTTCAAAACGGGAGCGTGGAGAGAGCCCGCCCGAGAGGCAGGGGCTCCAGTCACCCTGGGGCTGGGAGGCAAAGGAAGGGAGGGGTGGGCAGCAGAGCACAAGCAGAGTACCCAGGGCCATGGGGACGGCAGCAGGGGAAGCAGGGAACTCGTGCTGGGCGCGGACAGCCCCAGGCGGCCGCTGTCACGTGCCAGCTGTTGTCCTGCCTGGGGATCCAGGATGATGAGGCCCTGAATCAAAGAGAGAGCCTCGGAATCACAAAGCTAGCACCAGTGACAAGCATGAATGGAAGTGATTTCTGTCCTAACCCTCATGGTTCCCCCGTGGAGGAGAACATCACTGTGACCATCGGAGATGGACAGGCATGCAGCCAGAGAGGCTGAGTGATTTCAACCCCACAAGGCAAGGATGGGTGGAGAAGGGATGTGAACTCAGCCCATCCACCTTAACCTCTCAGCCCACACCCTGACACCATCAGGAATAAAAATATAAACATGCAGGGTTAGGGAATCGCATATGCTTAACCGGTACTGGCTCCCAGATTCAATGTCCAGAACAAAAATAAACAAAATTTTAAAAATACAAGTTTGTTGGTTTGTGACAGGGTCTCACATGTGGCCCAGGCTGGACTTGAATTTATAGTGATTCTCTTGCCTCAGCCTCCCAAGTACTGGATTGACAGGCCTGTGCCGCTACCCCCAGCTAAAAATCCACCTCGAGGACTGATTCTGTGCCAGCCCTGTGCCAAGTGCCTCCCACACATTACAGCTGGGTGGCCCCAACTTGGAAGAAGGGAGTAAAGGCACACCTGAGCTTCCCCAAGGACAGGAAGGGTGAAGGCTGGGGCTGGGACAGCAGCTCTATCACCCACAGGAGCAGCAGCCCATCTGGGGCCTGGCCTTTTTCCTGTGCTTCAGAGTCCCTCACTGTCCCCCCCAGGAAGAGATGGGAGGGGATCCAAAGAGGGTCAGGGAGGTGCGAGAGTTGCTTGGACAGATTTTAGAGAAGCACGGAGGTGGAGGGTGAGGCCATCCTGGGTGACGCTTTGTCTCTCCCTGTCTCAGTGCTGCCTTGTCCAGCACTTGACGGGTAGGGCTGTCCGCACTCACCCAGAAAATATCCCAGGAGCCATTTCCCAGCGAAGATTGCTACAGTACTTCGCTAGATAGAAACAGCAAAAACATCTCACTACATTTTCTGTGGCTAACACAGAATGCTAGGCTGGTGATTTATAAAATGATCTGGGGGTTCGATCCCTGGTATGCCATGCCTGCCCCACCCCCGGGGTGCGATTGAGACTGGGTGTGGTGGCATTCCTGGTGGCACTTGCTTGTAATCCTAGCACTTGGGAGGCTGAAAACAGGAGGATCACTACGAGCCTGATGTGTGTAGCGAGACCCTGTAGACCCTACACTAAATACATTTAAAAAAAGTGATCTAGAGCCAGGCACAGTGACACATACCTGTGATCTCAGCTACTCAGGAGGCTGAGGCAGGAGGACTGCCAAGTTTAAGGCCACCTGTGAAACTTCTCAAATTATAAACAAAAGGCCTAGAGATATATAGTACAATGGAAGAGCACTTGGTAAGTATGCGCAAGGCCCTGCCTGGGTTCCATCCCCAGCACGAAATGATAGAAACAAAACACAGAAGCATCAAAGAGGCACAGAAGTCACCTTACTAGTGTCTCCCTGAAGCCCTTCTGTGTGCCCCAGGAGAGACAGTGCGGAAGATGAGGGTCACCGTCTCCCTCATGAATCTGTGATACTGAAGAGTGTTGCTGCTGGAGCTTGGATCCTGAGCATCCCACACACCCATGAGCTGGAGACTTGGTCTGGGGTGCTCTTGGGAGGTGGTGGAGCCTTCCAGAGAGGGGCCCAGGTGGAGGTTTCCAGTCATTATGGGGCATGGCCTTGAAGGGGCCACAAGGCCCCACCCCTTCCTGTTCCCTTCTCTCTTTACTTCCTGGTCGTGACAGTTTCATGTGGGATTTTTATGGTGGGTGGGCAGTGCTAGGGGTGCAAGCTATGGTGTCTCCCGTGCTAGGTAAGAACTCATCACTGAACTGTATGCCAGTCTTGGTTTTGCTACACCAAGACTTAGCTTCCAAACCCCACCACCACCCCCAGAGGCCGAAAGGAATGGACTCATCCAGTATTGTTTTAGTTACTTTTCTCTGTACTGAGAAAAAAATACCCAACACCCACAGTTAAAGGGAGAAAAGCTCAGTTAGCTCACAGTTTATTGAGGTGTTAGTCCATAAGGGGCTGGCTCCAAGGCGGGGGCAGAAGGAGAGGCACTGGCGAGCAGACCACAGCTGTGTCTGCTGAGAGTGCGGGCTGACCTCAGCTCTTCCTATTCTTCATATTTTATCCAGGTGGGTAGCACTCACACCTTTAATCCAGGTGCCTTTGATCTTAGCATTGCACCAGTGCTAGGGACTCAATCCGGAATCACATATTCTAGATCCAGCCCCCTCCGAAAAAATCCCACCTGTAACTGCATCAGGCTTTGAGGGTACATCTAGATACAAGCCACAGCAAGCGTGGACTGAAACCTCCTAAACTGCTAGCCCAAACAAATCTTTTTCTTTGGCGGAACTGAGGATTGAACTCAGGCCCTTGTGCTTGCCAGGGAAGCGCTTATTCCACTGAACCATCTCCCAGGCCCTTTTTCACTTTTTTTTTTTTTTTTTAAATCTTTGTTAGTATTTTAAATTCTGAAAGAGTCATGCTAAATCATTATGGATTTTTTTTTTCCCCATGTATTTAGTACAGGGTCTAGAAGGTCTCACTACATAGATCGAACTTGTGATTCTGTTTTTCAGCCTCCCAAGTGCTGGGATTATAGACATGTGCCACCATGCCCATCTCTGTCTCAGCGTGCTCCAGAGGTAGGGTGGCACAGCACACTGGGGATCAAACCCTGGCCTCTGCGCTCTGCCTAAGTAGGTGCTTTAGTCCGCTGAACTATCTGACCAGCCCTTTTTGTCTTTTCTGAGACAGGGTCTCACTATGCAGTTCAGGCTGTCCTTAAACTCACTTTGTAGCCCAGGCTGGTCTTGAATTTGCAACAGTCCTCTTGCTTCAGCCTACCACATGCTGGGATTACAGGCATGTATCTTGTTTTTTGTTTTTGTTTTTCAGAACCGGGGATTGAACTCAGGTGCTTGTGCTTGCTAGAGAGGCGCTTATTCCACTGAGCCATCTCCTTGGCCCCTCATTTTGGTTTTTTGAGACAGTGTCCCAGGCTGGCCTTGAACTCACAGTGATCCACCACCTCAGCCTCCTGAGTGCTGGAATTACAGGTGTATGCCACCATACCTGGTTTGCTAAATCATTAAATTGTTCAGGATGGGTTAGAATTTGTGATCCTCTTGCCCCAGTCTCCTAAAGAGTCCTGGGATGACAAACATGCACCACCATGTCTGGCTAAACCTTTTTTCTTTTTCTTTTTTTTAAAATTATTTATTTAGGGCTGGAGAGATGGCTCAGTGGTCTAAAGCACCTACTTGAAACAAGCTTGGCAAAGCACAGGGACCGCGGTTCGATCCCCAGCACCACATGCCAGCCAGCCCCGCCCCCTGGTGGGCTGAGCTGGCCACACACACACACAATAAATGTAATAAATAAAAATAAATATTTTAAAAAAAATTATTTATTTATTTTTATTTATTACATTTATTTATTGTGTGTGTGTGTGGCCAGCTCAGCCCACCAGGGGGCGGGGCTGACTGGCATGTGGTGCTGGGGGATTGAACGGTGGTCCCTGTGCTTTGCTTAGCTTAGCTTAGCTTAGTTTAGCTTAGCTTAGCTTGTTCCAAGTAGGTGCTTTAGACCACTGAGCCATCTCTCCAGCCCCCCTTTTTTCTTTTTAACTTGACTGCTTTTAGTCATGGGAAACTAGCTGACTGATGGTTGGGTACAACTGAGGACTGAATGGCTGCTCGCGATCTCACAGCCAGGGCTCATACTTGCAGTCCTTCTGTCTCAGCCTCCCAGACTACAGGGATGACAGGCTTGCACCACCATGCCCTACTAGAACCTAGCTTATCTGCTGCGCAAGATCCTGAAAGGGGATGTGGTAGGAATCATCCAGATACTAGTCAGACAAGTGCCCCTCCCATAAGAGGGATACCTGGGCACGGGTTACCCAGTGAAACATTAAGCCATTTTTAAAATGATGCTTTTATTTATTTTTTTTTAAATGTATTTAGTACAGGGTGTTCAGGTTCTCACTATGTAGATTGGACTCATAGAGATCCTCCTGTTTTCAGCCTCCCAAGCACTGAGATTACAGGCCCGTGCCACCACACCCAGTCTCAATTGCCATCTCAGCACACCCCAGAGGCAGGGCCAGCTGGATCAAACCCCGGCCGCTGTGCTCTGCCTAAGCAGGTGCTTTAGTCTGCTGAGCTATCTGGCTGGCCTGATGCTTTGATGTTTGAGGCTCTATGGATCCTGAAGACACCCCCAGAAGCCACAAGTGACCGTCCTGTCTAGAGCCTCTGATACACACACTGACCTGCCCAGAGCCCACACCCTCAGCCACAGGGGCCATAAATCTACAGGAGTTCCAAGACTCTAGTGGGTGTATGAATCTTACAGTTGGGGTCTTGTCTAGATTCTCGAGGTCCTCAACAAAGAGCAGAGTGGGTCATCCCAAGGAGTGACAAGATCAAAGATTTATTTGAAAATGAAAACACAGTCCGCATGGTTGGAGGGGCCCGTGAGAGGAGCTCACTGCCTAAAGACCTGTACATTCCCAGCTACAGAAGGAGGGCAGAGTTTAGGACCCGTACATTCCCTGGTATGGAAGGTAGGCAGCAATCAGGATTGCGGGGTGGATCTGAGGTTTGACTCCAGCCCAAGAACAGTTTGGTTCTAGCCCTCCCTTGGGAAGTTTTTTGTCTTTTATGGAGTTTGGAGGAACTGTGATGGTGTCCACACCCCCCAGGGGAGGAGTCAAATCTGCATAGTCAGTGACATGGTAATTAGGGCTGGGCCACCAAGGGTGTGGGGAAATTTAATCCCCAGTACTTTCCTACCATTGTGTTTAGTCCTGGGCATTCAGGCCCTGGGCTACTATTTAACTCAGAAAATGGATCTATTCCAAAATCACTTCTCAGGTGGGTTGCTTTCATAGGGGCCTCCAAACCTTAGATAGAATCAACCCCTACATTTGTTGAAAAAAAAAAAAAAAAAAAAAAAAAGAAGTTCTGTGTTATTTCTTATCCATTTGTTTCTTTTTTGTAAGAATATTTTTTGGAGGAGGGGCCGGGAAATGGCTCAGTAGAAAAAGCACTTGCCTGGCAAGTACAAGGCCCTGAGTTCAAACCCTGGTTCCGAAAAAAAAAAAAAAAAAAAAGAATATTTTTTGGAGGGATGCCCAAATAGCTGAGCAGATTAAAGCACCTGAAAGCAAGCGCAGGGGCCAATGGCTCGATCCCTGGGCCTGCTGGGCCAGCCCTGCCCCTGCCCCTAGGACATGCTGAGACAGCAATTGAGACTGGGTATGATGGCGCACCTGTAATCCCAGATCTTGGGAGGGATCACTATGAGTCTGAGCTAGTAGTGAGACCCTGAACACCCTGCAGGCCCTTTCCTAAAAAAAAAAAAAAAAAAAAAAAATATTTCTTAGGGCAGGGATATAGCTCAGCAGCACAGCACAAGGTCTCGAATTTGATTCCCAGTACCAAAAAAAAAAAAAAAGAATCTTTTTGGTTTATGGGTTTGTTATGGTTTGTGTCTAGGTGTCCCCACAAAGCCTCATGCAGTCTTGGGGCGCCTTCTGGAGTTTGTGACTGATTACTGTGAGTGTGGATGCTGCACCTGCCTGGGGCAGGTAATTTGCATCACAATGTAAGGTGGGGAGAGACGCTGGCTGCTTGAGCTGCTGCCACCCCTCCCTCTCTCTTGCTGTTTGCCACCACCACGAAGGGTTGCTTTCTGCCATGTGCCACTCTGCTTGGAGCCAGCTGAGTATGGACTGAAACCTCCAGTAACTGTGAGCTACATAAACCTTTCTTTCCTTTATTTTGAGTGTCGGGTATTTGTCCCAGCAACGAGAGAAGAGTAACTAAGACAGGGTTTCTTTTTGTTTGTTTGGGTTTTTTGTTGTTGTTTGTTTTATGTATTTGGTACAGAATCTCACCATGCAGCTTGGACTCCTGTGATTGTTGTAACTAAAAAATAAGGCAGGCTCAGAAGTTTAGAAAGCGCTTTATTTTAGCTGGTACCCAGCGGCAACACCGGGCACGAAGTGCCTAAGTGCTCACTGAATCTGGGAGCGTGGGGTTTATAAAGCTTAAAACCGCAAAGCAGGCGGGGTACGGCTCAGAGAGTTCAAGGAAACATGGCAGTTGTTGAAACTAGATATGGTTATAGGTCTGGAGAGATTCTTGGAATTTAAGGTTGTAGGAACAGCAGTGGACATTTTTGGAACTCAAGGGTGGGGTGAGGGCTTGCGGAAACAGAAGTTCTGTGAGATAGGCACACATTTTACAGCAGTTAACAGGGTTCACTAAGACGGCGCATACAGAACAGGATGACGGTGCTTTGGTCAGGTTATAACAGTGATCTTCCTGTTTTCAGCCGCCACAGCGCTGGGATTGCAGGCATGTGCCACCAGGTCTGGTCTCAGTGGCTCAGTGCACCTGGGGGCGGGGTCAGTGCAGCATGTGGTGCTGGGGGATGGAGCCCTGGTCCCTGCTCTTGCCTAAGCAGGCCCTTAGTCTGCTGAGCTATCTCCCCAGCCCAGTGGTTTACAGTTTTTACTCTGAGGAACTACTTTGAAGATAATGCCATGCAATGTACTAACTATTGTAATTCTCTTATTTGATTATGAAATTTTGTTCTTTTTTACATTGAGTCAACTTGGCTGTGTGGCTCCTGCCTGTGGCGGCCCCTAGGCAGGGAAGGCCCACCCTGGGGCTCCATTGGTTTTGCTCCGGGGTGGGACAGCCCACCCCACAGTGACTCAACACAAAAAGACCATATAAAGGGGCTGAGCAAGAAGTCCACATTCCTTTTCCTCGGAGGAACTTCAGTCTTCGCTTGGCCTTGGGTTTCATCGCCTGGATTGCAGCGCAGCCTGTTCGGCCTCTGGATCCAGACTCTTTAGCATCCATCGCAGACTCTTCGGCCTCCCTTCGCAGACTCCCTGGCTGACTGATAGAGATTTGCAGGGAGCACTGCAGTGAGCTTCAGACCTGGGGACTGAATCCTTCAGTCTCGGATGTGCAGACGCCCTCTGCACGCTTCCTCATCTGACTCTGCGGCTGACTGTCAACCAATCTTGCAATTCCTTATGCATCATACATCTTGTGTTAAGATCTGGTCCTTATATTGTACCTGTTCCTCTGAGTAAAACCCTGACTAATACTCCATAAAATAATCAACTACATCTACTATATTTTTTGTAAATCTACACACCTATGAGAGATGTTCACCTTGAACCAGGTCTGGTGGAACATACCTGTATAATACCAGCTCTCAGAAGGCTGAGGCAGGAAGAGCACAGCAAATTCAAGGCCAGCCTGGACTACATAGACCCTGTCTCCAAAAAACAAAAATAATAACTACAAAAACTAAAAAAAAATCACCTTTTCATTTACAGGGAGCATATACAGTGTCCTCTGGCATCTCACTACTCCTTCACTTTGAGCCCATTATTAAGTAAAATAAGGACTTCCTTAAAAAATAAGGATTCCTTCAAAGCAGTGCTCTCATGACACGTTATATGATACCTGACATCTTACCAAGTGACTGATGTGAGGGTAGCACATACAGGATGGATACATGGGACAAATGAATGATTCCCAGCCAGGCACGTTGGCATACACCTGTAATCTCAGCCCTTGGGAGGCTGAAGCAGGAGAATCACTGGAAGTTTAAGGCCAGCCTGGGCTACATAGTGAGCTCAAGGACAGCTTTAGCTACATAGCAAGACATTGTCTCGAAAAAGCCAAGAAGGGGGCCTGCCCCTTAGCTCAGCTCTTTAAGTGGCTGCTTCAACAAAGCAGTCAAGCTCAGGTTGCTGTGGTTCGATCCCCACAACTCAAGCCAGCCAAACCTGCCCTGAAGGCATTCAGAGCAACACTTGCCTGGCAAGCACAGGGCCTGAGTTCAATCCCCGGTTCTGCCCCCCCCCCAAAAAAAAAGCCAAAAAATAAAAATGATTGCCACCTGGGGTGGAAATGTTATAGACTACAAAGGATTTCATCACTCTTTAGCATGGAATAGTTGGGCCCGGGAGATGGCTCAGTAAGATAAGTGTTTCCCTGGCAAGCGCAAGGGTCTGAGTTCAATCCCCAGTTTCGCAAAAAAAAAAAAAAAAAAAAAAAAGAACGCATGGAGTATAATCTAAAATGGATGAACTGTTTTCTTTCTGAACTTTTCTGTTCAATATTTCTGGACAGTAGTTGATATAGGTCCGTGAAACTGTAGAAAGGAAAATCATGGGTTAGGGGAAGTAACTCTATCTCCTCTATCAAACACCAAGTCAATTATTTCCCCTGCCCTAAAATGCCCAGGGATCACCTGCAGGACAGATTGGGACCACCCCTGTAACCAAGACCCACCCAAGTGATCTAAACCATCCTATCCCAAACCTACCCAAGGTTGCTGAGTAACCCACAACAACCCCATCAAGTCTCTGGCTCATGCCTTCCACTGTCTCCTGTCTCCCAGTCAATCCTGGTCCTTCCCCCACACAACCCTATTTGTAAGTATTTGTGAGCATAAACTTCATCCTATGTAAAAATCTTTCCCAGATCTACATGTCTTCTTGTATGAGACTGAACAAATAACAGTCATATCTTTATTAAGTGGTACTGGGCATAGAACTCAGAGTCTTTTTTTTTTTTTTTTTTTTTTTTTTTTTTTGTATTTTAGGGAAGGGTCTACAGGGTCTTCAGGGTCTCACTACTAGATCAGACTCAGTGATCTGCCTGTTTACAGCCTCCCAAGAGCTAGGATTACAGGCATGTGTCACCATGCCCAGTCTCTGAACTCAGGGTCTTTTCTTTCTTTTTTTTTTTTTATTGGCGGAACCGAGGATTGAACTTAGACCCTTGCACTTGCCAGGGAAGCACTTATTCTACTGAGCCATCTCCCCAGCCCCTGAACTCAGGGTCTTCATACTGACTTACATTGCTCATTCCTTTTTAAATATTTCATTTTGAGGTAGGATCTAAATTGCTCTTTCCCAAGCTGAGCTTGAACTTGTAATCTTCCTGCCTCAACCTCTTAGAGTACTGGGATGGGTCATGCACCACGACACCTGGCTCCAGGTGTGTTTTTATGGAGTGCTCTATAATGACCAAAGGTGGTTTTGCCAGTAGTGGTGGTGCACATTTGTCACCTCAGCACTTAGGTGTCTGAGGCAGGAAAATCATTGTGAGTTTGAGGCCAACCTGGGCTACAAAGTGAGTTCAAGGCCAGCCTGAACTGCATAGTGAGACCGTCTCAAAATGACAAAAAGGGAAGGGGTGGGGGAGGGGGCGGGTTGAAGTAGATTCTTTTTTTTTTCAGAACTGGGGATTGAATTCAGGCCCTTGTGCTTGCCAGGGAAGCACTTATTCCACTGAGCCATCTCCCTGGCTCGTAAATGTAAAATCTTTTCCAGAAAGTTCTACAGAAACTTTTTTTTTTTAAATTTTATTTGTGTGTGTGTGTGTGTTTGTGTGTGTGTATGGCCAGCTCAGCCCACCAGGGGGCGGGGCTGGCTGGCATGTGGTGCTGGGGGATTGAACTGCGGTCCCTGTGCTTTGCTAAGCTTGTTCTAAGTAGGTGCTTTAGACCACTGAGCCATCTCACCAGCCCCTGAAGTAGATTCTTAAAGGAAAATTGTACAACAGGAGAGGAATCCTGGGGAGTCCTAGCCATCAGAATTCCTTGCTCAAGCCTCAGAGAAGACTGATGAATGAGACAGAAGCTGCAGTCTGCCCTAGAGATTAAGACTGAACATATGAAGATTGGGCAACACTTGCCACGTCCCTCTTGTTTCTCCCTTCTGGCACATTCAGTACATTAGAGTAAATCCCAGATTTTTTTTTTTTTTTTTTTTTTTTTTTTTTTGCGGTACCGGGGATTGAACTCAGGACCTTGCACTTGCCAGGCAAGTGCTGAAATTCCAGATTTCTGTGTTCTTTTTCAGGACAGGAATGAAGGAGGGGGCTCAGCAGCCAAGCATACGTCTGGAGGTGAGAGTTGGCACTGCATTAGTCAGACACAAGCCTTGATTTTGTGACAAACAGACCAAGGAAGAAGCTATAACAAGAGTTTATTTCTAGCTTATATAGGTGTCTACACGTTAATGATCTAAGACTAGCAGGACAGTTCCGACATATATGTCATGTGCAGATCTACTCTGGAATTCTCTATGGTTCTACTAACCTGGAAAAGAAGGAAAGAGGAAGTAGAAGGGTAATGCTTCCTTAGGAGGTCGTACCAGCAGGCATCGCCCATCACTTATACTCACATCCCATTGGCCAGAAAGTGATCACGTGGGCATAGTTAGCTGCAGGGGAGACTGGGATATGTAGTCTTTCACAGGGAAGGCAGGGACCCAGATAAAACTAGGGTCTATAATTCTAAAGGAAAAAAAGAAGAGAGGAATCAGGGGCAGTTAGTTCTACCCTACAGGCTGGATCTATTCTATCTGGGAGTGGGAGTGCCCATGTGGGACCATTAGCCCCTCTAGAGAGATAGGATCAGCCCCTACTTTGTTGCCCCATATTCTCTCCCCATGCACACATGATCATGTAATCACTATATATCTTATTTATTTACAACAATATATTTTTATTAAAATTTAAATTTTTTATTTAAAAATTCACTTAAATCATTTGTTCATTTAAAATATTTATTTATCATTACTATAACACAGATAAAGTACATGGTATTTATCAGGTACTCAGTAAATATGGCGACCACAAAGCCACAGTCTCACCAAACCTGTTTCTTCTACCTGTACATACAGACTACATTTCCCAGCGTCCCTTGTACCTCGCCAGAGTCATATGACTATGTTTTAACGAATGAAGTGCAAAGGAAGTGATTATTCCACTTCCAGGACCAGAAGTCCATTTTTTTCCAGATCCTCCCTCTTCCACATCAGCCAATCAGCACTAAGAAGCCATAAGGATACGGGCCTGACTCTGAGGGGTTGATGGTCCCTCTGTTCCTCTATATTCTCATTGGAGTAAAGCTCAATGTTGAGCTCTAGGTAGTTGCTCTAGGCAGTTGGATGCTAGACAGTGTTTCCTGACAGTCCTGGTTTCATACCCAGGACCAGAAAAAGAGAATACTAAAAGCCAGCCTGTAATATGGTTACTTTAAGAGTTCAATTAAATGAATTGATGTTAGAAAAGCACTTAGAAATTCCTCGAAGGACGTTAAGGGTTATATGTATATACAATATAGGGTTTTTTTTGGTTGTTGTCGATTGGTTTTATTTTTGCTGTGCTAGAGATGGAACCCAGAGCCTTGTGCATGCTGTGCAGGTGTTCCATGACAAGCTACACTTCCAGCCTTTAAGTTGGAATATATAAATTAAAGAACAAGAAACCTTCCACCTGAAATCCAAGTTAAGAAACTGAACATGACATATACATGGCTCAAGTGAATACCTGCATCCTGAGGATTTGTTCCACTGTGATAAACGCCATGACAGAAAAGGACACAGAGCTAGGAGAATAATGAAGGGGAACTAATTTAGGGAGAGAGAGAGGTTGGGACAGGTAGCTTCAAGATTCTGTGCTTGAGCCAGCTGTGATAGTACACAACTGTCAGTCTTAGCATTCAGGAGGATAAGGCGGGAGGATTGCAAGTTGCTAGTTTGAGCAACTTTTCAAGATCCTGACTAAAAAATAAATAAATAAATCATGATGGTAATAATGAGGAAGGGGGGGAGGAGAGTACAGCGTTTGAGCTGAACTGCACATATGTAGAAATTCGCGGATGAAAGATGTGAGGTGCAGCCTTCGAGGGAGGGGGGAGAACGGTTAGGAGACCCCGAGGAGCCAGCACTGTCACACGCTCAGGAATGCCGCCTCAGTTCTATGAAGATGGGATGTTGACAGAGAACTAGGGTGGAGGAAGGCAGCAGAGTCCAAAGACCAGGTATGCTTGGGGCCTTTCTTCTAAAAGCTGAGGGAGCCATTAAAAGTGTTTGGTATGGACTTGCACTATTAGGAGACAGCTCTATCCAACACCAGCAGTGGGAGCTCTCCTACCTCTGCTAAAACTGAACACTTCCTATGTCAGCAATCCAGGCATCCCGTCAGCCTCCCTCGGCTGGAGCACTGGAGCACTGGAGGCAAAGGCGCTGAGAGCATGACAATGTAACCAGCTCTGCTGCTGGAGGCAGGACGTTCAGGAGGTGATGAGGGTAGGACCCAACTTGATGGGAACTAGGGATTGAACTCAGGCCCTTGCGCTTGCCAGAGAAGCGCTTATTCTATTGAGCCAACTCCCGGGCCCCTTAGCTCAGATCTTTAAGTGGCTGCTTCAACAAAGTCTTCAGGCTCAGGTTGCTGTGGTTCAAGCCCCACAACTCAAGCCAGCCAATCATGCCCTGAAGGCATTCAGAGCAAAAAAAAAAAAAACCCTTATTCCATTTTGGGCCAGGGAGATGGCTCAGTAGAATAAGCGCTTGCCTGCCAAGCGCAAGGGCCTGAGTTCAATCCCCAGTTCCGCAAAAAAAAAAAAAAAAAAAAGAAAAAGAAAAAGATGAGGGTGCTCCGTTCTTTTTGTGACACGATTCTCTGAGCCTCTTTTTTTTTTTTTAATTTTATTTATTTATTTATTTATTTATTTTATTTATTTGTGTGTGTCCAGCTCAGCCCACCAGGGGGCGGGGCTGGCTGGCATGTGGTGCTGGGGGATTGAACCGCGGTCCCTGTGCTTTGCTAAGCTTGTTCTAAGTAGGTGCTTTAGACCACTGAGCCATCTCACCAGCCCTCTCTGAGCCTCTTTGGGACTCCAGAGTCCTTGCCAGCAAGAAAACACTCTGTGGAGGCACCCAGCATAGACCTTTCTAGCTTTCAGAAACATGAGTTGAATAAATAAACCTCTCTTCTTTGTAAAATACTTAGTTAGCATTCAGCTTCCAGGTGTAGTGGTGCACACCTATAATCTCGGCACTCAGGAGGCTGAGGCAAGAGGATCACTGCAAGTTTGAGGTAAGTCTGAACTTCATAGTGAGACTTTGTCTCAAAAAAACCACTATGTATTAGAGAGAGACAGAGGCAGAGAGAGATAGGGACAGAAAACTGAACTACAATATATGTAGAAATTGAGAAAGAGAAGTGAAAAAGAGAACATTTAGTTACAGCACTAATAAGTGTACTAAGACCTTTGAAAATTCCCAAGTGCCCATGAGCATGGAACGAACAGATTAATTACAGCGTAGCTTAGGGGGAGCCCGCCATGCAGCATGGGAAACGGCAGGCCATTGCCAGCATGACAACATGGATCTCTCCCTCTTAATAGCAAAGGAAAGAAACCAATCTAGAGCAGGATAGTACAGTGTTGTTTCTGTGATGTTAACAGGGAGAATGATTTTAGGGTGACAGAAATTGGGATCATGGCTCCCCTTGAGCAAGAGGGGTGAAAGGAAGCAGAGCAGGAGTTCTGTGGGGCTGAGGATGTCCTGTTCTCTGGCCGGTGCTGGAAACAGTGTGAGGTCAGCCCCGCAGCACTGTGACAACCTACCTGTGACAATTTATGCAGAGGGAACGTTTGCTCCAGTTTATGGCTTCAGAGGACCCCAGCTAGAGTGGCTTTGGGGCCTGGGGCTAGTGAGCACATGCTGGTGGTGGAAGGCAGAGGACACCGCTTGCCCCAGGACAGCCAGGGGGCAGAAAGACAAACGGAGGAGCCCAGGTGGGATGCCCTGCAGCCACGCCCCCGTGATGTCACTGCCTCCCCCTAGGCCCCTCCTCTTCGAGGTTCCTCCGCCTCCGGGTAGCACCCCTGGCTGAGGACCAAGCCTTGAACTCCTCTTGCGGAGACACGTATCTAAACCATAGCACGTCAGATTAAACTTTGTGAAAACCACTGATCTGTAGCTTCACAATATGCACCGTTGTATGTTTTCCATACTCCCACAGAAAGGTTTTCTTTTCGGTACTGGGGATTTAAGCCAAGGCCTTCACATCACGCTACAGCCCCAGCCCTTTAGAATAAACATTTTTTTTAAAAGTTTTGAGACAGAGTCTCACTAAGTCAGTAGGTTCCAAAGCTGGGCTTGTTGTCCATACTTCTGCCTCGGCCTCCTAGAGTGCTGGGATTATAGGCATGCACCACCCCACCTGTCTCTAACAAAGAGATTTAAAAAAATTTTTTCTGTGTATTTTATTTTATTATTTTTTCCATAATTTTATTGAGAAATAAATAGCAACGAGACAGCTTCAAATCAAATTAGTAGGACAATTCCAATAATTGACACATTGCATACTGTCTTTCTAGTGGTTATTGGTTGTACAAGATGCGGACATGATGTCCTATTTACAAACACTATTAGAACAAATCCCTCTATTCATTAAGAGAATGTAGCTATATATCTATCCTAACCATTTTGAAGACAGATATAAAATGGTCATTCATCTGTATCCCCTTTTTTTGTTTAGTTCTGTCATTTAAAAATTATAGGTGTATGAACTTAGCAAAATATTCCAAAATAGTCCAGTAGTCCCCAATCCCCCACACTGGGATTACAGGTGTGTACCACCAGGTCTGGTTTCGGTGGCTGGCATGGCATGCAGTACTGGGCATAGAACCCGGGTCCTTATGCTTGCCAGGCAGGCACTTAGACCGCTGAACTATCTCCCCAGCCCCAACGAACAGATTTTTAAAGGGTTAAAAAACCAAACAAAAAAAAAACCCAACCTTGTCCCTGGCCACTCCAATGAGAAAAAGCTGAGGTCTGCCTCCATTTTCCACTGCAGTAACAGGAAAGGTCGCCAGGAGAAAATAGAGGCTTGGCAGGAATGCGCTGGGCTGTGCGTGTACTGCACACCCCTCCCAGTCAGCCTGACTTCTGTGGCGGGGCAGTATTTACACTGCAGGAGTTGGCAGATGCTATACATCCTGGCTTTTTCAGTTTTTAGTTAAGAGCCAGTTTCCTGCCAGGCATGGTGTCATGTACATGGAATCTCAGCACTAAGGAAGACGGTCACAGTAAGTTTGGGGACAGCCTGAGCTACATGGTGAGCTAAGGGACAGCCTGAACTAGGCAGTGAGATCCTGTCTCAAAATACAGAGGACAGAGAGAGGGGAGAGACAGACAGACAGAGAGACAGAGACAAAGAGCCAGTTCTCAGAGGGCATGGTCAAAGTATGTCACACATGTACAGGAATGTCACAATAGGGCCGGCCAGATAGCTCAGCAGATTAAAGTGCCTGCTTAGGCAGACAGTGACCGGGGTTCGATCACCTGTGTGCTGTGCTGGCCCCGCCCCCAGGGCACCCTGAGATGGCAGTTCACATGGGGGGGGGGGGGCACACCTGTAATCCCAGCGCTTGGGAGACTGAAAACAGGAGGATCACTGTGAGTCCAAGCTGTGTAGTAAGACCCTGCAGACCCTGTACCAACTTGTTAAAAAAAAAAAAGAATGTCACAATAAACCCACACTTCTATATAATTAAGATGTGCTAATGAAAAACAAAACCAAACAACAAGAAAAAAAAAAAAAAGCCAGTTTCCACACTACTCACTTGGGCCCTGGACACAGATAAGTAGGACGGGGTACAGCAAGGCTGGACTCGGCCCCACTTAGGGTCCGTCACGCCAGCTGCTGAACCAGATTGAACATGACTCAGTTCCTGGTCTCTGTGGAGCTCACACTTTGTAGGTGAAAAGACACAGATACTGTAAATTACTCAACAAAATAAGGAAATGCCCCAGGGGCTCCTCTAGATGAGTCCCAGCAGAGTTCTGCAGGATCAATAGGAGTTTCCTACTGGGGCCGAGAGGACAGAGCAGGGCGATGGGAAACGTAAAGGCGTGGGAGCTGCGGAAGAGCAGCCCAGGTTCTTAGAGCTGTAGCTTCCTTGGCGCAGGGGGCGCGGCAATCTGCAGCCACAGCTGTACTTGGTCTGAAAAATGGTTGAGCTGATGAGTGACATTTAAATAGTTAATGAGCCAGGTGTGGTGGTGCACGCCTGTAATCCCAGCACCCAGGAGGCTGAGGCAAGAAGATTGTTGTGAGTTTGAGACCAACCTGGGCTACAAGCTGAGCTCAAGGCCAGCCCGAACTGCAGAGCAAGACCCTTTTTCAAACAGACCTAAGTGGGGGTAATAAAAGAAACAAAGAAAAATTTACATGCCTGTGATCCCATCACTGGAGGCTGAGGCAGGAAGATCACCGTGAGTTTTAGGCCAACTTGCACTACATAAGTGAGTTCAAGGCCAGCCTGCATTACAGCTAATGTAATCTGGTAACCCTGGGCATCCACCTCTGTAGGAAAAGCTGACCAGTGGGTGATGGACATATGCTTCTCAGGGTGCTCCACTCGCCATTCTCCCCTGTTGCCTCCTGACTCTGTGACCAAGGGCCAGTGACTTCACTACCGAGCCCAGTGTATTCACTGATCTTAAACACAGCTGGACCCATCTCCACTTCTGTGTCAGTCTGAAAAGAGAAAAACGTGAGCAGCCCTGGACGATGCCATGCACTCCTGCTGCCGCCTCGTCTTTGGTCTTTCCCGTCGTTGGTCTGTGAGGACATTTGAATCTTCAACGTTGACGTGCCGTCAGGACTGCAGCCGAGGTGCGGCAGCTTCCTTGGGACAGCTCGGAAGGGCGGCCTCTGTGCTCCAGGCTTCAAGGAGCAATTGGCAATTTCTTATTCCATTGTTCAACTGGCAATTTGTGGTGGAGCTGGTGAAGCTGAACCCCTCTCCCAGGGCCTGGCTTTGCCCACTGCCGGGGAACTCTGCCCTGATGGAGATGGTGGCACTGTGGGCCTCACCCCGTTGGCTGGCCACTCCCACACCCAAGTCACCTCCTAAGCCCCCGCCCTCCTCCTGGCCTCAGTTTCTGTGGATGTTGGGGGTCTTGGTGCAGGGACAGCAACTGGAGCCCATAGAGGGAAGGCCTGGGGCCTGCTGGCGACACAGGGAAGGGTTTCTCCCCACATCCATCTCCTTGTCCCTCTCTCTGCCCCACCTGACACAGAACAGCTTCACCCTGGCATCTGTCCCCTGCAGCAAAGTTCTTCATAGTCACAGGCCTGGAACCAATGGAACCCAGAGCTGTGGACAGCAACACTGAAAACTGTGGGTGGAAATAAATTTTCTCTTTTCTTTTCTTTTCTTTTCTTTTCTTTTCCTTTTCTTTTCTTTTCTTTTCTTTTTTTTTCTTTTCTTCCTTCTTGCCTTCCTTCCTTTTTTCTTTCTCTTTTTCCTGTACTGGAGTTGAAATAAGGGCCTTTACCCTGAGCTCCACCCCAAGCTCTTTGTATATCCTGAGACAGGTTCTCACTGAACCACTGTTTTACCCCAGATGAACTCGAACTTACCTCAGCCTCCCAGAAGGCTGAGACGACAGGACTGTGTCCCCATACCCACACCTATTTAAAACATCTTAAAGTACTTCGTTGTGTGCTTTGTCATAGTAGGAAAGCTGGCTAACACATACACAAGTTCCTAAGTTGATGGTGGGGTTATGACACAGGACACCCACTGCAGAAAGGAGAAACTAAGTGGAATCACTCTTGAGTCTTAAATCAGGGTACACACTCACACACCCCACATCTAAATTGGAAGCCTGCAGAGTTCTATTACAGCAACATGAAGCTGATAGGCATAGGTGTACCTCAGTTTATGAAAACTTAATTGGTTATATGATTTGGGGGAAGCCGGCTGCATTTGTGTTTTCGTGGGGAAGATGGCCACAGTCATGTTTGTCATTCGATGCCTTTTGTGAACAGAAGCAAATTTTGGTCGAGCACTTTGTTTGCATCCTGAATTGTTTGTAATCAATCATTCATGAACCAAGGTATTACTGTCTATGCAGACTGCTGGCTTTTCTAGAAAAATCAGAAAGTCTGGATTTTTGGGTGCATTTGGGTGTGGTAATTTTTACACACATCTGTATCATGTTAAGTGGTACAATGGTTTGGGTATGGTCTAATGTATCCTCCAAGGAACCAGGGGTATAATCCAAACACTCTGAGAGGCTGATTTCAAGCCTAACCTGGGCAACTTGGTGATTTATCAAAAGCCTGCCTCCAAAAAAGAACTGAAAGGGAGTGGGGATATAGCTTAAGCAATGGCCCTGGGCTTAATCAACAGTACCATGGAGGCCAGGGATATGGTTCAGCAGCATAAGCACCTACCTGGCAAGTACAAGGTCTCAAGTTCAATCCCCGGATAATGTAAAAAGCAAACAACAAACAAACCAAAAAACTCGACAGTACCACACCACTACTACTACTACTAACAATAGCAATGATGATGATGCTGATGATGATGCTGATGATGATGCTGCTGCTGCTGATGTGCCCCAAGGACTTGTGTGCTCAAGCGTAATCCCCTTTGCAAAGTATTGAGAGGGTTGAAGCTAGCCAGACCCAGCGGTGCATACTTGTAGCTACGTGGGAGGCTGAGGCAAGAGGACTGTATGAGCTCCAGTAGTTCAGGGTTAGCCTGGACAATACAGCAGGACTCTGGCTCCAAAAATAAAATAACTTTAAAAGGGTAGATGCGATGTAGTTTAGTGGCACAGTGCCTGCCTGGCGACCATGAGGTCCTGAGTTCAATTCCCAGTACCAATAAAAGGGTAGAAAGTGAATCTAATTGTGACTCTTAGAGTCACAGGAGGGGCCCTCAGGAAGTGATTAGGATTAGATCAGCTCAGGGCCAGGGAGATGGCTCAGTGGAATAAGCGCTTCCCTGGCAAGTGGAAGGGCCTGAGTTCAACCCCCAGTTCTGGAAAAAAAAAAGGATTAGATCAGCTTATCACAGGAACCCTCCTGATTGAATCATAGTGGCTTCCTAAGAAGAGAGAGCAGGACAGAAGGACACTCACACACAGCACCCGCGTCGGCATGGACACCTGTGCCACATGGGGCTCTGTCCCTGAGTGCAGAGACCAAGGGTGAGCCCCCAACTTTGGGCCTCCAGAAATGGGAGCTAACCATGTTCTCGTATGCAGTTACCCAGATTCCTGTACTTGATTAAATTAATGACAAATGAACTGGCACAGGAGATTTTGTGAGACAGAGAGACAAAGTCAGACATACTGGGTTTTTTTCCAGAACTGGGGATTGTACTCAGGCCCTTGCACTTGCCAGGAAAGCACTTATTCCACTGAACCATCTCCCTGTCCCTGGGTTTTTTAATATATGTATTTATTTGGGGGCTTTTGAGACAGAATATTGCTATGCAGTCTAGGCTGGCCTCAGATTCACAGCAAGCCTCCTGCCTCAGCCTCCTGAGTGCGGGGATGACTGAGATCAGTCATCATGCTTGGTGGATGTGGGTTTTAAAATATGCCCACAAGTTTTTTGCTACTTTTCCTTTCCAGAGCTCAGAGCAGGAGACTGATGTGATTAGAAACGAGCACTGGAGGCATGGTTGCTGCCTGCTCACAGTCCCAGCTACGTAGGAGACTGAGGCAGAGGGACTGCAAGTGTGAGGCCAGCCAGGACCCTCAAAGGAAAGCCTGTTTTAGAATAAAAAGGGCTGTAGGCCTAGCTGAGTAGTAGGCTGCTCCTGGGTTCAGTCCCCAGTACCCAACTTTTGAAAAGAGGTTTATTGTGTACAGGGTGGGAAAGTGTGAGGCCACAGGCTACTGTGACAAGGAAACCTGTGTGGTGTCTCAGGGTGGGAGCACCAGGACCGGGAGGGTGGGCGCAGGCACCAGTGCATCCCCCAGAATAGCAGCCCATGAGCTGACCATTTTATTTATTTGGGGGAAGGGTACTGGGAGTGGAACCCAGGGCCTTTGCACTGAGCTATATCCCCAGCCCTTTTTTATTTTGAGATGAGGTCTGGGGCCAAACATTCGATCCTCCTGCCTCAGCCTCCCGGAGTTCTGAGGTGACAGGCCTGTGCCATCCCATCTGGCCCTGATCTCTTCTTAAAGGCACTGCCTCTTACCAAGTTTCCAGTTTTGAAGACAGTTACATTCCAGGAAGAGTTTCCCCAGAGAGAGACCCCCTTCAAAGCACAACACTACAGGAGGCAGAGTCTAGGGTGAGGGCATTTGCTGCGGTGGGGACTCTGGGGATGCAGAGCGTGTAGTGGGTTCAGTTGGGTCCCCCCATCCTGACCCCATGAGGATCCTGAGTGTGACTTATACTTATGCTCCAACTTGAGACAAGAGGGCTGGGCTTCTGGACCCCACAGTAGCAGTCCCCTGGATCCCCTGGAGTCTGCAGAGCCTAGGTGCTGTGGTTTGCAAATGATTCTTCCCCCAGGGGTTCACGAGGCAAGGTGAGCCCACCTTTTAAAAAGAGGAGGCTAGGGAGATAGCTCAGCAGCAGAAATGCCTGCCCGGCACACACAAGATCCCAAGTTCGATCACCAGTACTTGGGGCATGGGAGGGCTGGCAGTGAGAGGTGTCCAAGCTATGAGCTGCACCCTTGGGAGGGCGCAGCACACCTGTGCTGGGGCCCCGCTTGAAAGCAGTTGCGGGAAACACGAGCTGAGCCCCATGTTGCTCTCTGGCTTCCTGGCTGGGTCCCTGGACGTGGCCCTCTGCTGTGCACACCTGTCATTGTGACAATTCATCCTGAGGGCCAGCTTTCCCAAAGCACGCTTTGGTTGTGTCTGGATGGATCACAGGGGATGATCCTGGGGACTCTGTGGGGTCCCTGACCCCCGCCTCTCTATTTCTTTCCTGCTCCGCTTTCAGACACTGTGCAGTGAGCAGCTGTTCCCCCCCCCCACAGCCTCCACCTTGATGACTACCTTGGAGCCCTCACCAGGGACTGAACCCTTGGACAGCGCAAGCCAGGTTAACCCTCTCCTCCTTTAGCTCGTGGGTGTCAGGTATGTATACGCTAGGCCACCTACAGAGGTCACCCTCAGAGCTACACTGAGGCTGGCACCACGCATGCCTTGATCCTCCAGAATGGCCTGCTCAATAAATCTTTGTTCCATAACAGAGCTTGCCTGCAGGTATCTTGTCACAGTAAGAGAAAGCACACTGACCCACTAGGATCTGTAATAGCCAGCTCCCCAAGAGCAGGAATTTACTAGGGAGGATGGAATTGCGTTTGCCTGCGTCCTGCTTGGACTCCTGCTGGGGGTCCCTGGTTGGTTTTGTTATCTCAGGAATAATTTGCCGCACACATTACAGGGCCGAAGTTTTTGCAGGATATTCTGTTCCTAGTGGCTGTACTGACCAGTTTTGTCTGATCCTAGGATGCTGCCTTTCCACACATTCCGGAGTCATTCTTAAGAAGTGTGAAGACAAGGCATGGTGGCGCACACCTGTCTGTAATCCCAGCACTTGGGAGGCAGAAGCAGGAGGACCCTTGCAAGTTCAAGACCAGCCTGACCTACAAAGTGAGCTTCAGGCCAGCCTGGGCTAAGTAGTGAGACCCTGTCTCAAACACACACACACACACACACACACACACACACACACACACACACACAGTGCATGCACTAAGTGTATGTGGGGAAAACCTGTCATCCCAGTGACTAGGAGGTTGAGGCAGGAAATTGCTAATTCAAGACCCACCTGTGGCAAGAACCTGGGTTCAGTCCCCAGTACCACCCCCCACCCACAACCTTGAGAAAGGAGAGAAAACTAGGTCCTTACAAAGTCTCCCAGAACCGTGTCGTGCAGGATGGGGCATTAGCCTGGTACTGCCATGGCCATTGCCCACGGACAGTTAGGACTGGGCTTGGCCTTGTTTTCCATCTTATTCTTATTTTAGCAAACACAGGAACCCCTTGCACCTTGCCTCCAAGCATGCAGCGGTTCACAGCAACACACACGGGCTCTGCTTCCCTGCTGCTGACTCGTATTTCCAAGGAGCTCCCCGCTACTGACCTGGGCCCCTCGTTCTGGCCTCTGCCAGGCGCCCCCATTCCTCTCCGCCTAGTGCCCCCAGCTCTCTGCCTGCGCCTGCAAATACTTCCCGCTCTTAATTGATTCTTTTTTTTTATATATATATTTATTTATTTTTATTTATTACATTTATTTATTGTGTGTGTGTTTGGCCAGCTCAGCCCACCAGGGGGCGGGGCTGGCTGGCATGTGGTGCTGGAGGATCGAACCGCGGTCCCTGTGCTTTGCCAAGCTTGTTTCAAGTAGGTGCTTTAGACCACTGAGCCATCTCTCCAGCCCTCTTAATTGATTCTTAATCTGCAGCCCAGGGCAGCGCAGCTGAGGAGCCAGGCGGAAATTGTTGCCCTCAGCGCCGGCCAGGGTGTGGGGCATCTGGGGGAGCCTGCGCCCCTGTTCCTCACAGCCCTCAGCTGGTGCCTTGTTCGCTTTCCTCTCTTGTTCGTTTTGCAACCTGCTGTGGTGTCCTCTTTGCTCCAGGGCTTTGGGGGAGAATCGCGGCAGGAAGCAAGGCCTGGTGGGGAGCACAGGAGCAGCTACTGCTCCCATTTGAGGCTCCTTCATCCTGCACCCCCATTCTCACTGGGTAGGATGCCTACCTGGGGACCACGGGGCAGAGAGTCCCCATGCCCCCCCACCCCTCCTCCTCTTCCATAATGTGAATGGGAAGCATGTGTCATGGATACAGTGTCCTTGCTGTCCTCGTGGCAGCCCCTCAGCCTTGGGCAGTGACCTTGGACAGGCACACATGGGGTGGCCAAGGTGGCCAGGCCCTCTGTGCTGCTTGCTGACCCCTGCAGGAGTGAGGTCGGGGCAGGGTCCCCACAACTGGGAGTTGTTCAGAGGGAACCTGGAGAGAGAGGAACCTGCTGTGACCATGGAGGGGAACGCAGGAAGGAGGCTGAGCTCAGGGTGCGTGGTGTGCAGATCAGTGGGCCCTGCAGCAGGTGACACACGCACACGTGTGCACATGCACACACATGCACTCGATAGCACCCACACTCACCCACCCACAGGCTCACAGGGGGAGTCAAGCTCATGCAACTCGCATGCATGCACACTCACACTCATGCACTTGTGTCAGGCACACTCATACTCTGACACACTGTGCACACACATTGCCCCACAAACACATACATGCAAATGCATGCTCATAGCCACTCTTATAGTTACCCACTTACACATTTGCACACTCGTGTGAGGTTACACACACACCCCGTACACGCTCTCGTTCCTTCTCACAAGCAGGCTGCAAACACCAGAGCCAATCTGCCTTCGCCCCTCCCTGTGCCAAGCCCGCCCTGAGCTCTGAAAATGTCACAGTGCTACATACTCAGGCCAGGCAGGAGGGGGAGGTAGGCCTGGCTCTGCAGCTCCTGAAACCCTGCCCTGCCTCAGGGCAGGGCTGAGTCCAGAGAGGACCACACCTCAGACCCCAGCCTGGGTCAGGCAGAGCTCTTGGAGCATCCCCAGTGGAGGAACTGGAGTGACGGGAGGGACCAGGGGACTGAAGGCATTTTCATGCAGCGTATTAGGCCCAGTGCCTCCTGCAGGTGTGCTCCAGGAGCACTGAGGTGACCAAGATAAAAAGCCCTACCACCTGGAGGTGTACCTGTGGCACAGCACAAGCCCAGTGTGCACGAGGAGGCCCTGGGCTTCGCCCACCACACATGTCCCAGATCCCTAGCCAGGGTGTGGTGGCAGTCTGTCATCTATAGCACTCTGGGAGGCTGAGACAGGAGGATCTCAAGTAAGAGCCCAGTGCAGGCAATTTATCAGTTTAATGAGACTCTGTATGTTTGTGGGAAGCTGATATCCAGTGAAAAGACAGACACCAAACGAGTGAGTGTGCGTAGGTGTGCTCATGTGTGCCTGTGCTGATGGCCTCAAAAACACAGAGAAGCAGGCACGGAGCTCTGACGCTTGAGCCCAGAGTTGCCAGGCACTGGGAGTAGCAGGTGCTGGGGCTCAGAGGCCGGCAGGGAAGTATTCACCACACTGCCCCCTGGCAAGCCCGTGTGTCCACAGCAGGGGTCACAGGGACAGAGATGAGGACCACCGGGAGGCCATGGGAGGGCAGGGCTGCCTGCAGGAGACCGACGGCCACAGTGGGTTTAATTCTGCGTGAGCTGGGCCCAGGGACTTATGCACGAGTGTCCCGGGCTGCTGGCCGTGCTGAGCACAGCATGGTGGCGTGAACAGAAATGTTTTCTTGCTGTTCTGGAGGTCACACTTGGAAGCCAAGGCCCCGAAAGCCCCTGTCTCCCCAGCGCTGTGGGAGATGCGCCCCCTTGCTCTCCCGGCTTCCGGGGCTGTCCACTGGCTCCTTTCCTCCTGTCGCTGTGTCCAAGGCCTCTCCTTCCTCTTTGGAAGATGCCACTCAGTGTACTTAGGGGCTGCCTTTCGTGGACTTCCTCTTGAGATCCGTAACTGAGCCATCTGCCAGGACTACTTGCGAGGAAGGTCACATTCTCAAGCTCCCCAAGAATTCGATTATCTTGTCCTCTCTTGTCTTCTCTCTTCTTCCCATCTTTTGAATAAGGATTTTTTTTTTTTCATTGAATGCCTTCAGGGCACTTTTGGCTAGCGGGCGGGCGAGTTGTGAGGTTCGAACTCCAGCAACCTGAGGCTGACAGCTTTGTGGAAGCAGCCACTTAAAGGCCTGAGCTAGGGCCAGGCCCCCTTCTTCCCATCTTTTGAGGCAGCATCTTACTAACTTGCCTGGGTTGGTCTCAAACTCCTGGGCTCAGCGAGATGTGGTGGTGAATATTCTGGGAAGCTGAGGCAGGAGGAGTCCAGCCTGGGCAACTTAGTGACCTCAAAAGACTCTTGTCTTGAATTTAAAAAATAAAAATAAAAATAAAAAACAGCTGGTGTTCAATCCCTGGTTCCACAAAAAAAAAAAAAAAAAAAAAAAAAAAAAAAACACAGCTGGGGGTGTAGTTCAGCACTGAGGGCCTATTTCAATTCCCAGTACCATGTGTACAAAACCAAGGGCTCAAGCCATCTGCTGCCTCAACCTCAGGAGTAGCTGGACCAACAGGTGCATGCCACTACCCGTAGTTTTTTATGAACCTGAATTTTGAGGGTGACATGATTCACCCCACTCCACTTGGTTTTCAATAGTGGGTCTCAGGCTGGCCACACCCATGAGGGTCCCCTTCCCCAGCATCTCCTTGCCTTGTGTGCTTAACACAGCCCCTGCACCTAGGACCCCCAGTTCCCCAAGACCCCAGACTCAGCCATCTCCCTGATGAGGGACCCAGCCCCCTCCATTCTTCCCTTCAGCCTGAGATGTTTTGAGAGGATGGTGGGGGTTCCACCTGCAGCCCCCGAGAGAGGACATGGGCCACTTGCTGGGACAGAGCTAATTCCCTGTCCCTGCAGTCAGCGCAGCAGGCGAGGTCGGGAACCCACACACCAGTACATGGATCCCTGTATAAATTTAATCCTGAGGCCAGACTTTGATTACAGTGCCGATACGTTGTGTATGACCTCAGGGACCTCATTATTTTCCTAACTCAAATAAATACGGTGTTCAGAAAGTGGGGAGGGATCTGGGGCGGGCAGAGGAGAAGAGAGCGCAGGAAACTTCATCTATAACAGGAACGCAGGCCCTAATGAGCTTTTAGGGCTGCACACCGCCTGCCCGGCTCATCTATAAACAGCAGCAGTGGCGGGGGCTGGATGGTAGAGCGGGCTGGGGTCGCAGTGTAGAGAGGCAGGAGCAGAGCAGGGAGGAGAGATGGGCCCAGTTTTCACCATGCAGCTGGGGGGCCCATGAAATTTGGGGGAGCAGGCGTGGTGGTGCGCGCCTGTAATCCTAGCGCTCAGGAGGCTGAGGCAGGAGGGTCACCATGGATGAGCTGGAGGCCAGCCTGGGCTACGTAGTGAGACCCTATCCCAAAAAAATGAAACAAAAAAATGGAAAGAGATTCAGGGTGGGCTGGCCCCTGGGAGGGAGGTGGCAGCTGTCTCAGCATTTGTTGGCCCAGATTGGAATGAGGGTGCTGTTCCCCACCCCCCAGCAGCCACCAGGCCAAGGGCCCCTGCACGGGGCTGTGTGGAGAGTAAACATGACTGACCCAGGGCTCTTGAAGGACAGGGTGGCCTCCATGTCCCTGCCACAGGATCATTTGAACAGGACGAAGAGGTTCCCTAAAGCAGGTGACAAAGGCAATTTTGAGTGACAAATGGATTAAATGGACAGAAGTGAGCCCAAGGCTGAGGGATATGTGCATGGTAGAAATTCCAGAGAGCAGAAGAAACCTAGGGCAGCCAGGCAAGGGCCTCAGGGAGGACTGGGGGGAGTGAGGAGAGGACAGAGGCATGAGGCAAGCTGGCCCCCAGGCATTCTGGGACTCAGCAGCACTGGGGGAGGGGCAGAGGCAGAAGATTCAGGCTGTGGCTACGAGATGGGAAGTGAGGGGCTTTTATGCCCCTCCATCTGCAATAGGAGGCCTTGGCTGGGTGTGGTGTCACACAACTGTCATTCCAGCCCTCTGGAGGCTGAGGCAGGAGGATCACCACAAGTTCAAGACCAGCCTGGGCTATGCAGTGAGCTCAAGGCCAGCCTGAACTACATAGCAAAACTCTATCTTGAAAAGCAAAACAAATGAAATAGAAAACTGGATAGAGTGGAGAGAAATCCACACAAGGGTGCTGTGTCGGTGTCGCAAGGCCACAGGAGCCCCCTGCTGCTGCTCTTCAGTCCTAGCTGGGGCCATCGTAACAAAATAGCACTGCCCCTTCCTGTAGCTGAAAGAGCAGAACTGTGTTTCCCATAATCCAGAAGCCAAAATTGCAGGTCAAGACAATGGCAAGCTGGATTCCGGGGAAGATCCTGCAGGCTGTCAGACAGGGGACTGTCACAGTGGCCTCATACCATAGAAAGAGATACAGGGTACACTGCGTTTTCCTCTCTAGGGGCACCAGTCCTAGCCTGGGAGTCCCCACCCTCCTGGCTCAGGGTACTCTGCTGCTGCCCTTGCTGGTCATTCTTTTTTTTTTTTTTTTTTTTTGACACATAGGGTATTACTATGCAGCTCAAGCTGGCATTGAGTTCACTTTGTAGCCCAGACTGGCCTCAAACTCACAACGACCCTCCTGCCTCACCCTCCCGAGTGCTGGGATTGCAGGCATGCACCACCATACTCGGCTTTTGGCTGGTCACTCTTGACTGGAAGGGGACTCCTGGAGGGGTGACTGGGTCGTGCTGGCTCAGGGTCAGAGCAGCACCAGCGCTAGGAGGTGGAGCCTGCTTGGAGCTCGTAGGTTGCACGTTGTGGGGACGTGATCTTGGGGACTATGCAGTGACACCATAGCTGGAGAATTCAATTTGTTCCAACTTAATGGTTAAACATCCAAAAGTTTGAGAACTGAATGTAACTTTCCCATAAGAAACAATGGGAGGAAGAAAGAAATAATGGAAAGCCAAATCACTGGTGCTGAGGGCCCAAATTTCCACTTATAATTAAGTTTTCTAGGACTTCAACACATTTCACAATGGTTTCTTGCTTTGCCTCTGTTGTGGTACCCATAGATATCCTCTTGGCTTTACTACTGGGGTCACTAAGTTTCTTTGGAGCCGTGGTGACACTATTTTACACAAATAGAGCACCAAAGGAGAAAAGAAGAAGAAGAGGAAGAGGAAGAAGGAGCAGGAGAAGGAGAAGAGAATGAAGAAGTGGAGGAAGAAGAGGAAGAAGGGGAAGAAGGGGAAGAAGAAGGAGAAGAAGGAGGGGGAGAAGGAGAAGGGGAAGGAGGGGGAGAAGGGGAAGGGGAAGAAGGGATGGGGAGGAGGAAGAAGAGGAGGAGGAGGAAGAGGAAGAAGAAGAAGGAACAGGAGAAGGAGAAAGAGAAGAGAATGAAGAAGTGGAAGAAGAAGAAAAGGAAGAAGGGGAAGGAGGAGAAGGAGAAGGAGGAGAAGGAGGAGGAGAAGGCGGAGGCGAAGAAGAAGAAGAAGAAGAAGAAGAAGAAGAAGAAGAAGAAGAAGAAGAAGAAGAAGAAGAAGAA
>NW_004524649.1:423134-474167 GCF_000260255.1 Octodon degus | reverse complement strand
TATATATATGACAATGACAAATGTGTTAATGCACTAATACAAACACTATACACTGCCTGAGAGTGGCACTCGACTGAAGCACCATCCCTTTGTTTTGTGGTGTATGACTCACTCTCAGATCATACTGGTTTCTTCAGTCAGATCTTCAGTTTGACTAAAAAGCAAAGTTATAAACACCAAGCAGATTTCTTTTTCAAATTTTGCTCCTTAAGTAGTGGAAAGTTTGAGCTTGGAGCTATCCAACAACTGAGATATCACTATATCTGGCTCCCGCACCCTGCCTGTCTGCCTCGTTCCAACCCACCCTGCTTCCCAGCCACGAGAGGGAAGTAGCTTTCCTCTGCCCAGGCCCACCTGCCCTGCTGACTCTGCACTGGAGTCAGCAACCATGGACTGAGTCCTCGGAAACCAGAAGCCAAAATCAACCTCTCCTTTAAGTTGCAGGGGTCAGGTATTTTCTCCCAGCAACAGAAAGCTGACCGATACATCTCCCAGAGGCCACACATCTGAACACCATCCCTAGGGAGTTAGGGACTCCATCTGAATTTGAGGGGGGACACAGTTCAGTCCTTTGCATACCCATCAGAAAAAGAGAAGGACAAGAAGAGAGTCATTTGAGGAGAGACACGGCCTTTGACACAGACACAGCCAGGTGCCTGTGATGACAGGAAGGGTATCCTAGCCACCATCTCATCCCTGGAGCCAAATGCTCAGTACCCACAACTTAAGGCAGGAGAGCTTGACCTCCCCAGTCCAGGGCCAGTAGCTCTAAGGTGGTCCTGGCCTGGGGTAGGTTAGCTGCTGACCTCATGGTAGCCAGGAAACTGTGTGCCCCCTGTGGCTGGGCTATCAGGAGGCTCCCAACAGCATGGTCATCCAGGAACAGATCCAGAGACAAATCCTGTAGTGAGTACAGTGCACCCTGACACAACTTCCACACACAGGCAGAAGACGAGGGGGACACTGATGGCTCTAAGGTCACCCTCCTAAGAGAAGGGTGGCGCAGTGGTGGCCAAGGAGCCCAGCTGCCCTCCCTCTACCTGCTCTGCCCCGGTCCCTGCTGTCACCCATGAAGTTTCCCTCCGCCTCCCACTCCTTGTGACCCAAGTGTCACAGCTTAGCTGAGGCTATGATTTAGCTGTGGTAGGGAGAGAAGTAGGCCCAATAGGACAAGTGAGGAGGAGTAAGGCATGAGGGCCAGGGTGGCAGGGGCTGGCTCAGCCAGCATGGAGACTGGTACTCTTGCCCTCTGCAAGGTGGCAACCAGGATGCTACCAGTGTGGCTGCAGCTGGAGGCTGGAGTCTGGGGCCCTCAGGGAGAAGGCAATGTTGTGGCCACCAGAGGAAGGCTCTCCCAGAGACTCTGGTATAGACAGCTGGCAGCAGAGGGACCCAGAGAGAAGACAGGGGTTGCCTGGGCTGTGCCTTCAAAAGGCCAATCTGGTCCTCAGCTTCTCTTTCCCTCGCTCCTCTTCTTCACCTCCTGTTCTGCTTCTTTTTCTTCATCCTTCTTCTCTTTCTCCTTCTCCTCCTTTCCCTTATTTTCCCCCTGCCCTTCCCTCTCTTTCTGGCCATCATAAGATGACAGTTCTGCTCCCCAACCCCTCCTGTTCCTGCCTCACCACAGGCCTAAAGCAACAGAACCAGCTTGCCATGGACCAAGCCCTCTGAAACCATGAGCCCCAGTCAGCCTCCCCTCCTTTAAGCTGTTTCTCTCTGGAATTTTGTGCCAACAACAGAGCACTGACTAACCATTGGCCGAAGTCCCAACTTGAGTCCGAGGCACCAGAGCTAGGAGTGCAGCATCCCTGACAGGAAGTGAGCCCCCAGCACAGGCAGAAAGCATCAGTTCCCCTCCTCTGCCTTTCAGTCCTACTGGTGCCCTAGTGGATTGCAGGACACCACCCTCATGGGGAAGCGCGAGTCTGCTTTACTCAGCCAGCTGACCTGAATGCTGGTATCTTCCGGAAACACCCTCACAGCTGCTTGGAAACCAAGCATGGTGGAGTACTCAGGAGGCTGAGGCAGAAGGGCTTCGGGAAGTTTGGGGCCAGCCTGGGCTATGTAATCAGTTCAGGGCAGTCTGGAATATGTAGCAAAACACTGTGAAAGAAAGAAAAGGAAAGAAAGAAAGAAAGAAAGAAAGAAAGAAAGAAAGAAAGAAAGAAAGAACAAACGAAGGAAGAAAAGAAAGAAAGAAAGAACAAATGAAGGAAGGAAAGCAAGCAAGCAAGCAAGCAAGCAAGAAGCCAGCAGTGCAGGGTAGGGGTAGATTATCCCGAAAGCTCAAGAATGCTACTCTTTGAGCTTTGTATGCTGTTTTCTCTACTTTCGCATGTTCGTGAATATTTTTTCGTTAATTTTTTAAAAATTTATTTATATATTTATTTATTTGGTACAGGGTCTCGCTACACAGCTCAGACTCTCATGGTGATCCTCCTGTTTCAGCTTCCCCAGTGCTGGAATTACAGACATACACCACCACACCTGGTTTTGGTGGCCGGCATGGCATGAGGCACGGGGGCTCGAACTCAGGTCCATGCGCTTGCCAGTCAGGTGCTTAGACCGCCGAGCTATCTCCCTGGCCCCTAGTGAATATTTTCTACAAAAAAAAAAAAAAAAAAAAAAAAAAGTGCCAAAGACAAAACCTGTGTCTGGTTTCTTAGAGTGGATGAACTGTACTGGGAGCCAGGCAGAAGGAGGACCCAGGAGAGCTAACGCTAGGGGTCTGAGCCATTCCAAGTGCTCGAGGCCAAAATTAGAGACGCAGCTCCCAAGTGCTGACAAGGTGTAGAGTCCAGAGGGCTCCTTAGAGTGGGAGGTGAGACAACTGGAAAACAGTTTTGGTATGAGGACCAAACCCAGAGTCTCCAGCTTGCTGGGCAAACATTTTCTACCTCTGAGCTAAACCTCCAGCCTCGTTTTCCAGGTTTTAAAATTTTTTTAATTAATTTTTATTTTTATTGACTCATGTTTGTAGTATATAATAGTTATGTTCCTCCCAGGGAATTGACACTTGCACAAAGCTCATCTCCAATCTTTTTATGTCCTCTTCCCTTCCCTCCGTCCTCTCCCTCTATATCCCTTTTATTGTATTTTTGACTCAATGTTGTTCTTTTCTCTTTCCTACTTGCAACTAGGATGAGGTCAAGCAATCCTCCTGCCTCAGCCTCCCAAGCGCTGGGATTACTCAAACTTGCACTGTGCGCAGTTTCAGACGCCCACAGGACTCTTGGAGTACATTTGGGGCACGACAGGGCAACTTCCATCATGGCTGTTGGTGGGGTGCGGAGAGCCGGATGGGGCGTCCTCGGTGGGAGGACGCTGCCTCGGTGGGGCAGACTGAGAAGCGTCCTGAAGGCTTCATCCTTTCTGGACGGAAATGATCCTTCAGCGGAGCTCCAGAGGCAGGTGAAGGGGAGGTGACAGGCAGTACCGATCTGCAGGGACCAGAAGCTGCTGCTGGGTGGAGGTGGGGAGCGGGAGACCCCTGCCCCCCATAGAGGAGGGGAAGCCCAGGCCTCCAGCCCCCGGGACCCTTAGCGAATCGGAAGCCTCCTCACACTGGCAGCTGCGGTCGATGGCAGACACCCCGGCTCCGCCTGTCCATCCTGCCCGGCAGCCCGGCCCCTTCCCGCCAGCCCAGCCTCAGCTCAGTGGGGCTGGGGGTGGAGCCCACTCTTAGCCACTCCATGGGCTGATTGCTCTCCCTGCCCCGTTGATCCCAAGTGACAGGCACCTGGAGCCCATAGGACTGGCTAGCTGTGCCGCAGAGCCGCCTCCAGGCCCCAGTCCTGGACCCATTCATTTATCCGCTCAGCAAGCATTTATCAAGCACCCACTGTGTACCAGGCCACATAGAACAAGCCAGGGCCTGTCATTCCAGCACTCCACGGCGGTGACAGGAAGGTCACTGCAAGGTCGAGGCCAGCTTGGGCTGCACAGTGAGTTCAAGGCTAGCCTGAATTTGGTTCCTGTCTCAAAAAAACCCAAAAGACAGAATAAACTGAACACCCAGCCCCCTCCAAGTGAAACGGACATCAGAGCAGTGTATGACCCGCAGAAAGGGCAGGCAAGCCACCAAGACAGATGCGCGTGTCACTGTCAGTTTCCAGTGGCCACAGTAAACAAGGTGGAGAAGAAAGACATATTTACATATTTAATTATCCCAGTTGATGACAGGGCCACTTTCTGAGGAGTGCGCCTTAGGCAGGCTCATCCTGGGGCAGACCTGGCACCTGTGCTCTTACACACTCTGACCCACAGGGACTCCACGCAGTCAGGCCAGGCCCCAGGTTGCATGGTGCACAGCGCTACTGACTCTGAGTGCTTGGGGAACAGCAAGGTTGAGGCTAAGACCTAAAAGCCCCGCTAAAGTCTCCTGTGAGGCAAGGCGTGGGGACACACACCTGTCATCCTAGCACTTGGGAGGCTGAGACAGGAAGATCATAAGCCTCAACTTATTGTGTCTCAAATTTTTTCAGGAAAGGGCTGGGGGTGGAGCTCAGGGCGAAGACCCTGGGTTCAGTCTCCAGCACTGGGCAGCTGTCTTGCATGCGCAGGGTGCTGCCTGATGGGACCGATGGAACCAGCTAGCCCCACAGGTCGGCCGCTGATTGGCTCAGGCCAAGTGGGCTCTCGGGCAGTGGGGCCCTGCTGCAAGCAGAGTGCCAGCAAGCCCTTGGGGGTGCACCCTGCTCCTCCTCTCTGCCCTTTCCCTACTCCCTGCTTCCTCGCTGTTGGGAGGTGAGCAGCTGTCCCCCACTGCCCCCTTCCACCAGGATGTTCCTGCCTCAGACCTGGGTACTGTGGATTAAATCCTCTGAAACCGTTGGGGCAGGGGAGATGGCTCAGTGGAATAAGCGCTTCCCGGGCAAGCACAAGGACCTGAGTTCAACCCCAGTTCCACCAAATAAAGAAATATTCAAAACATTTAAATAAAAAGAGCAGGAATGTAGTTCAGTGCAAAGGCCCTGGGCTCAATACTTAGTACTGAAAAGAAATGGTGGACAAAGAGGAGGAGGAGCAAGAAAATGAGGAGAAGGAGCAGGAGGAACAGCAGGAGGAGGAGCTGGATTCTTTCCACTTTCCTATACATTTGACAGGATTCCTGGGGAGATGGACTGCACAAGTTCCCTGGGGCGGCTGGAACAAGGACTGCAAGCTGGGGGCTCAAAACAACAGCAAGGTGTTCCTTACAGTTCTGGGGACCAGAAGGTCCTGCCAAGATGCCGCTGGCCAAGATCCCTCCCCGCCTTGGGGAGAACCCACCCTGCCACTCCCACCACCTCGGGGGGGCCACCTGGGTCCCTCAGTCCCAGGCTGCTTCTCTCCAGGGGCTGTGTGGGCTCCACAGCACCTTCTCTGTGCAGGGCTGTCCGCATAAGGACACCTGTGTCACCGGGTCCAAGGCGCACCTCAGCATCCTCCCTTAGCTACATATGCAAATGAGGCCATGCTCACAGACTTAGGGCTCAGGACATGGACACGTGTTTTGGGGACCACGACATAACATTGCGAGCTGTGGTGAGGCATGCCCAATTTCACACTCAAGAGGCTGAGGCAGGAGGGTTGTCCCCAGTTTAAGGTCAGCCTAGGCTACAGAGCAAAACCTTGTCTCAAAAAACAGAACAGTATAGCCATCCTACTGAGCGTGGTGGCATATGCCTGTAATCCCAGCATCCAGGAGGCTGAGGCAGGAAGATCACCTCAAGTCTGAGGTCATGGGGAGTTCAAAGCCAACCTGAATTACATAGTGAGATCCTGCCTCAAAATAAAATAAAACAAAACAAAACAAAATAAAATGTTGCTATCAATCTGAAGACCGGTGTGGTGGTGCATACCTGTAATCCAAGCACTCAGGAGGCTGACAGGAGGATCACTGTGAGTCTGAGACCAGCCTGGGCTAAAAGTGAGCTGAGGCCAGCCTGAACTGCATAATGAGACCCTGTCTCGAAAAGACAAATATGGGTTCCATCCTCAGCACCAAAAGTAAATAAAATATTTATCTTGAGAACTGAGTTTCTGACTCCTCCTGAAGTTTGGCACCCTCAACACATGTGTCCTTTTGCAAACACTTACCTTTCATGATGGGACAGAAAACACTAGAATGTATCACAACCCACAGCAGCAAACAAGGACAACGGCCACTTCATAAATATGTCTTGGTTTTGAGCCTGGGTCGACCATATTGCAATATGAAAAATTTAATTTTTATTAATTTTCTTACAGATCCCAGGGCTTTCCTCCTGCCAGGCAAGTGCTTCTGCCACGGAGCTGCACTCCCAGCCCCCAAAGAAATTCTTTGATCAAAATTCTTGAGATACGCAGCGACGTACGATATTGGAAATCTACTTTTCTCCTCCCATCACGATATTGCAGAGCTCCCGCAGAGCCGAAGGACACGGGTGCTTTTGGTTTGCTTTATTTTATTTTTGCAGTGCTGCAGGGGCGGGCAGGGCCTTACGCGTGCTCCGCAGGTGCTTGCCGGGAGCCGCATCCTGCCTGAAGGGGAGGCAGATGCCTCCTGCTCTTTCTCGCTCTCCAGCCTTCCTAATGATAATAAAAGTGCATGTATGTGTGGGGCAGGAAGCCACCAGAGCATGTCACACGTAGCACCTTGTAGGGGCCTCAGGAGAGGTTCACCCCGGTACAGGCAAGAAGATGGGGCGCAGGGACCCTGAGAGCTGACACTGAGGTCGCTCAGAGGACAGTGGTGAGGCCCGGACCCAGGCCCTGGCTGTTGCACTCCAGGGCCCTGAAGCCGCTGCGTTTTACTTTCCAGGTGTCGGCATTTTGGACCAATCCGCCCCCTACAGGTGCACTTCTGGGTTGGTAAACACACTTAAGGTTTAGCCCAGATGTCTGCATCGCCTTCCAGGAAGCTGTTTTGGCTTATACTTCATGGCTGAGCCCGAACGTGCTTTCCCCAGAATGCCGGCAGCCCGCGATTGTCCGCACGGCAGGAAGGGTGGTCCTTCAGGCTCTGCCGCACGGCGCTGGCCTGGCACACACAAGGCCCTGCTCCCCATCCCCAGGCAACACGCACGCGCATGCGATTCTCTCGGGACGTGGCGGTGTATAGCTGTCTTCCTTGCACTTGGGAGGCTGAGGCAGGGTGACTGCTATGACTTGGAGCACAGTACAGGGCACACAGTGAGACCCTGCCTCCAAATCAGAACAAGTGGTTCTTCAGCTGCTAAACAGTCAGACTGTGCGTGTTACAAAGGCTTGTTGACTTTTTTTTGCCTTGGTCTTTTCTTCTCAACTACTTTTTTTTTTTTTTTTTTGATGTATTTAGTACAGGATCTACAGGATCTCACTACACAGATCAGACTCATAGTGATCCTCCTGTTTTCAGCCTCCCAAGTGCTGGGAGCACTTGTCTCAGCGTGCCCTGGGGATGGGGCTAGCACGGCAAGCCGGGGATCAAACCTCAGTCCTTGAGTTTACCTAAGCATGTGCCTTAATCCACTGAGCTATCTGGCCAGCCTTTTTTTTTTTTTTTTTTTTTTTTTAAAAATGTATTTGGTACAGGGTCTCACTGTGCAGCTCAGACTCGCAGCCCTCCTGTTTTCAGCCTCCCCAGTGCTGTGATTACAGGCGTGCACCATCACACTTGACCTCAGTGGCCAGCCAGCTCGGTGCACCTGGGGGTGGGGCCGGCGTGGTATGTGGTACCAGGGATTGAACTCCAGTTCCTGCACTTGCCTAAGGGGGCGCTTAGTCTGCTGAGCTATTTTGCCAGTCACTAAGCCCTTTTTTAAAAAATGTATTATTTTTTAAGATAGGGTCTCAATACGTGGTCTAGGCTGGACTTGAACTCACATCAATTCTCTTGCCTTAGCCTCCCAAGTGCTGAAATTATAGTCACGCACCACATGCCTGACCCTTTTTTATTTTTATTTATTTATTTATTTTTTGGCGGAACCGGGGATTGACCTCAGGCCCTTGCACTTGCCAGGGAAGTGCTTATTCCACTGAGCCATCTCCCCGGCCCCTCCCTTTTTTATTTTTAAAAATAAGAGTCTTGCTAAATTTGCCCAGACTGGGGCTGGGAAGACAGCTCAGTTGAATAAGCGCTTGCCTGGCAAGCTGGCAAGCGCAAGGACCTGAGTTCAATCCCCAGTTCTGAAGAACCATACCACATACAACCAGTCCCCGAAATGGCATCAAGAAACCCTGGTCGAATCTCTGAAGGGGTGGATCCCAAGTTCCTTAGGAATATGTGTCGTGCCAATAAGCACAATAAGAAGGGCTTCAAGAAGATGCAAGCAAACAATGCCAAGGCCAGAAGTGCAGACGCCGAGGCTATCAAGGCCCGCGTCAAGCCCAAGATCATCCCAAAGGGAGTACACCACAGGCTTGCTCGACTTGCCTATATTGCCCACCCCAAGCTTGGGAAGTGTATCCGTGCCCACATTGCCAAGGGTTGCAGGGCTTGCTGGCCAAAGGCCCAGGCTCCAGTCAAGGCCGAGGCTCCTCCAAAAAAATAAGTGCCTGCCCCAGCCCAGGCCCCCAAATGTGCCCAGGCCCCTGTGAAGGCTCCACAGTAAAAGCATCTTATCTGCTGATGTAAAAACAAGACTGGTGTGACCCCTGAGGTGCCATCTGTGGGGGGCTGGTGTCCTCCTGTGTTCTTTGTACAAATAAACCTGACGCAGGATTAAAATAAATAAATAAATTTCCCAGGCTGGGCTTGAATTTACAATCTCCCTGCCTCAGCCTCCTGAGTGCTGGGATTATGCGGGCATGCACCAGTACACCAGGCTGCTCAGGGTTCTTAATTGATGCTGATTAGTATCTGTGTTCCCTGATCCAGGCAGACCTTAGCACCCACAGCACCCACAAAAGGAAAACAGGAAGTCAGCTGTGGTGTCGCCTGTAATCCTAATACTCAGAAGGCTGAAGCAGGAATATCCCAAATTCCAAGCCAGCCTGGACAATTTAAGAAGACTGTTTCAAATAGAAACACTGTAAAAAGGACTGGGCATGGATCTCAGTGTGAAAACCCTGGGTTTGATCCCCGTTGTGGCACAAAGGGAAAAAGAAGACAAGTCTTTTCTTTCTTTCTTTCTTTCTTTCTTTCTTTTTTTTTTTTTTTTTTTTTTGGCGGAACCAGGGATTAAACTCAGGCCCTTGCGCTTACCAGGCAAGTACTTCTTCTACTGAGACCTCTCCCTGGCCCTACAAAGGGAAAAAGAAAAATGCTTTGTACATAATTGGCATTCAATAGCTATTAGCTCCTTGGCCTCAGTTTCCCTGGTGGGTACACAAGGAGCAGGCTGGGCTCCGCTACAGGGTGGTGGCCGCACTGTGACCCCGAGGAAGGGTGCAAGAAAATCACTTCTGATCGCCTCATTAATCCTCTGTCGCTCAGCCACACTCAGTTCCCTGGCCCCTGATTAAAAACAGAAGTTTCCCCTGTGCTCATGGAGACAGCAGAAGGGAAAACAAAGACAAGCACACCCGCACCAGATAAATACAGACGCAAACACATGCACAGCAGATAAACACACGCTGCGCTTCGAACACACACACACAGCCGGCTGGGCAGCCAGGCTGGCCGTGAGTGCACACGGCCCGGGGATGAGGGACAGAGGCTCAGCACAGCAGCTTCCAGCTGTGGCCACATCTGGGGCTGAGCACTTGGCGCACTCGGTCGGGAGCCAGAACCATGGGAATTAATGCCACCAAGAGCGGATCCGGAGTGGGTGTGGTGGCACTTGGAGGCTGAGGCAGGAAGATGGCAAGTTCAAACCCAGCCCAAGCAACCTAGTGACTTCGTGAGACCCTGTCTCAAAATAGAAAATCAAAAAAAGCTGGAGATGGAGGTCAGTGATACTGGATCCCCCGTACAACAATAAATAAATAAAAACAGAAAGGACAGGAGTAGTAGCACTATCCTGATTGCTTGCCTGAGCAGGAGAGCTCTGGGCTCAATCCAGGACTGCAGAACACACGCATAAGTACACACATCTACACTGCCCAGAGACGCAGACTCCAGCAGGGCCAACGGTGTAGTCCCGGGGATAGAGCCTCTCGGAAGGGTGCAAGAAATGGTGGCGGCCGCAGACATTTCTGAGAGTGGGGTGGCCCTGGCACCTGGCCAGCAGAAGCAGGAAGGCTGCTCAGCCTCCACAGGGCAGGCCGCAGTCACCCATTCTCCGGGCCCCCTGGGAAGTGTATACAAGAACCCCCACATCCCAGCTGACACCAGTGTGCCAGGCAGGCTGTGCCCTGAGGCATTGGGTTAGTTCGTTACTGCACTGGGTGTAGGACCCAGGACCTCTTGCACTCCAGGCCATGAGCTGCATCCCGCCCCCAGTTATTCAAAATATCTGTGTGAACCACAGTTCAATCCTCACAGCCACCTTGAAAGAGGGTTCGAATCCCACTGAGCCCTGTTGACAGCCGCATAGTAGCACACCCCTGTCCTCCCAGGTACTTGGAAGGCCGAGGCAAGATCTCAAATTTCAGCCCAGCCTGAGAAATGGCGTGACTTATCAGACACCCTCTCAAAGTAGTAAGAGCTACTGCATTTCTTTTAAAAGCCCATTTTGCAAAGGAGGAGACAGGCCCAGAAACAGGAATTTATGCTCCGCTACCCAGTCAGCACTGTCGCAGGGGAGACCTGTGAAGAGAGGCAGAGAAAGGAGGCTAGGAGGAGCCTCCCTCCAGGTCCGGGGACTGCTTCTGTACAAAGGGCCCCTTCACCCCACCCCGCAGACGTTCACGCAGAGCCCACTGAGACGCCTCCTATGGCTACGCAGCGTCGGCTGTACACAGAGCGGGCGCCCCCACTTCTGGGGCGCTACCAGGAGGCTCGCGCACTTCTACTCGGAGTCCATGCCTGGGGCCTGGAGGTCACGACGGCTGCGGACCGACTCGGAACTAAATTCCCAGCGCGCGGTGAACGCGTTTCCAGGGAGTGGGGCGCGAGCGCCACCTGCGGGCCGCGGGCGGAGGCGCGCGAGAAAGTGGGTCGCCGCCTCTCCGCGGGCTCCAGCGGCCAGAACACCGCGCTGGCGCCAGGGGGAGGGTGTCCGCGATCGGCCCTCGCGTCAAAGCCATGCGGAGCCTGGCTGTCCTGCCGCCCAGGACGCAGGAGCAGCCACACATGCCCCGCCCTCTGCTTATGTGACGATCTGGAGCCGGGTGTGGGGGTGTACACTTGTCCTTTTAGCACTCAGCAGGCTGAGGCAGGAGGATCGCCAGCCTGGGCAATTTACCAACTCAACAAGACCCTGTCTTACAAAATAAGTAAACAAAAAGGACTGGTGATGTAAGTCAGTGCAAAGGCCCTAGGCTCAGTCCCTCTATGCTACCCCCCTCATGCACCCTCTAAAAGCAATCGGAAAGGAGGAAGTATTCCGTTGCCAGGCCCACCAAGCGCAAAGACCCTGGAACAGAAAGGATGCCAAGGAAGAGGTCAGGTGCTGAGGGGCAGGTGGTGAGGGATGTCAGGTCGCCTTGAAAATAAATGGGACCCCTCCCCCCTGGACTCAATAGAAGAAACTTCACCCTGCACTGCCAGCTTACACCACCTCGGAGCCCCAGGCTTAGCGCCACATCCCTGGGGCCCCATGTAATGGTGGGGTCCCTGCCACACCTATTTGACCCTAAGGAGCAGCGCAGGCCGCATGGCGTCCACCTGCTCAGCCTAGAGGCTGTGAGTGTCCCATCCTCCAGCCTTCTGTGTCTTCTGAGCTCTGGTTTTGTCCCCTTCCCTGAATCTTTCCAACTCTCACCCCATGTAGGGCTGGGGTCTGTACTGTAGCCCCCAGCAAAGCCCGTGTGCCGGTAAGCCTGACGGGTTCCAGCCCCCGACCCAGCCTGCACAGGGGCTCTGGCTTCTGGGAGGGCGGAGCCAGAGCTCTAATGAGGGCACGGGAGTAATTGCCTCGAGGAAGGGTTAATTACCCCTAATTGGCTTCGAATCAGGCAATTTTCTCTCCTCCTGAGAACCAAAATATTTTCCCTTCAGAAGCCCCTCCTTGCCCCCTCTCTTCCTTGGCTTTTTTTTTTTTTTTCCTGATTTTTCAGAGAACTGGGAGGGAACCTGAGGGCCCTGGAAGGGTCAAGGGCATCAGTGGCCACCAGGTCCCCTAAGAAAATATGACTACTGGGTGTGATCCAGGCCAGGGCTGAATTTGAAGAAGAGAGGGTTAGGTTCAGAACAAGCCCAGGAGGCTTCCTGGAGGAGATGGCCAAGGTGGTGCTAAGGACCCTGTTATGGATTGTATCTAGGTGTCCCCCCAAAGCCTCGTGGGGTAACAGGCGGGGCTTTCTGGAGGCGGCTGGATCAAAGATGTGATGCTGGGATGGACTCACGCAGCAGTGCTAGGTTGAAGGCTGCCACCCTGGGTGTGAGTGCTACCTGCCCTGGAAGGTATAAGGGACAGAAAGAGGGTCGCTGCTTGCCACTTGCTCTTGCTGCTTGCTGCCTTCTGCCCGCCATGAACTGTTTCTCCCCTGCCTTGCCTTGAAGCCAGCTGAGACGAACCGGCGCTTCTATAAAGTATGAGCTGAGATAAGCCTTTCCTCCTTTAACTTTGGGTGCCAGGTATTTTTGTTTCAGCAGTGGGAAAAGAAAACTAACACAGAGCTCAGGTCACTTCCACTGCACATGCCGAGGGGCCCTAGGACCCCACCAGCCGGGGTGTAGGGCCTGGGGTGGCAGAGCTTCTGGAGCCTCCGTTTCCCCATCTGTGAAACCAAGGCAGTGCCACAGGAGCCAGGCTGTCGGGACAGGGAAGGAAGCTGTCACAGGCAACGGTCCTCACCTAGAAGAAGCCTTGTGACACTGCAGGGAGGGTGCTCACCTGAGTGACCAGCTTGTTCCTGCCAGCAGCCTCTTCGTGGGCTGAAGCAGCATGGATTTTGGGGTCTGCACACTGTCTGTCTTTGTTCCGCTCTGTCCCTTCTGTCTCCTGATCCCCTTGATGATCCCTCAACGTACATCACAGCTTCCCTGCTTAGGCCCTTAGGCGTCCTTGGCTTCCCCACCTTGTGGCACCATGGCTGAGAAGGGCTCATCCACAACTGTCCCTCATCTCCAGGAAACCCTCTTTGACTATCTGTGTTCCCCAGAACAGGCATCATGTCTGTCTGTCTTTCTGTCTGTTTCCATAGTCTCTCTCCATGTTGCCCAGGCTGGCCTCAAAGTGATCTTCCTGCCTCAGCCTCCTGAGTAGCTGGGCTGATAGGCTGTGCCTCCTCACCCAGCCTCTTCTTTTATATAAATGTTACAAGTCCTGACTGTGTGACATAAGGCTGTTTCCTTTGGCTGTAAAGTGGGACAGTGACAGCGTTCTTCTAAAGTGCTGGGTCCTGGCTGGAGGGCAGGGATCACAGGCTGAGTCAAAAACACCTTCCCCAGGAAGGGGGTAGATTTGGGGTCTCTGGCATAGCTCGGGGGCAGGAGGCAGGGAGCCACAGCAGGGAGGGTCTCTGAGGGTCACGTGACACTGAAGTGCAGGTGACTGTTCTTGTCCCTAGAACATAAGAGCATGCACCCCGGCAAGGCAAAGCCCTGTACCAAGAACGCAAGCCCCCCCGCCTGTGGGGTAGCAGAAACTCACACCTGCACTGGCAGATCCAGAGGATGCAGACCCAGGCAGGAGAGGCGAAGGGGGAGCCAAGGGCCTAGATTGTCTTGTGGGAAAATAAAAACCATGGTTTTGGGTCAGCGCTCAGGCAGACGATGGTGACAGTTCAGGCCAGGATGCATGAAGCCCATAAAAGGAGGGGACATCAGGCTTGAGGGTGCTCCCCTGTCATCTCAGCTATTCAGGAGGATGTGGCAGAAGGATTGAAAGTTTGAGCTCAGCCTGGGCAACTTATGGAGATCCTGTCTCAAAATAAAAACTTGAAAGAGGAACAGAGATGCGGATCAGTGACAGTACTCCTCAGTACAATCCCAGGACTACTAGGAAAACAAAAAAACGGGGGAGGGGGGATGAACATTTGTCACTCCAGCTCTCTGGAAAGCTGAGGCAGGACGATGGCAAATTTGAGGCCAGCCTGGACACAGCAGGACCCTATCTCAAAACCTAAAAGATGGGTTGGGGATCCACACTTAGTTCAATCCCCAGTACAGCTGAAATAAAATTTTAAGGAGGGAAAACAGACCCAGGCTGTTTCAGTTGCAAGTGAAAATCTAAACCAAACTGGCTTGAGGGAAAAATAAAAGAATTTCTTGGCCTCTCCAATGGAAAAGTTTAAGGTATGTCAGCTTCGGGGCACAGCTAGACCTGGAAGCTGAAGCAACCATCTCCTCTGTCCACCAAACTTTCCTCTAAAGCCACGTTCTCAGGAGGGCCTGTGCTCCTGGGACACCAAGACCGCGGAGGTCCACGCAGAGAATCCCAGGGACCTCTCATTGGACAAACTGGGAGCATGTGTTGCGGAGGAGCCAATCACAGGCCACGAGCGGGTCATATGACCTCACGCAGTGGTGGGAATAAAGGAAAGATGGCGGAGAAAGCGACAGTTCATCCAGCCTAGATGTACTGCGCTTCTGCTGTGTAGGTGACCCTGTTCTGGCTGCCTACAAGACAGGGCTGACACGCTAGGGCAAGTCATAACAAGCTCTCCCACTCAGCTACATCCCCAGCCCAGAGAGCTAAAAGTTTAAATGAATTTGCCGCATGCCTGTAGTCCTAGCTGTCAAGCTGAGATTTTATTTGTAAATGAATTTACCCTTCACGCTGACTAAGGACTTCCCATTTATGGTTCCCTTACTTCCCCTGCAGTTAGGCTTTTTTTTTGCCTTTTCCCACGCTCAAGGGGACAGGCGTGGCTAGCCTTCCATTACAGCTGGTGAGGGATGGGGAGGCACCCTGTGCAGCAGGTGACTACTTTGGCCTCTCCAGATTGGTGAGAAGGGGTGAAGCTGGGGAGGGGAGCGGGGGTCACCCAAGGTCAGAGCCCTGAGGATGCCAGGGAGGCCAGACCTCTGGAAGTGCCAGTGCTACTTGGGTGTCATGGTCCTGGTCCAGCCCTAAGCCAACCAAGGCCACCAAGGGGCAGAGCTGTGGACTGTGAGCCTGATAGGGCACTGGAGTTGGACGGTGGCTGTGAGAGGGTGCGGTGGCTTCCTGTTTGCCCGCTGATGGCGCCCGGTCCCTGTGCCCTGACCCTGTGGGTGGGACCTGCAGGCAGGAGAGGTCAGAGCCAGGGCTTCCTCTGCCTGGAACAGACACGCCCTCCACACACACCTTTTCCTTTCTCTTCTTCTTTTTTGTTTTCCGTTTTTTCATTGCTGGAGATGGAACCCAACGTTTCTGTATGCTAGGCAAGCGCTCGCCTCTGAGCTGTATCTCCACCCCTTTTTGTATTTTCTTATTTTGAGACAAGGTCTAACTCACTGAATTCCTCAGATTGGATTCAAATTTGTGATTCTCCTGCCTCAGCCTTCCAGAGTGCTGAGAAGAGAGATGAGCAACACCATTCCCTGGTTAAAGGGGATATTTTTGCCAGGTGCAATGGCTCAAGCCTGTCATTTTAGCTCTTTGGTAGGCTGAAGCAGGAGGATCGCGAGTTTGAGAACAGCTTGGCCAACTAGTGACTAAGTGAGGCCCTATCAAATAAAATTTTTTAAAGACAAAGGTTTGGAGAGATAGCTCAGTGGACTAAGCACCTGTTTAGGCAAGCACAGGAATCGAGGTTCAATCCCTGGCCCTCTTTTAATTTTTTTTTTTTTTTAATGTACTTGGTACAGGGATATTGCTGAAGATCCTGGATTCAGTCCCCTACTAAAAAGTAAAAAAGGAAACAACAAAAACAGAAAAATCCCCTCAATTTTCCTAGAAAAATGAAGGCAGTCACAGAACATGGGCAACGTTTGCAGAGCGAGTATCTGAAAGGAAGAATTGGAGCCAGAATGCATATTTGAAAAACTTTGACAATAAGAATGCTTTCTTATAAGAATATATGTAGTGGAGCCGGGGAGATGGCTCAGTAGAATAAGCACTTCCCTGGCAAGCGCACGGTCCTGAGTTCAATCCCTGGTTCTGCAAAAAAAGAATATATGTAGAACTCAGTAACAGGACAGAAAGAATTTAAATGGGCAAAAGATTTCACCAGGTGCTTTGCCAAAGAGGGTATGTGGATGGCAAATAGGAACAAGTAGCTGGACACACATGGTGGCACACACCTAGAATCCCAGCACCCGGGAGGCTGAGACAGGAGGACTCCTGAGCTCAAGGCCAACCTAGGCTACACAGTGAGACTCTGTCTAAAAAAAGAATAAAACTAAGTACGTGAATGAATAAATAAAAATAAGGACAAGGAAAGACACTCTGCATCACTAGTTGGTAGAGAAATGTAAATTGAAAGCACCAGGAGAGGCTGCTTTGGAGACAAATGAGCGAAATGAGGCATATCACTCAGCAAAAACTAAGTCTGGGGTGGAGCTGCTCACTGGGAGGCTGAGGCAGGAGGATCGGAAGTAGCCCATCCTGGACAATTTAGCAATTCAGTGAGACCTTGTCTCAAAGGAATAATAATAAACCAGGCATGGGGTATAGGCCTGTAATCCCAGCACGTGAGAGGATGAGGCAGCAGCACTGTAGTGTGTTTGAGACCAGTCTGGGCTACAAAGTGAGCTCAAGGCCAGCCTGAATTACAGAGCAACAAGACCCTGTGTCAAAAAGATGGAGGAGGGCTGGTGAGATGGCTCAGTGGTCTAAAGCACCTACTTGGAACAAGCTTGGCAAAGCATAGGGACCTCGGTTCGATCCCTCAGCACCACATGCCAGCCAGCCCCGCCCCCCAGGTGGGCTGAGCTGGCCACACACATACACACACACACACACACACACACACACTAAATGTAAAAAAAATAATAATAAAATATTTTTTTAAAAGAGGGGGAGGAGGGGAGGAGGGGGAGGAAACAGAAAGGACCGGGTTACCGCTCCATCCTGAGACCTCAGGTTTTGATCCCTAGAGCTGCAAGAAAGGAGGGAGGGAGGAAGAAAGAAAGGAAAGCAGGAAAAAAGGAAACAAGTGACAAATTCAGTAACATAGAAAAATCTCAAAAAGATATGGAGTAAACTAGGTACAGTGACACATCTATAATCCCAGCTACCTGCGAGGCTGAGGCAGGACGATCTTCAGTTTGAGGCCCGCCTGGGCAATTTAGCGAGACTCTGTCTTGAAATCATGATAAAGTCACTGGGGACACAGCTTAGCACTCCTTAAGTTTAATCCTCAGTATTGCAAAAAACAGAAGCTGGGTGAAAGAAGCCAGACCCAAAGTATTCTGTGTACTAAGATTCCATTGCTGTGATGTTGCCAGAAAAGGCAGGCGGCTGGGACAGGAAGCCAACAGAGGATGGCCTGAGGTGGAGGAAAGACTGCAGAGGATGGACTTTGGGGAGAAGGCTTTTCAGCTGCTGGGTAGGGGGCTGCACAGCTCAGTGCCCCCCGAGACTCAGCTGGTGAGGATGGCAGGCTGCACGCTGTGCAAACCAGGCTAAGGCTGCGCTGACTGCGGCTGCAGCGCTCACAGGCAAGGTCCCCACCGTCCAGGTGACTGAGTCCAGGGCCACAGGGGCCACAGACAAAGGTCTCCACCCAGGCAGCAACCGGGAGCAAGATTAAGAAGACAGGAAACAAGATCCAGCAGTCAGCCGGGGAGATGGCACAGTAGAATAAGCACTTGCCTGGCAAGCACAAGGGACTGAGTTCAACCCCAGGTTCTGCCAAAAAGACAAAATAAAGATCTAGCAGTCAGATTTACTGATATTCAATTTGAGATCCTGTTAAGAAAACAGCAAAGGGTGGAGTAGTTTTCAGTGAGGGGTGGGTGAAGTTTGCGGCAGAAGGAAACCATGAGGGATCGGGCAGCAAGTATAAACTTCCTACCTTGGGTACAACATGCCTGGAGCTGTGGGGCTGCTGTGGGGCTGTTGGGGTGCATGAGGGAGAGCAGGCAGGGAGGTGACAGGATGGGGCACAGGGCCCTCAAAGGGCTTTGGTTTTTGTGTGGAGTAAGTGGGAGCCATGGAGTGCTCTTGAGCAGAGGAGGGATGACTGAATCATGGGATAAGAGGCCGAAGACCAGGGCGAAAGGGACAACACTGATCCAAGAGGGACGTGATGGGTCTGGACCAGGTAGAGGGGATGGAAGTACATAAATTCTAGATGAAAGCTCAGCATGGTGAGGCACACCTATAATCCCAGAGTTTAGGAGGCTGAGGCAAAAGGATATCTGAGTTCAAAGCCAGCAAGTACTCTCACTGAGGCATACTGCAGTCCCCCACCATTTCTTTTTTTTTTTTTTTTTTTTTTTTTTTTTTTTTAACATTTATTTATTGTGTGTGTGTGGCCAGCTCAGCACACCAGGGGACGCGGCTGGCTGGCATGTGGTGCTGGAGGATCGAACCGCGGTCCCTGTGCTTTGCCGAGCTTGTTCCAAGTAGGTGCTTTAGACCACTGAGCCATCTCTCCAGCCCCCCCCCCCATTTCTTTTTATCTTTTCTTTCTTTTTTTTTCAATGTATTCAGTACAGGGTCTACAGGGTCTTACTACACAGATTGGATTTGTAGTGTTCCTCCTGTTTCCAACCTCCCAAGCACTGGGATTACAGGCATGGACCACCACGCCCAGTCTCAAATGCTGTCTCAGTGCATCCCCTGGGGCAGGGCCAATACAGCACACAGGAGATGGAACCTGGTCCCTGGATCTGCCTAAGCAGGTGCTTTAATCTGCTGAGCCATCTGGCCAGGCCTCCCCTCCATGTCTTTCATTCTTTTATTTTTCTCTGTGGAGCACTGAACTTCACCCTGAGATGCCCAGTCTGGCCTTAAATCCTCCTGCCTCAGCCTCCCCAGTAGCTGAAATGACAGGCGTGTGCCAACAGGCCTGGCCTACAAGAAATTTTTCCTGAGCATCAGGGCCAATAGGGAGGAAACTGAGGCTCCAGAGGTTCCAGGAGCTGCCCTAGCCCACCCACCTCCCGCTGCGGCCCAGGACCCTCTGCTTTTGTCCTCCGCTTGGCTGTTTCCAAGCCTCCTCCCTGGGGAACCGTCCATGTGCTGCTGATTCCTTTGTCCTGAGCTCATCGGGTAGCAGCGCCTGTGCTCCTAATGTGGAAAAGTCCGGGCGCTTTCGTCCTGGGGCAGGGGGCAAGCCGCATCCCCAGCGGCCTCGCGGCCCCCGCTGTGCAGTCCACCCCAGCCCGCACAGGCCATCCTGCCTCCAGCGCCCTCCCCCACTTCCTCCTGCAGCCTCTCCGCCCACGCCTGCCCCAGCCTCCTCCAGTCCACCACAGAGGAGCCAGTGGGTCCCAGCGCCCCAGTGTCTCTGGCCACTGGGCTCTGTGGCTTTGTCCCTTCCTGCACCATATGGGAATTCTCAGTCCCCTCCTCCTTCCAGGAAAGTCTGCTTAATCCACAGAGAGAGCCACTGAGAAGTGACAGTGCAGCGCGTACAGAAACTTCTAGGTGCTCATTAATACCTCAGTCCAGGGTCTCCCGAGCCTGGAACGGAAAGGATTTGTGTTCCCATGAGGACCATAGTGGTGTCCGGCTCAACTCCCAGCGTTCTAGGAGGCTGAGGTAGTAAGATCGCAAGTTCCAACTCAGCCTGAGTAACTTAGAGACTCAACAAGACCTTGTGTCAAATTTTTAAACAAAAAAGGGCTGAGGGTGCAGCTCAGTGTGCAGGCCCTGGGTTCAGTCCCAGTATGGCAAAAAGAAAAACAAATCCCAGATGTGAGGCCTTTGTCATAGCTAACTCTCCCACGATCCCCACTTCCGGGCAACCCTCCCGTCCTCTCTCCTGCAGGGTGGACCAGATCCAGTGACTTTGACCAAGTCAAGGGTGTCCGCTTCTGAGATTAGGGCATGAAAGATCAGGGCTTCTGCCTCCTCCCACCACCACCACCCACCCCATCCTGTCTCTCTGTCTCTGTCTCTCTCCTTCACCAATGCTAAATTATGAGTTGTCCCATGGGCAGGACCGTGTGACACAGAACCCAGGTGGCTTCTAAACATCAGCCTGTAAGGAGCTGAATCCGAATGCCACATGTGGAAGCCTGGAAGTGGGTCCCTGATAACCTCCCCAATGGAGGGCCTGGTGGCACATACCTGAAATCCCAGCACTGGGGAGGCTGAGGCAGGAGGATCACCATGACTTCAAGGCCAGCCTGGGCTACATATAGAGAGTCCCTGTCTCAAAAAACCAAAACCAAAATCAAAACCTCAGTTGACCTTCCACTGACACCTGGACTACCCTGAGCAAGGCTCTAAAGCAGGGCACTCAGCCACCCCCATTTCCTGCTGCCCGGAGGCTGTGAGCTCACCCCAGTCCATGTGCACAGTCACATTCAGAGTGAAGGTGTGGGGGGCAACAGGGGACCACGTAGAGGACAGCAGTTCTCCAAGATGAACATCGTAGCTATGGCAACCATCACAGCCCAGCGATTCCTCTTTATGTGTTTGCAGTGGTGCCAGGATAAACAAATGCACTGTGTTGCCATTTGTAGACAAGCGTAACAGGGTGGCAAATACCTGTAATCCCCGCACTCTGGGAGGCTGAGGCAGGAGGATCACAAGTGTAAGCCCAGCCTAGGTTACACAGTGAGATCGTCTTTCAAAACCAAACAAAAACAGGCCGGACAAATAGCTCAACAGATTAAAGCACCTGCTTAGGCAGACACAGGGGCCGGGAGTTGGATCTCCTGGCCTGCCATGCCAGCCCCGCCCCTGGGGTGCACTGAGATGGGGATTGAGACTGGGTATGGTGGCACACATCTGTAATCCCAGCACTTGGAAGGCTGTACACAGGAGAATCACGAAGAGTCCAATCTACACAGTGAGACTCTGTATACCCTATAACCCTGTCCTAAATATAAATAAATAAGTGTAGCACACATAATTATCAGGTGCAGGGCTGGGGAGATAGCTCAGCGGTGTAAGCCTGGCAAGCTCAAGGTCCTGAGTTCAATCCCCTGTTCCACCAAAAAAAAAAAAAAAAAAAAAAAAAAAAAAAAAAAAAAAAAAAAAAATTGAGAGGTTTTGATTTGCAGACACCCAAAACACTAAAAACGGTTTTCTCTTTTTTTTTTTTTTTTTTTTTTTTTTTTTTGGCGGAACTGGGGATTGAACTCAGGCTCTTGCACTTGCCAGGCAAGCGCTTATTCTACTGAACTATCCTCCCGGCCCCAACATATTTAAAAAAAAAAAAAAATTGAGAGGTTGGCGAGATAGAGATAGCTCAGTGGTCTAAAGCGCCTGCTTAGGCAAGTTTAGGCAAGTGCACAGGGCCCGAGGTTCAAGCTCCAGCACCACAGGCCCCGCCCCCAGGGTGGGCTGAGCTGGCCACCAAAAAAAAAAAATTTTTTTTTGAGACAAGATCTCACTACGTAGTTCAGTCTGGCCTTGAACTCAGGCAGTCTTACTGCCTCAGCCTGGTAAGCGCCCTCTGCACTGGCTTATCTGATGCTTTTCACCAGGCACACCTCCTTACATCCAAGGTTGCTAGGACACACGCTGCGAGCTGTTCGAGCTGTTCAGCAGCAGCCGCTCGGCATCTTGTGCCTCTTGCATCTCTAGATTGCATCAAGAGGCCACATGGAGCCGTTGCCCCTTCGTCTGTTCCGTGAAAAGTACCTGCAGGATGTTGAGAAATGCCAAACTCCCCAGTGACTCATTTCTCCAAGTGACGTGCGACTATCTCAAACCCCTATGTGCAGAGAAGCCTGGTACATGCCTGCACTCCCAGCGCTCTGAAGGTGGAGGCAGAAGGATCTGGAGCGTGAGGAGACCAGCCTGGGCTACGCAGTTAGACCCTGTCTCGTCCCTCCCCCCAGTATCAGGTTTAATTTGTAACACATCAATAGATAACAAATCTATTATATCTAGGCCAGACCAGAAATGACAAAGGAATTGAGGCTCACAATTTTTGCCATGCTGGGAAAAGGTGATTGTAGATATCCTTTGGCTGGCTTCCCCCAATTATAACTGTAATCTCATGGAAAAGTTACTGGAATCCTAGTGAGTTAATCCCAATCTGGCATTTCCAGTGCAAGACAGGCATATCTGTAGTTGTGGGGAGCCAAAGGCTCCTAAATCCCACTACAGTGACTGCTATCCTGAACAAAGGCCTGGACCCTGGCCTGAACCTGGGTTTTATTTTCATGAAGAAGGAAGTGGCTTGAGGATGGGTGGCTGAGAAAGGCAGGAAGTGGGCGAGTTCTGTGAGCTGGGCTAGGTAGGAGGCACAGTGGCACCTCTGCAGTGTGCAGAGAGATCTGCAGAAAGAGTGATCTGCATGACACAGCTGAGGCAGTAGCTATTGTCCTGGGTGCATGCGCCAGCTCTGATGTGCAATCTTCATGCCCTGGGAAGTCCTAAGCTCTTATCTCAAGGCTGATCCCAGCATAGCTCTCCACCCCACCTCAGTTTACACACGTTTTCTGGGAGGTAGGTGGATGCTTTTTTTTTTTTTTTTTTAATTTTTTTGTATTTTAGGGAAGGGCCTACAGGGTGTTCAGGACCTCACTACTAGATTGGACTGGTAGTGATCCGCCTGTTTACAGCCTCCCAAGAGCTGGGATTACAGGCCGGCACCACCACGCCAAGTCTCACTTGCAGCTGTCTCAGCACGACCCAGGGGCAGGGCCGGCATGGCAGACCCAGGGATCAAACCCCTGGCCCTTTCACCTGCTTGCAGGTGCTTTAATCTGCTGAGCTATTTGAGGCAGATGTTTAATATCTAAACCAGGTATGGTGACTCACTCCTGTAATCCCAGCACTCAAGCGGCTGAGGCAAGAGGATCAGTGCAGACTGGAGGCCAGCCTGGGCTACAAAATGAGTTCCAGACCAGCCTGAGCTACATAGTGAGACCCAGTTAAAACAAAACAAAACAAAGCAATAAACAAAAACAAATCTATAAAACGCCTGAGGGTTTATCTCAACAGTCTCTGGGTTTCATCCCCAGTGCTGAAAAATAAATAAATAAATAAATAAAAGGATGGACTGAGGGTCATTCCCAGGGTTGTTTTCTTGGTTGTTTTTGTTTTTTTGCTTTTTTCTTTTTCCCTGGAATTCAGGCCAGCAGGAACGCCACAGCAGAAAGCCCTAGGCGGGCTTTCATGAGTGTTTACCAGGGGCGGGACCAAGCAAAGAGAATTAAGTACAAAGATTGAATTTTTCCCATTGCCTGAGGCTCCACTGTGTCTCCACACAGCCCTCTTATTGAGCTTGTCTTTATTTCAAATGCTGTTTTATTCAGCATGGAATTTTTGCATTAATTTTGAGTTTTAAAAAAGACAGCCTCGTGGGTATGCTGGTACACTCGGGAAGCTGAAGCAGGAGGATTGCCATAGTTTGAGATCAGCCTGGGCTACATAGTGAGACCCTGTATCAAAAAATAATAATAATAAATAAAAAATAAAATAAAAGGCCAAATAGCTCAGCCAATTAAAGAGCCTGTAAACAGACACAGGAGATCCCTGGCCAGCCGCGCCGGCCCGGCCCCGCCCCCGCGGGCGCGCTGAGACAGCAATTGAGACTGGGCGTGGTGGTACCTGCCTGTAATCCCAACACTTGGGAGGCTGTAAACAGGCGGATCACTACGAGTCTGATCTAGTAGTGAGACCCTGTAGATCCGTCCCTAAAATACAGGGGTAAAACCCAAAAAACTAAAAAAAGCCCAAACAAACAGAAGGCCTTAAAATCACATTTATCTGTGTGCTGGTGCCCCTGCATGCTCACTGTGTCCCAGATGAAGCCAAGGTTCGCAGTGTGAGACCATCAAAGTGGAAGGGGGACACCCAGGGTCCCCCTTCGAAGCACTCTGCTGTAGTGAGAAAGGGACCCTGAATCTCCAGGACTTCAGATATCATTAGTTCTACTTCTCATTCAGCCACCATCTTGCACACAGCTGGCCGAAGGAAAAGAAAATACAGCATGATTTGCACCTGTTTTTAAGGCTTTTCCAGCTGGGAAACAGGGGCAGACCTGCTTCTCTTTTATTGGTCAAAGTTGGTCACATGGCTACACGAGTGGGTGGGGCACAAGAGACTTGGCTCAAGCCTCGCATTTCATTGGTTGAAGCAAGTCACGTGGCCAGACAGATGGGTGGGGTAGTGCCTGCTTTCCATCCGCCTGGATGGAGGACACCAGAATGTCAGCGAAGTTTATGGGGCTGTAACAGCGTACTGAAGGAGGTTGGGGAGGCCGCCTGATGTCGGCAGCTGGATAGAAAAGGCTTCCGGGAGTAATAGGTATTGACTGCGCACCACCTGACTGTAAAAACACAGGTGGCCTCCAGCCTCAGTCCTACCCAGCCCCTTGCCTGGGATTTTGTTGTTGTTGTTGTTTAAATTGTAAACTATACAAACAGAAAAATTGATCATCTTAACTTTTTGTCTTCATGGTTGTTATTGTTTTGGCAGGGACTGAATGCGGGAAGAGCACTACTACTGAGCGACACCCAGCCCTTTTGAGTTTTTGAGACAAGGTCTTACAAAGTCGCCCGGGCTGGGCTCATACTTGTGATCTTCCCGCCTCAGCCTCCCAAGTTGCCAGGAGTGAGCTATCACCTTGGCTTCTTAACTTTTTTGTTGTTGTTGTTGCTGTTGTTGTTTTTCAATTCTGACACAGAACCAGCCCCCATGGAGCGCACCACCCCATGGAGCCTGGGCCCCGGGGCCGCTTAGTGTGGCTGTGAGGGCACCAGCTGCCTGTGGCCCTGGTCTTTTTGGAGCTGGCTTACTCCACGGAATGTGCTGTTTTCTAGGTTCATCCAAGCTATAGCATGTGTCAGAATTTCCTTCCTTTTTTCATTTTTAGTTTTAATTGTGGTTTTAAAAAGTGACATAAAATAAACCATCTTAACAACTTGGAGCAGCACAGCTCAGGAGTGAGAAATTTTTACACTGCTGTACCACCAACGTCCGGAGCGTTTTCAGCTTGCAAAACAGAAACACTGTCCCCATTAAACACTCTTCACAGGCCCCTTCCCAGCCTCAGCTGCCACCCTTGTACTTTCTGTTTCTATCAATCAGACTACTGTAGCTCAGTGACTGCATGTAAATGGCACTACTTCATGTACTTTTCTTTGTGTGTGTTTGTGGTGCTAGAGATTGGACCCAGGGCCTTCTCACTGAGCTACAGCCCCAGCCCTTTTTATTTATTTTGAGTCAGGGTCTTGCTCAGTTGCTGAGTTTAGGCCACGACTTGCAATCCTCCTGCCTCGGTTTCTCGAGTACCTGCCATGATACATGTGCCCCTGGCTTGTGGCTGGCCTTTGCCATTTAGCAGAACACCCTCAAGCTTCACCCATCTTGCAGCATATGTCAGAATTTCCTTCCTTTTGAAGGCTCAATAATAAGCCATTGTGTGATGGGTCTGTTGTGTTTATTACTGCATCCACTGAGGCCGCCTGGGCCGCTTCCAGCTTTGGCCTGTGGTGGAGAACAGGAACGTGAGGGAACAGAGGTTTCTTTGAGACCCAGTTCACACTTCTTTGGGGTCTATTCCCAGAAGTAGGATGTCTGAAGCCCATCAGACATACCTGTATGCCCTCACCCTGGAGGCTGAGGCAGGAGGGTGGCAAGGTCAAGGTCAACCTGGACTACATATCAAGGCCATATTAAAAAAAAAAAGTCTTAGGAATCTCCGTGCCATTTTCCACAGTGACTGTCATTTTCCCCTCCTACTGACAGTGAGTGATGTGTCCAGTTTTTCCGCCACCCCGCCCCGGGTTGTTGTTTCTGTGTTGCTGATAGTTGTCATCCTAACAGACCTTATCTCCATGGGGGTTTTGACCTCCCCTGCCCTTGTGACTAGATAGCGAGTACTTCCTCTGCCCAAGGCCTTTTGTCGGCCTGGGAATCTAACGACTGTGTTGGAGGAGGAGTGGCTGCCACTTTTGTGGCCAACACAGGCCCCCCGGCCTCATGGACCCTGGGTAGCCCCAGCAGCCCCAGGACTGAGAGCTCAGCAGGGCAGAACTGGGGGCAAGAGGCTGTCATGGTCGACATATCCCTCAGAGTGCTACCCCCAAAAATTTCAACTCAACCAACGGCCACGCCCACAGAAATCCCCATCCACGCTGCTGGGCGACGGGCAATACTTTTAAAATGTCCCTTCCCTGGGGCTGGGGAGATAGCTCAGTTGAATAAGCGCTTTCCTGGCAAGCACAATGGCCTGAGTTCAATCCCCCGCTCCACAAAGAAAAAAAAAAAAAATCCCTTCCTTGACACGCAGAAAAAGCAGTGCTCCTGCTCTATGCCAACTCCAGGGTAGGACACTCTGCACCAAGGTAGTGTGGCTGGCTGTGTGCACCAAAAGTGACACTTGCTGCCCATCCCATTGCCACCATTGGGCAGCTCCAGGAAATAGGTTTTTCCTGCTTTTCCATTTTTTGTGGTCTTTTTCATTTCTTAAAAAATATATTATTTATTTATTTATCACAGGGTCTCACTATGCAGCTCTGACTTGTAGTGATCCTCTTGTTTCAGCTTCCCCAGCACTGGGATTACAGGTGTGCACAGTTTTGGGGCAGGCATGGCATGCGGTACCAGGGATTGAACCTAGGTCCCTATGCTTGCCAGGCAGGCGCTTAGACCACTGAGCTATCTCCCCAGCCTCTCCATGGTCTTTTCTTTCTTTTTAATTCATTTTTGAGACAAGATGTCACCATGCAACCCAGGCTGGCCTTGAATTTGTGGCGATTCTCCTGCATCAACTTCTTTCTAAAAGTTTTTTAAAAGGAAAGAAAAATGTGATGGGGGCTGGATATAGCTCCCCAGGACCCCAGTAAAGGAGAAGTAGATGGGAGGAGATACCTGGGTGGTTGAATGAATGGTGTGTGGATAGAGTTGTGCTGCTTGCTGTCCTGCCATTACTGGGCACCAGCTGTGTACCTGGCACGGCTGAAGCCCAAGCGCTGTGGCTGGGACTGCAGGCGGTGCAGGGAGGCAGACGGAACCGTGCACACAAGCAAGAAAGGGGAAGGCCGGGACTTTGGGATGGAGAAGTAGAGGAGATTAATGGCACCAAAGGGGTGGCTGCCTTTCAAAGAAGAGTGAGGGCCGGCCAGAGAGTTCAGCGGACTAAAGTGCCTACTTAGGTAGGCTCAAGGACCAGGGTTTGGTCCCCAGGTGTGCCATGCCGAACCCACGAGACAGAGAGATGAGCTGGGGAGGTAGCTCAGCAGCCTAAACACCTGCCTGACAAGCGCAAGGTCCCGAGTTTGATCCCTGGTATGGCATGCTGTGCAGGCCCTAGAACCCCAGTGCAATGGTGCATGCCTGTAATCCCAGAGCTGGGGAAGCAATGGGGAGGCTGAGACAGGAGGATCACTATGAGTCCAAACTGCATAGTGAGGCCCTGTTGAGTGAGAGAGAAAGAGAGACAGAGACAGAGACAGAGAGATAGTGACAAAGACAAAGGCAAAGAGACTATGGAGGGACAAAACAGGGATCCCAGGACCACTGTACCAGCCCAGGTGAATGGCAGCAAGGCCTGGGGTTTCCCTGCCCAGAGTGTAGGCCCATCCATGTGGTCTTGAGTCATCCAGCCACCATCCTCAGTGTCCCCACTGTGCAGCTCAGGGGACAGGCGGAGGCCACACGAGCCCATGCGGGGCTTGTCTTGCTGCTTGGTGCCATGTGCCCCCCCTCCCCTGCATCTGCTTGCCCCCTCTCTGTGCCTCCACGTCTGTCTCCTGTGACAGGGCCTTCCCCATGACGCGTGCCCTGTGGCCCAGCTTCCTTACATGGGTGTGAACACTCAGTGCCGCGGGCACAGCACCACCCCTGGTTCCTGCCCACCCCTGCGCCCCCACTGCCAGTCACTGGCTTTCCCCGCAGCCGGCCAGCTCGCCGCTGTACCTCGGTGCGGCCATTCCCGGGGCTGGAACGGCCTCCCAGAAGCCCTAGGGCTCTCCTCTCTGCCTGACTTCTTTCGGTCTCCCCTCTTCAGCAAGCCCTTCCACCACACACTGTTTAGTTCCCAGCCTTCCAGATGCCCTTTCCTGGGTTAAGCCTCCTCACTTTGCAAACCAAAGCATTCTCGCTGGTGTATTTTTCTTTGTTTGTTTTTTTGAGTTGGGACCTTACTATATAGTCCAGGTTGGCCTTAAACTCACTCTGTAGCCCGGGACCTCGAACTCACAGTGATCCTCCTGCCTCAGCCTCTCAGAGCTGGGAGTACAGGTGCCACCACATCTGGCTTTCGTAGTATATTTATTTATCATGCTCATAGTCTTCTCTCCTGCTGGACTTCAGGCCCACAGGGAGAGCTTTGGGTCTGGCACACCAAAATCCGCATCATGTCCACAACACCCAGCTTGTGGGTTTGTTGAATGCATGCACACCTCTTAGACCTGGAAAAGGCTTGTCTCCAAGCTATGCAAAGATTAGCTGAGGGCCTGTCATGAGCTACCACGGTTGTTGGAGGTTGGGAAACCCTGGGATTCAAACCAATGCTTCACTTGTGCTAAGTAGGACTCTACCACCAAGTTACACCTCCAGCCCTTTCTTCCTTCCTCCTCCTTCCTTCTTTCCTTCTTATCCTTCCTCTTCCTCCCCTTCTCCTACCCCTCCCCCTTCTCCTGCCCCTCCCCCTCTTCTCCCCCTCCCCCTCCCTCCTCCTCTCTCCCTCTCCCTCTCCCTCCTTCTCCCTCTTCCTCTCCCTCTTCCTCCTCTCATTTTCTGTGTCTCTTTTCAAACAGGGTCTCACTAAGTTACCCAGGCTGTCTTCAACCTTGTGACCCTCCTTCCTTGGCCCCCCAAATGGCTAGGGTTACAGGTCTGCCCCACCACGTCTGGCTAAGGTGCAGGATCTCAGGTCTGGCATGATCACTGATAGGTTTTTTTGAGGCATTGCAACAGAGAAACTGGCAGAAGGAAAAAGGGAAAGAGACTTTTTTGGGGGGTGGGGGTGGTACCATGTATCAAACTCAGGACTTTGCACTTGCCAGGCATGCACTTATTCCACGGAGCTATCTCCCCAGTCTGAAAGGGGCTTTATTATCTTTGAGGACAAGGAGAGAATCTGGGGAAGATAAGGGATTCTCTGAAAGGGAACAAAGAGAAGCTGAGGCTATTATGGCCTTTTGTCAGGGGTGGAGTTTGGGGGGTGCTTAGATACACCTGAGGAGCTGGCTGGGGTCTTCTCTGAGGCAGCAGGAAAGGTGAAAGGAAATTATACCTGGGCTCGGTTGGAGAAGAAGCAGGGAGGTGGTCTCTGGGAAGATAAGCTGTTGTTTTAAGGGCTTCAGCCATAGTAGATGACCTCCATAATGATTCAGCAATTCATACTCGGGCCAGAACCTATCAGTCACCACACTGTACACCTCTCTCCCCTCCAGGTGCCAGAGCATTTCCAGCCCCAGAGGCAACCTGTGCCCAGGAACCAGGCCCCTACTCTCCTGGCCCTGGAAGCCGCCCACCCGCAGCCGTGGCTTGGAGGCCCAGAGAGTGCAGTGTGTGACTCAGGCAGGAGACCTCTCTTGTGGCTGCTGCACCTAAGGCAGTTCCCAAGGTTTGCCCACGCTGAGCTGCCCTTGTGCCTCTGCCCTTTCAGGGCTGAATAGTACTCCATTGTGTGGGTTTGTCAGATTTTGCTCCTGCATTCATCCACTGATGGGCACTGGGCTTGCCTGCCATGCCGACATACCGAGCTTTTTTATTTATTTATTTATTTATTTATTTTTGCGGAGCCAGGGCTTGAACTCAGGCCCTTGCACTTGCCAGAGAAGCGCTTATTCCACTGAGCCATCTCCCCGGCCCTATTTTATTTTATTTTTAAATTTATTTTTATTATTTATTTATTTTATTTGTGTGTGTGTGTGTGTGTGTGTGTGTGTGTGTCCAGCTCAGCCCACCAGGGGGCGGGGCTGGCTGGCATGTGGTGCTGGGGGATTGAACCGGGGTCCCTGGGATTTGCTAAGCTTGTTCTAAGTAGGTGCTTCAGACCACTGAGCCATCTCACCAGCCCTCTGGGCCCCTATTTTTTATGTTGAGACAAAGTCTATCTAACTTCCCAAGTTACCCAGGCTAGACTCAGAGTTGCAGTCCTCTTGCCTCTACCCCCACGTGCTGTGATTACAAGTGTGTGCCACCACACCCAGCACCTCTCTCCCTCCCTCCTTTTTTTTCTCTCCTTCTTTCCTTTCATCCATGCTGTAGTTTGTCATATGAAGCACTTGCTCTGCCACTGAGCCATAGCTCCAAGCCCTCCACAGAATGTATTGTGGAGACCCAACCACCTGTCACCCCCACCACCACTCCTTTTCACGCTTATATACTATTCCAATCACTTTATGTACTGCTCAGGCAATAGGAGCATTTCTGTGGAGTCTCAGCACCTGTGTTGTCAACCATTGGCAGGTGCTGGGAGTAGAATGCACTGGGCATGTGTGAGATACCAGGTTGTAGCCCCAGTGCCACAAAAATAATAATAATAAAAAACTTTTAAAAGTCATTGAAAATTTCATTGACTTTAGGACTTGGGAGGCTGAGGCAGGAGGATTGCTGAGTTCAAGGCCAGCATGGACTGTGTAGCAAGAATTCATCAAAACAAAACATTCGTTTGCCATTGTCCTGTTCAGCAGCACATCCCCCTCCCAGCTCCCCTCGCTGCCCCACAATCTTGGTGACCCACGGACTGAGAGTTTGGAGAGAGAAGCTGGAGCCACGGTGCCTGCAGCTGCTTATATTCGGTTTATTTATAGTCCCACCCCACGTCACAGCCCAGCTGGGGCCACCAGTGAGCTTGTGCCCTATGGAAGGGGAAGTATGTTGCTAGGTGCTGCAGTTTGTTTGGGGTTCAGGGGTGCCCCAGTAGCTTCCTGAAGGGTTTCGTTTCTTAGAAGCCAAGAACATCACAGTCACAGCGCTGCCCCTTCTGTCACCTTCACGGGTGGGGGGAAAGGATGCAAAACCAGATGTGGGACTAGGCACCCAGGCGTGCCCTGCCTCTAGGCCTGGGAACCCGGCCAGTTTGCCCCTCCGCGGTTTGAAGCCTTGCTACCCATCCCCCACCATTTTTTTTTTTTTTTTTATGTTTAGAGACAGCCTCACCATGTAGCTTAGGCTGGCCTCCGACTTGAGATCCTCCAGCTTCAGCTTCCCAGAGCTGGGGTTACAAGGGTAAAGTGGCGCCCAGCTTTGCTTTTATTTTTGCTTTCTTGCTGTGGGGGCTCCTTCGTCTCACCTGTGTGTCTCTATTCTTTGTTGTAGTTGTTTTTTTTAATGTATTTGGCACAGGGTCTACAGAGTCTACAGGGTCTCCGTAGATCGGACTTGTAGTGATTCTCCTGTTTTCAGCCTCCCAAGCACGTGGATTACAGGCACGGGACACCACGCATGCCCAGTCTTGATCGCTGTCACAGACTGCTCGGGGGCGGGGGCAGCATGGCGCACCGGGATCCAAAATTCGGCTGCTGGGTTCTGCCTAAGCAGGTGCTTTAGCCTGCTGAACTGTCTGGCTGGCCCTGTTGTAGTTTTGTTTGTCTTTTTGTTTTCTTTTTGGTACTGGGGATCGAAGTCAGGACTTTGCACTTGCCAGGCAGGCACTTAAGCCACTGAGCTATCTCCCTGGCCCCATGTTGTAGTTTTTAAGACAGGGTCTCATTGTGTAGCCCAGGCTGGCCTCAAACTCACAGCAGTCCTCCTGCCTCAGCCTCTTGAACGCTGGGATGACAGCCGCGGGGCACCACGCCCAGGGCTCTGTACCCTCAGTCTGCAACGGAGACCTGTGTGACTACAGCCCAGGAGATGTGGAGGCTGGAGTGTTTTGGAGACTCACCAGCCCGCGCCCGCGGGGCCCCCTCCACTGAGGCGCGACCTCCACGTAGCTTCTCTGCTGCTCACCACTTGCTTGGCTCTGCCAGGTCACTCTAAAAACCTCGAGTCCCCTGGGCCGAGTGGGAGCTGCTGGGGGGCTGGGGGGCTCTGTGCCCAGGGGTGGGGGTCGGGGAATCAGTCCAGGGAACCCAAGGGTGCAGCCCACAGAGGGAAACCCAGGCCCGCTGTGGGCTGCCTGGGTGAGGACTGCCTGTCCCGGCCTCACACACTGGCCAGCTTCCTGGCGGGGACAGCTGTCTTCACTGACAATAGCAAGGCCGCCTGGCCGGAGCCGGAGTCGGCTGGGGGCTCATCCGCATGGGGCTGCCCGCCCCTTCCTCTGTCATTGTCTCTAGCCGGGCATCCTGTTATGACCCCTCCGTCCGCCTGAGATCCCATATGACCCCAGGCTGTGCGGGTGCCGTGGGTCTCTCAACTAGAGCCCAGAAAAGCCACCTCACCCACCAAAGAGCCACCCAGGACCTGCGACTCAGGGGTGCTCTTGTGACAAGGACTGGAGATGCCCCGTGGGTAACTGAAGCCGGATAGAGACTGGCATCTCTGCCTCCTCCTTTTGTTTTGAGTCAGAGTCTCACTACTAGTTCAGGCTGACCTTAAAAGCACTAGGTAGCCCAGGCTGTCCTCGAGCTCATGGCGATATTCCTGCCTCAGCTTCTTTATTTATTTTTGTAGTAGTAGGAATTGAACCCAGGGCCCTCACGCTGAGCTGCATCCCCAGCACTTTTTAAAAAGTTTGTTTGGGGGCCGGCAAGATGGCTCAGCGGTCTAAAGCGCCTGCTTAGGCAAGCATAGGCAGCTGCAGGGGACCAAGGTTCAATCCCCATACCATATGCTGTTGCTGTTTTTTTTTTGTTGTTGTCCAGATTGGGCTAGAACCTTCTATTCTCCTGCCTCAGCCTCCGAAAGTGCTAGAATTACAGGTATACACCACCATACCCAGCTTTTCCTTTCAATTTGGGGTCTCTTGCCTTTATTACCTTGAACTTGGATCAGGCCCTGCCCAGCACTGCACTCGGGTGTGTTAATCACTAAGAGAGTGTGTGTCTAAAACCAGTAATACAGGGCTGGGGAGATGGCTCAGTGGAATAAGCGCTGCCCTGGCAAGTGCAAGGGTCTGAGTTCAATCCCCAGTTCCGTAAATAAATAAATAAATCTAGTAATACAAGGGCTGGGGAGATAGCTGGGTGGTCTAAGCACCTGCCTGACAAGCACAAGGACCAGGGTTTGATCCCTGGTACCACATGCTGTGTGGGCCACTGAAATTGGGCTCGGTGGCACACGCCTGTAATCCCAGCGCTGGGGAGGCTGAGACAAGAGGATTACTACTAGTCCAAATTGTGTAGTGAGACTCTGTACCAAATAAATAAATAAATGATAACAACAACAAAAACCAACCTAGCAACACAAGGTTTGGAGCCCTAAATTTCAAGACCAAGATGAGGGGACCTGAGTCCATGTTCAGGATCCTCAGAGGCATCTGATTGCCAACTTGTGACACGCTGTCCCCAGCCCACATAAGGCGTCTCTAGCTGCTGCCTTAAACATGCAGTCACTTCTGAATCCAGAATAGATCACCCAGATGAGGTCACCATGCTGAGGCTGTGTCCCTGCAGGCAGAACTGACCATCCCTGGAAGCCAACTGCCTCCCTCACAGAACCAGTCCAGAGATAGCAATCAAGACTGCAGCTGGAGCCTGGTGTGGTGACACACACCTGTGATCTCAGCCCTTGGAAGGCTGAGGCAGGAGTGTCACTGTGAGTTTGAGGTCAGACTGGGCTACATAATGAGTTTAAGGACAGCCTGTACTACATAGTGAGACCCTGTCTCAAATTTTTTTAATTTAAAAAGCAGAAAGATTGGAGTGGTCAGGGTGACGTCTTACATTTTGCATGAGGGGTGGATCAAAGGATGTTTGAACATAAATCTGAAAAATGAAAGAGAGGAAGCTGTCGGAGAAAGATTCATGCTGAGGGGACCGCTTGTACAGAGGGCCTGGGGTCACTGTATTTCTGGTTTCCACAAGGAAGGCTGGAGCTCTGAGGTAAGGGGAAAGGGAGGAGCAACAAGGCCAGGGCAGGATGGGTAGGGTCACCGTGTGACCTGCCCACCTGGGGGTAGGGGCAGCTGCCAGCAGAAAGAGGCCTAACTCAGTTCAGCAAGGTGGCACACACCTGTAATCCCAGCTGCTAAGGAGGCTGAGGCAGGAGGATTGCAAGTTTCAGGCAACTTAGCACGAATATCTTGTAATTTTAAAAAATCTTTTTATATCTTGTAAAATTTAGAGAAGGGCTGGATGTGTTGCTCATTAGTAAAGTGCTTGCCTAGCATGGCTGAGGCCTGGGGCTCCCCGGATCCTATCCTCTGATTCCTTGCTGATTAATGTGGTTCCCATGTTACCTTAAAACTGCTGCCAGTTCTGACTCCTTCTTTTTTTTCGGCGCGCTGGGAAGACACCACGGACTGTGCATGTCCATCCCGCCATGCAGGCTGCAGCCCCAGCCCTGCTGCCTTAATTTCCCTGGTGAAAAGGAGGGCCAGCCTCCCAAGCAGGAGCACAGGGCAACGCTTCAAGGAGACTTGGGTCATTTCTGTCCTTCCTCTCTCTTTCCCTCCCTCCCTATCTTTTCCAGCAATGGAAAATTGAACCCAGGATCATTGCGACTAAGTCACATGGGCGCATTTTTATTTTTTATTTTGAAACAAGTTCCAGCAAGGCCCAACTTTGAAACCTCTTGCCTCAGCCTCCCCAGTGCTGGGGTCCTACGCAAGCACTGCACTACCCCCTGGCTAGTCCCCACCCACCGAGGATATAAGCCAGGCAAACCCAGCCGAAAATCCCTCCTTCCTCATGCACCCACGCAGGCAGAGTCAGGAAGGTCTCGACTCTCCCGCGCTAGCGGCTGCAGGGCGCCCTTGGCCAGTAGAGCTAATTCCCCTTTGTGGGTCTGGGCACTGTCGCCCGGGCCCACGTGTTCCCGCCCCCGGGGTTCCGGGGCGGGCTGGCACCTCCCTCTCCATAAAACCCCGCTGGCGCCGCCGCTCCAGGATCCTTCGCGCGCGCCGGGTCAGCCGCGTCCCTGTCCCAGCGTCCCCAGCCGGCTTGAGCCATGGAAGCGCCGCGCCTGCTGCTCGGTAGGAACTGTAGCCCGCGCGGGGCCGGAGCGGGACTCTTGGGGGCCGCGTGGCCGGGGCAGACAACCTGCGCCCCTGTGCGGGCTCGGGTGCGGGCTTTGCGGAGGCCGCGTAGAGGTCGCGCCCCTGGAGGAGAAACCGAGGTTCGGGGAAAAGAAAGAGAGCAAGCAGGACGTGGAGGGAGCCACAAGCCTGTCGTGCCGGCACTCGGGAGCCGGAGGCTGGAGAATCGCAAATGTGAGCCCAGCCTGGGCAACTCAGCCAAACTCTCTAACAAAAATTAAAGGAAAGAACAGAGGCCCAGAGCGAGGGCTAATGCTGCGGTACGCGGACGTACTGTAGAGCGGGCGGGACCGGCGGCTGCTGTCCGCCCGGCGCTTGGGGGCACCCCACCCCATCTCCACCATCTCCCGGGCGATCTGGACGCAGTGCACTCGGTTCCCTAGAAGCCGGCTGGGACTGGACCGTGCTGGCGGGATTTTAGCTGAGCTAAACCTAACTGTTCAAAAAAAAAAAAAAAAAACCCTAACTGCTGTCACTTCCCCTCCCTGCCACACCCAGTGTGGCACAAAAGGTTATAGGGCCACCGTTGCCTGAGCAACAGGCACCACAGAGAGTGGAGAAATGACACTAGGGGAATAGATTCGCTGGGCCGGGCCCAGGCTTCCATGGCAGGTGGCAGCATAGTGCCCCCTACTCAGGAGTGGGGACAGAAGCCACGTGGGGACAGTTGCTGGAGGACAGCTGCCTAGGCTTGGCCAGCTGTGTTGGGGCCAAGTGATAGAGCCCGGGGCACTGTTGTCCTCAGCTGTGAAATGGAGCCACGCCCGGCTGGGTTGGGCTGGGTTGCACTGGGTACGGTACCACACTCCCAATCTCCCAGCCTGGGACTACCTAGGAAGGGGCTGGGGGCGTGGCTCAGTGGCAGGGCACTCTAGTGCCAAAACTCCAGATAAAAAGGAACAAGGCCGGCCTCCATGTTATAGGATGGTTTTATAGCCCAGAGTAGGTCACTGTTGTTATGGTGGTGAATTCCCTTCAGTCTGGTGCTAGGGCTTTGGGGTCCTTAACAGGCAGCACCCCCAACGCCCCAGTTTCCCCAGGCAGGGCCCTTCCTGCTTGCTGACAATGAGAAGCAGATGTGGGAGCGGATGGCCAGCAGCCCTGCTCCAGCTCCTGTTTGGCTGAATTCCGAGTCCCCAGATGTGGACACCCAGGCCTGGTGGCTTGGGGACGGGAGGGGCAGCCCCAGCTGATTGTCGGGGTTGCCAGGGAGCCCTCCCAGGCTGGGACTGTGTCCCTGAAATCCATTGTCTCCAGGCCCCTCTGTCTATGCCATGTGTCCTGATCCTCCAGGCCTCAGTTTCTCCATAAATACAGACCCTGTCTGCTGGGTACTGTGGAGCCTGAAAGGCGTTGCTTGTGGCTTTGGGGACATTGAAGAATCCAGCCCGAGGTCACTGTGGTCCCTGGAAGAGGAAGTGTGTGGGGGGCTGGCCAGGACCTGTGGCCAGGGAGGAGGAAGCAAGCAGGGCTGTGGGCGCTAGGGAGGCTGTGGGCTTGGTGCTCCAGCCTGAGTTTATCCCCACAGGGAGGGGTAAGGTTCGGGGTACTCCAAGTACCCTGAGTTTAGATACAGATGAGTGCGGAGGGACCCCCATTGCAGCTCCACAACTGCAAACTGCATGCTTGCATAGTACTGAAACTAGGGTCTGAGTACCCCCAGGGGCAGGAGATCACCTCCCCTTGGCCCAGGAAGTGACTCACAGGCCTGGCCTAGCCCATACTGCCATCCAGGACTCCCAGGCTTATTGGGGTCCTTGAGGTTCTGCCCCAGTGCTGGCAGGGACATGGTTATATCCTAAGGCCCTGGTGGGGGTTGCAGCAGGGGTCTCAGGCTGAGCCTGTAGTGGCCACAGTGTCTTCCTGGGTCCCAGGGGAAGCTCTGGGACTCCTCTGGTGGTGGAGGGGGCAGGTGTGCAGGACTCTGAGGGCGGGGCAGGGCAGGGCAGGCCAGAGCTTTGGAGAACCAAGCTGGGGAGCTGGGATAGTGCTGGCCCAGAGGCTACTGGTTTTGTTTTTTGTTTTATGGTCTGAGGATTGAAGCCAAGGCCTCAAACTGAGCTTCATCTCCAGCCCTTTTTATTTATTTTTGGTATCAGGAATCAAAGTCAGGACCTTGTGCTTGCCAGGCAGGTGCTGTGCTGCTGAGCTCTATCCCACTCCCCTTTTTATTTATTTATTTTTTTAAATTTTATTTTGAGGCTGTCTTGCTAAGTTGTCCAGGCTGGGTTTGAACTTACGATCCTCCAGCCTGAGGCTCCAGCACATAGGCATAGGCCAGGAGAGCTGGCAGCTGAGCCATGACCACCACCCCTGTCCCCACATCTGGCTCAGGCTTTCCCTTCTCTGTTCCTGATTCCACCCTGGAGGTGGGACAGAGTCACCTTCTTGCCCTCCCTGAGCTCAGGAGGGGGCGGCCCAGGCTTATCTTGCGTCTCCCCCAGAGCTCCTTCCCCACCCAGCCCTGCTGACCCTGCTTTGTCACTTTACAGTGCTGTGTGTTCTGCTGAGCCTGTCAGAAGCCAGAGAACAGAACAACATGGGTGAGTTGGCTGGGCCGTGTGGCCTGCAGTGGAGCCTGGGGGTCATTGAGCCCAGGGACAGGGGAGCTTGTAGGAGAGACTCCAGGCTGGGGCCTCCCCTCTGACTGTGCTCTCTGCTCTCCTAGGCTGTACCCTGCGTTGCCCTGACAACTCCACATGTTTCAACAACTCCTGTGTCTGCAAAGCTGGATTTTCACCTGAGCACATCAGCATCACGGACAGTTGTGATGGTAGAGGCTTGGGACGGGCAGGCATGTGTGGGGGAGGCAGGGGAACATAGGGAGAATTGGAAAGCACAGGCTTTGAGTGGAAACCTCAGCATGGTCTCCTTGAGAAGAGATGTTAATGTTGATGTGCGCCTGTAATCTAGCTCTCTGAGAGGCTGAGGCAGGAGGACCGCAAGTTGGAGCTGCCTAGGCAATTCAGTGACTTAGCAAAGTTGTATCTCACGTCAATGTATTAATTATTGTAACTGTCCTACTCACCTGTTAGTAGCCTACTGACCTGTCACATTGCTATTTGTTTCTCAATAAAATTAATTAAGGGGCTGGTGAGATGGCTCAGTGGTCTAGAGCACCTATTTGAACAAACTTAGCCAAAGCAAAGGGACCACGGTTCAATCCCCCAGCACCACATGCCAGCCAGCCGTGCCCTCTGGTGGGCTGAGCTGGCCACACACACACACACACACACACACACACACACATAATTAAAAAAAAAGATTAAAAAAAATAAAATAAAATTAATTAAAAAACCAACCGTATCTCGCAATAAGGAAATGTAAAAAGTGCTGGAAGTGTAGTTAGGCGCTCCTTGGGTTCAATCCCCAGTGTGTGAATGGAAGAGAGAGGAGGAGAAGGAAGAGGAGGAGTAAGAAGCATGAAAGTGTCTTTCTGGAGAGAGAAAGCAGGACTCAGATCCTGTGAGTCTGTGCCTCAAGCTGTCCTTAAGACTGAGAGGAGTGCTGAGCTTCTTGCCTGTCCCTCGCTTTGTCACTGTGCCCTGTGTCCAAATCTGGGGTGTCAGCCAGGGCGCCGGCATGAAAAGAATGGACTGTGTGGGTTTCAGGAACGGCCTTCTCCAGCTGCAGCACAGCCACCGCAGTGCAAGCCCAGGCTCCTCCCGCAGCACTCAGTCCCATCCTCAGGCCCTGTGCGGGGGACGGGAGCTGACCCTTTGTCCTGCTGTGTTCCAGACATCAACGAGTGTGTGCCTCCGAACAGTGTGAACTGTGGGCCGTTTGCCGACTGCAAGAACACAGTGGGGAGCTACTACTGTGAGTGCAGCCCGGGATATAAGCTCAAGACTGGAGCTACCAAGTTCATGAATCTGAGTGAGAACACATGCCATGGTAAGGACCTCCCCGCGTCCCACGCCTCCCCTCGCTGAGGTTGGCGGCGCCAGAGCCACAGCAGCCAGAGGCTGGGCCCGGTGACGGATTTGGTGCCTGATGTCTGAGGTGGAACAGGTGTGCATGTACCTGTGCGCCTGCACTGAGTGGCAGGCTGGTTTAGGGGAGGGCGAGTGACATCGCTAGCTTCACAGGAACTCTGTTGAGTGACATGATGATACTGTGATTCTCTAAAGAGGGAAAAAGGAGTCTTTATTTTTATTTTTATTTTTATTTTTTTTTAAATTCTGGGTACGGAACCTGTGGCCCAGAACTGAGCTACACCTGCTCTCCCCCCAGCCCCATCTCTTTTTTCACTCTTGAGGCAGAGTCTTGCTAAGTTTCCGGTGCTGAGCTCAAACTCGCAATCCTCCCTCTTCAGCCTCCTGAGAGCTGGGGTACAGGCGTGCACCACCATGCCTGGCAACGGTACCTTCGTTTTTGTTCTATTCTTAGACAGTTACTTGCTCTTTTTGTGCCTCCCTTTACCCATCTATAAAAAGGAATGGTGGCTTTTGCCTCATAGAATTGCTGGAAAGGTAGGGCCGGGGGTATATCTCAGTGGCACAGCACCTGCTTGGTAAGTATGAGGTTGTGAGTTTGATTTCTGGCATGCACGTGCACACACACACATTTCTGGGAAGGTAAATACGATCTGAAGGCCTTGCGCCACTGAAGGTTCGTGGCAAGTGCTGTTAGCGATGGCCCAGGGACGTCCTGTATTTATTCTTGTGGAGCCAGGGGCGGAGCCCAGGATCTCATGCACGCTGTCAAGAGCTCACCACAGAGAATTTCTCAAGTCTTAAGATCTGGCTTCTTCTGGATGGGCACCCCCGGGGCATGGTCAGAGGGGCTGCAGGGCTGATTCTAGTTGTGGTCTTGCCATACATGTACTGGTCATGCCCACGGGGAACTCGCTTCCTGCGTGTCACACAAAGAGGAGTTAATGTAGAGTTTGGAGGTCAGGGAAGGGAGGCTGAAGCTGAGCCAAGGGTCCAAGAGGAGCTGCAGCCCACATCCTAGGCCCGTCCCTCCTGCTGTGCTTGCACAAGGACAGCAGAAGACAGCAGAAAAGGGGACCACACCTTTTCTGTCTACCGGGGTGCTCTGTCTACCACACTGCTGGCCTAAATCAGGTCCTAAATCAGGAAAAGGGCCTTCTCTCTACGTGGACACAGATGGACCGTGGACCAATATCCTGGTGGACCAGTAACATCGCGTAGTACGCAAGCAGCACAGCGGTCCATGGAGACCCTGGATACTCAGCATGGCCCAAGCCCTCAGGACTGCGTAGTGAGGTTGATAATGCTGCCGTGTTAGAAACAAGCCAGCATGGGTGGCGAAAGTAGTGGCTAGGCACAGAATTACATGAGCAGGGTAAGGTGACATGGCCCCTGAGCCTCACAGCAGGTGACACAGAGGAGTGTGCTAAATTTGAGCGGTACCTAACACCTAAGGCCCTATCTCATCACTGAAGGACATATCTACCTGTGTCATAACCCCATGGTGGCTAATACTTTCTCTGGATGTCATAAAGTCATCTGTCATAGTTTCTCTGTGGGTTCCCCAAGATCCAGAACCCTCCACTTCTAGGAGATCAGAACGTACCATCTATTTGCATCTAATTTGCATAAACAGGAAGGGGTGGTGCCTAGGATGCTCAGGAACGCACATTCCAGCGAGCTTGGCAACTTCTTCCCATTCCCAGAAACAACGACGCCTGCCACTTTAGGCTCAGCTGTGCCTACAAATTTCCCTGAAGTTCCAGTCACCATGGATCCAAGGACTCAAGCTGGATCCTCGGGAAGAAGGATAGAGGGTAGGCACGCAGTCCCCACATCATGTGCTCAGGTTCCCATCCCAAAGCCTCAGCCATTGGTCCAGCTGGGGGGTGCAGGAAGAGGCTGGGCCAGGCCAGGTGGGGTGGTCTCAAGGCCTCAAACATGACATGAGTTGGGTAGAGGATGACACTGGAGTCTGGACCACAGGAAGAGGGCAGCTGCAAGGGGACAGAGATGGCAGCCAGGCCCCAGGTCTGCATCCTGGTGGGAGGCGACGCAGAAATGGCTGAATGGCTTGACGCTGACACCCCATCAGCACCTGATTCTGACCTGGCTGCCTGGAGTTGGCCCAGGGCAGGAATGCGGATTGTCACCACCAGCTGCCTCTGGGGATTCATGGAGAGGACCTGGTTGGACCCTGGCCTGGCATCCTTGCTTCCTATCCCGGCAGTTGAGACTCTTGGGGGCCCTGACTCAGGGCATCTCTGTTCACCTCCATGGAGCTAGTGGGGATGACAGTGCTGTCCTGAAAGGTCACGAAAATTCCAAGGGGTGCTCAGGCATGGGACAGGAGCCCAGATGGAATGAGGTCACAGGCCACCACTTGGAGCCAAGACAGGCTGCTTGGGAACATGGATCTCCCTTGCACTCTGGTCTCGTGAGGCCCATCTGGGCTCAGCTCCAAATCCTCAGGCTGGGACACAAGTGGTGACGCCCCTGCCACTGCTGGGAGCTGCATGGGGCGGCAAAAAGGGCTGGGGCTGGGACGACTCAGCAGTGTCTCCCTGCATTTGGACAACAGAGTCCAGACCACCATACTCACTGTGGATTGCCTTGGTGAGAACTGGAAAAGGCGCCACAGCCCAGGGAAGAGACGGTGGAGTCCTCCGGATGCTTTGGTGCCAGGAAGCCTGGCCAGCTCCCAGCAAAGAAGCTGCCCGCAGCTGCAGTGCCCTCCCCTCTTCTTCCAGATGTGAACCAGCCAACACAGGACCACAGCACCTGCCAGGGCCCTAGTGAAGGCAAATCCATCTGTAATTGTTCTCCAGGGTTCAAGTTCACCCCGGAAGGCCCAAGGCAGTGCACAGGTAGAGGCCCAGGGAAGATGCATGAGGCTGGAAGGAGCTGGGAAGGTGTCCAGGCAGGACCTGTGCTGAGGAGGGTGGAGAGTGGCAGTTCCCACAGTGCTTCCTGGAAGGTCTCATCCAGGGACAGAGAAGGGCAAGGACTTGGGGGCATAGGGTGCCCAGAGGAGTCCTGCAGATGTCGCCACTTCCTCCTGATCATGTATGAGTAGAAGGAAATGTCACTTCCAGTCCTGAGAAGGGTAGCCTCTGCCATGGCCAGGCAGGAGCAAGGACTTGTGTTCAGGAAGCCCAGCTGCCTGCATTCCGTTTCTCTTTTTAAAAATGAAGATACTCCCTGCAGTGCCCTCCATGTAGCGAGGCCACCACAAGGTGCTCTGAAGGTGAAGCTGAAGGTCACCAGGTGGTGGCACATGCAAGAAAGATCCTCCTCGGCTTGGGGCTGTGACAAGTGGGCAGGGGGTGCTGAGTTGGGGGGCAGGTGTGAGACAGTCAGACTGGGTCTGATGGCCTGGCTTTGTCCTCAGATGTGAATGAATGCATGTCTGGACAGAAACCATGCCACAACACCACCCACTGCATCAACACTGCCGGTAGTTTTCAGTGCAAATGCCGGCGTGGATGGAAGCCAGTTCCCGGATCCCGCGATGGTCCTCCCGACACCATATGTGAAGGTCCGAGCTCAGATGCCACAAGCCCAGGGTCTCAAAACCTGCGGTGCAAATACCCGGTCACTTAATCAAGTAGAACCAGTACTGCGGAGTCCTCAGTGCCAGGCACTTGGTCTTCTGAGGCTAGATGAGGAAAGACCCTGGGGCTCCAGCGAGGCTTCTGGGTGGCCCTGGGTGGCCCCTAAGCACTAACTGGGAGGAAAGACGTGGAGTGTTTTTACAACCTGCACACCTGCACGGCCAGCCTTCTGGACGCGACCCCTCTCTGCACTTCCTTGACCCAGTGCCCACCCCTCCAGGATGTGAGGTCACCAGGTGGCAGCACCTCCAGCTAAGGCGGGACATACTGTCCAGAAGGAATGGGGAGAAGACAGATCCTGTTTGGGTTGGTACAGGGCCTGACCCCCTTGCTTGTGTCCCCAGAGGTGGATGAGTGTGCCACTGGGCAGCATGAGTGCCACAATTCTACCACCTGCGTCAACTCCGTGGGGTCATATAGGTGCCGCTGCCGGCCAGGTTGGAAGCCAATGCCTGGGTTCCGCAATGGCCCAAAGAATACCACTTGCCAAGGTATCTGGCGTGACCTGACCCTAAGATCCCTGCTATCTGACCCCCACAAAACTGTTTCATGAGCCCTGTCTTTCCCCTGCAGAGATCCCCTTCCCTGTCTGGCGCCTGCCCTCTGGGATCTCCAGCAAGGTAAGCACCCCAGCAGACCAGAGGGTGGAACCCGCATCCACAGATGTGTGCCCACTCCTTAGCCCTGTACCTCCCAACCCTCAAGGTTGGCTGATGCCTATGTACCCTCCTGCAGAACCTCTCAGCCTTCCTTGACAAAGTCCAGGGTCTGAGTCGAGACTTGAAGTCCCAAGCAGCTGAGCAGATCATCAAGGTAAAGGCGAAACCCAGGGGACACCCAGGACAGCATGGGAGGTGGGAGGCTTGGGTGTGGTGGAAACAGTCCTCAACCAAGGCGGGACTTGGAGTGTGACACGTGTGTCTAAGGCACACCCATACATGCTGCTACCCAGGCGCGCGCGCGCGCACACACGAGGGTAATAAAAGCGGCAGACTGGAACAGAGAAGCATCAGAGTTCTCAGGGCCGGGGAGATGGCTCAGTAGAATAAGCTCTTGTCTGGCAAGCTCAAGGACGTGAGTTCAATCTCCGGTTCCACAAAAAAAGAATCAGTTCTGGTGTGATATGCACTCCCATAATCTCAGCAACTAGAGAGACTGAGGCAGGAGGATCACAGATTCTAGCCCAGTCAGGGCTACTTAGCAATTCAAGGATTCCCTGTCTGAAGAAGTAGGTGAAGAGGTAGCTCAGTGCAAAAGCCCTGCATTCAGTGCCTAGTACTGGAAAGGGGAAACAAAACCAGATCTGGGCCACAGAGTTCAAATCTCAGTGCCACTTTTGCTGTGCGAGCTAAAGTGAAAGACTTCCCTTCTCTAGGCCCATTTCCAAATCCGTAATGCAGCAGGGAAATTGTGCCTCACTGGTAGTCAGTGGCAAGTTTTCATGAACCCAACTGATAGAATAGAGGCTCTGTTGTATGAACTTGGAACTTGAACAGCGTAATTAAGGAGGTTTTAGCCCAATAGAAAAATGTATAAAGAAAAATATAATCCAACAGGTCCAAAATATTACCCATTTCAGGGCTGGTGAGATGGCTCAGTTGTCTGAAGCACCTACTTAGAACAAGCTGGGCCAAGCAAAGCACAGTGGACCACGGTTCAATCCCCCAGCACCACATGCCAGCTGGCCCCGCCCCCTGGTGGGCTGAGCTGGCCACACACACAAAATAAATAAATAAATAAATAAATAAAATTAAAAACCAAAAACAAAATATTACCCATTTCAACATGGAATAATTTTCAGATTTTTTCTTTCTTTTTCTTTTAATTTTTTAATTTTATTTGTGTGTGTGTGTGTGTGTGTGTGTGTGGCCAGCTCAGCCCACCTGGGGGTGGGACTGTCTGGCTTATGGTGCTGGGGGATCGAACCACGCACGGTCCCCGTGCTTTACCAAGCTTGTTCCAAGTAGGTGCTTTAGACCACTGAGCCATCTCACCAGCCCCTCTTTTTCTTTTTTCTTTTCTTTTCTTTTCTTTTTTTTTTTTTAAATTTTATTTATTTGTGTGTGTGTGGTTTTATTTATTTGTGTGTGTGTGTGTGGCCAGCTCAGCCCACCAGGGGGCGGGGTTGGCTGGCATGTGGTGCTGGGGGATTGAACCACGGTCCCTGTGCTTTGCTAAGCTTGTTCGAGGTAGGTGCTTTAGACCACTGAGCCATCTCACCAGCCCCCTTTTTTTTTTTTTGTCTTTTTGAGACAAGGTCTCACTATGCAGTTCAGGCTGACCTTGAGCTCACTTTGTAGCCCAGGCTGGTCTTAAACTTGCAATGATCCTGCTTCACCCTCCCGAGTGCTGGGATTACAGGTGTGCCACCACACCAAGCCTAGATATTTTCTTTATTTATTTGATACAGGGTCTCACTATGCAGTTTAGACTCGTAGTGATCTTCCTGTCTCAGCCTCCCCAGCACTGGGATTATAGGTGTGGGTCACCATGCCTGGTTTTGTGGCTGGCATGGCTTTGGGTACTGGGGATTGAACTCAAGCCCTTCCGCTTGCCAGGCAAGTGCTTACTCTACTGAGTTATTTCCCCGGCCCCAATATTTTCTTTTTTGAGACAGGGCCTTGCTATATTGGTCATGTTAGCCTTGGACTGACTGTGTAGCCCAGAGGCTGGCCTCAAACTTGTGGCAGTCCTCTTGCCTCAGCCTCCTGTGTGCTGGGATTACAGGCATGCTCCACTGTGCCTGGCTTTGATGTGTATGTTTTACCTCAGAGCAGGTCTGCACAACTTCTGAGACCTCACCAAGTGGCCAAGCTGGCCCCACACAGCTCAGTCAGAAACTGCTACTATAGCAGGTAGTAAGTCTGGCTGGATGCTGTGCCCCAAGTGCCCTAGGCACAAGCTTGTTGTCCTTTCTTATGTCCTGGCTGCTGCATGACAGTAATGAATCCAGGATGTGGTTCTGTAATCTTAACATCTGTCACCCTTCACTTCCAGAAATTTGTTGGGGTCGTGGATGGGCTGCTGGAAGCCCCTGGGGACATAAAGAACCTCTCCCAGAGAGACACGCACCGGGTCGCCACCTGGCTGCTCTCGTACCTTGAGCATATCCTGAGGTCCCTGGCCCAGGCCTTGCCCGAGGGCAGCCTCACCTACTCATCCCCTTCTGGAACAGGTGAGGCTCTGCCCACCCGCCCTATCTACCCTGCCAGGGCCTGTACTTTGTCCCCAATCTCTGCAATCTCCCCTCAGAGCTGTCCCTGGTGGTCAAGGAGAGCGGCAGCGGGAATGTCACTGCGGGCCAGGGCCACGCACGGATGCTGCTGGACTGGGCTGTCGTAGCAGGAGCAGAGGATTCAAGTGAGGGGTGGGGTGGAGATGGAGAGGGACAGGGTGGGACCCAAAAGAAACTAAGCCATCATCAGAAGGAGGGGGCCTGAATTGGGGCGCCTCAGCGTGGGAATCTGGGGCACAGAGCAAAAGGCATGCGATGCAGCGGCAGCATGTCCATCCCCAGGCCATGCTGTGGTGGGCATGCTGTCCAGTCAGCACATGGAGAAGTGGCTGGCCAATGCCTCACTGGCCCTGGAGCCCGAGAAGCTGGTGCAGCTGACAGAGGCCAAGGAGAGACCTGTCCACGGGGCACGGGCCACGCTCCTCTCTGCTGTCAACTCTGTCTTTCTGAGCAACACCAACACGGACAAACTGGCCTCTCCAGTGACCTTTGCGTTCTCCCACCGTGTGAGTCTCCAGGAGGAAAGGGAAAGGCCCTGTTGTCCATTCCACAGACAAGCGAATGGGCCGCAGGGCCTTTGCACTGCTGTGCCCCTCTGCCTGGAATCTCCTCCCTACATCCTGTAGTCCTTTATATTTCAGTATTTATTCAAATATCGCCTCACCAGGTTTTTCCCAACTTCCTCATTTAAAATTACTAACTAGGAGGCCAAGTATGGTGGCATGTGCCTGTAATCCCAGCACTTAGGAGGCTGAGGCTTGGTGTGAGTTCGAGACCAGTCTGGGCTACAAAGTGAGTTCAAGGGGGGCCGACGATATAGCACAGTGGATGAAAGTGCCTGTTTAGGCAAGCTTAGGGGCAGGCTAAGCTGGCCAGAGTAGGGATGTGGTGTCACGCCTGTAATCCCAGCACTGGGGAGGCTGAAAGCAGGAGGATCACCCTGAGTCGGTGCTACTAGTGAGCATATCCTGAGGTCCCTGGCAACAACCAAATACATTTAAAAAAAAAAAAACAACAAAAACCTCAATGTCAGCCTGAGCTGTATTATGAGACCTTGTCTCACAAAGACCCCAAAAACGGGAGGAAAAAAAAAAAAAGACAACCTGGAACCACAACCTTTGCCCCTGTTGTTTTCTCCATGGTATTCACTGCCTTCTAGCATATTGTCCAGTGTCAGGTTTACAATGTCATCTGTCCCCAACACTGCCATGGCCCCATAGGGTGGACCTGTGCCTGCCCTTTTCACCGAGCTCTCCCCAAGGCTGGCGCACCTAGGACACTCAGTAAAGAATACCGTGTAAGCAGCAGTCCCTGGGCGCACCAGGCCAGACTCTGACAACCCTGTGTCGCTATAGCCGGAGGAGCCTGGGACAGAGCTAATCTGTGCCTTCTGGAAGAATGACAGCAGCGGAAACGGACACTGGGCTACCACAGGCTGCCGGAGGCTGGGCAGTGGGAAGAACAGCACCACCTGCCAGTGTAACCACCTGAGCAGCTTCGCCGTCCTCATGGCCCACTACCAGTTGGAGGTGAGCGCTAGGGCCCCCTAGAGCCATTCTAGCAGCACTGTGGCCTCCGCAACCAAATGGGGAAGCCCAGCCACTATAGCACCCGCCCACTGGCTGCCGTAGGACTGGAAGCTGACCCTGATCACCAAGGTGGGGCTGTCGGTGTCGCTCATCTGCCTGCTGTTGTGCATCATAACCTTCCTGCTGGTGCGGCCAATCCAGAGCTCGCGTACCACCGTGCACCTACACCTCTGCATCTGCCTTTTTGTGGGCTCCACCGTCTTCCTGGCGGGCATTGAGAACGAAGGCGGCGAGGTAGGCCCCACCCCCTCACTCCGTCCTACTTCCATCTAACCAACGAAAGCGAGCCCAGAGTGCGGCCCCGCCCCATTCTTGTCCCGCTCATTCTTGTCTCCGGTTTTTTGGGGAGCATAAAACCTAAGGCCACGCTCAGCCCCTTCCAGCACGTGCAGGGAGCACGCCCAGAGGGGCCTGGCCCCACCCTCTCGGGGCCTGTGGCAGGGGATTGGTTGGATTACGTGATCCGCCCCCAACGTGGACCACGCCCCTCTGCGCCCTCGTTGCCCCCGCAGGTGGGGCTGCGCTGCCGCCTGGTGGCAGGACTGCTGCACTACTTCTTCCTGGCTGCCTTCTGCTGGATGAGTCTGGAGGGTGTAGAGCTCTACTTCCTTGTGGTACGCGTATTCCAGGGCCAGGGCCTGGCCACGCGCTGGCAGTGCCTGATCGGCTACGGCGTACCCCTGATCATCGTGGCCATCTCGGCGGCGGCCAACAGCTCAGGATATGGCCACACCGCCCAGTAAGTGGCTCTGCAGAGAGGATGGGGCGGGGTGGTATAGCTGGTAGGGACTCCTGGCTTCAGACACTGCCTCCTTCCCCTCCCAGCTGCTGGCTGGATCCGAAGCGGGGTTTCCTCTGGAGCTTTCTGGGACCGCTGACTTTTGTCATCTTGGTAGGTACCCCTTTGCCTGCGCCCCTTGCTGCTGCCTATGCTCCCCTCTAACCACTTTCTGTTCCCACAGTGCAATGCCATCATCTTTGTGGTTACTGTGTGGAAGCTCACAGAAAAGTTTTCCGAGATTAACCCAGATATGAAGAAATTGCGGAAGGCGAGGTGAGGAGGGCTGGTGGGAAGGTGGCCCCAAGCCAGGGTCTCCTCTGCACCTGGCCCCCTATAGCTGCCTGTCTCTGCAGGGTGGTGACTATCACTGCCGTGGCACAGCTCTTTGTGCTGGGCTGCACCTGGGGCTTCGGCTTGTTCCTCTTCAGCCCAGAGAGCTGGCACGACACAGTACTGACCTACGTGTTCACAGTGCTCAACTGCCTACAGGGCACCTTCCTCTTCCTGCTGCACTGTCTGCTCAATAAGAAGGTTAGGCATGGAGGCCATGGTGTCGGGGTGGTAGGGTGCAGGTTGGTGGGTGTTCACCCAGATCTGACCTGGCCTTGATCACAGGTAAGGGCAGAGTACCGCAAGTGGGCCTGCGCAGTCACCGGTAACAAGTACTCAGAATTCGCCTCCTCCACTGGCAGCACCAGCCAACAGACCCGGGTAAGGGCTGAACCTGGGGCATGGGGTGCTGGGGGGGCCCCAGGCGGCTCAGGCCTCATGGCTCCTCTCCTCTAGGCCCTCAGACCATCGGAGTCCGGGATATGAAGTCCAGGCTTGTGCGCCGACATCATCCTGTCCTATCCCAGTGCTGCAGTCTTACACCTCAGGCTGCCTGCAGTGCAGAGGGCAGACAGAGCAGCTGCTCCTGACCTAAGAGCACGCAGGAAGCAGGAGTGGTGGAGGGACCTGCTCCTGGCTGCCTTTGCCACAACCCCAGCTGTGACTTGATATGCCAAGCCAAACCAGGGGACAAACCTAGGGCCCTGCCTCAACCTGCCCCTTTGTCTTCAGCTGTCTGCCAGACTAGAAGAGGAGCACAGGTTCAACTTCCCTAAGCTAGGACTGATGCCATGCCGGAGTGCTGGCCATGCCCAAGTTCACGGTACAGAGGCGGCTGCCTGCATGAAGGCACAGCGACCTCACATTGTGAAAAGTTGTTGATATTTTGTTGTCTGTGTAAACCTTTCAATGTTCACATTTAAAATTAAATATATCACATTGATACAGAAGGTGGTGCTGCTCCCTGGTAGAGGGGCTCTCCAGCCTGGCTTGGGGCACCTATGAAATGCTAGGAGACCAAACAAAAAAGACAAAAACAATGAGACAGGCTTCCATAATAAAAATGTATTGTTACACAAATCTACAGCTTTTCAACAGTAAAGACACTTGTCTGTGGCTGGAGAAGCAGGCAGGGCGTGATGGCGATGGCCTTCCAGGAACGTGGTTACCGACTCTGTTCAACTGTGAAGACAGGAGGAGGTAGTGAGGGCAGGTCTTGGTCCCAGAGCCCCAGGTTGCTCTGTCATGGCCACTTACTGTATGTGGAGATGTCGATCTCTTCTGGAAGCTCAGCCACATTAACTTCAAACCGGTCTTGAACATCATTAAGAATTTTGGCGTCATTCTCATCAGACACGAAAGTGATGGCCAGGCCTTTGGTACCAAAGCGACCTGCACGGGCAACCTGGAAGGAAACAGAAGGTGGTCAGGCAGTGGATAATCCAGGCCAAGTGCCCAGCCTCTAGCTTCCTGGGGCACTGTGGGAGACACCAGGCCATGGACCCCCTACCCGGTGCAGGTAAGTGTCTGAGTCTTCGGGCATATCGTAGTTGAAGACGATGTTGACACGTTCAATGTCCATCCCTCGTCCAAACAGATTAGTGGCCACCAGGATCCGCCGCTGGAAGTCCTTGAACTGCTGGTATCGTGATAGGCTGGGTGCAGAGACAAGAGGAGGCCATCACACAAGGGTCTCAGCCCTGTTCTGGGCACTGCTCCCTGGCTGCATGGCGGGCCAGCACTCACCGCTCCTCCTGTGCCATGCCACGGTGAATGGCGATGGCGGGGAAGTTCTGCTCCACCAGGAGCTGGGCCAGGGCCATGCAACGCTGCACGGACTTCACGAAGATCACCACCTGTGGGGAAGAACATGGTCAGCCAGGTGCCACTCCAAGACCCAGAAGTCTGGCCTGTGGCAGGCAGGCAGGGCGTCACCTGGTTAAATTCTAATACATCCAGGAGGTCAAACAGCTTGCGGTTCTTCTCACTGTCCTTGAGCTTCACGTAGTACTGCTGCAGGCCGTGCAGCGTGAGCTTGGTCTCATCGTCTACAAACACCTCCATGGGCTGTGTGGGAGGGAAGCAGGAGGGGCGCCGGAGCTCACTTGGGGGGCGCGGTGCCTGCCCGGAACCTTGCAGCCAGCAGCTCCTTGTGGTGGTGCTTCCCAGAGAGCCTATGGCACCGAACCTCCGCACAGCGTGCTACCAAAGCTGGACGGAGGCCCAGGTCGGCGCAGGAGTGGACCACACTTGGCTCCCAGCAAGACAAAACAGGGCAAGGCGGGCACCTCTGCAGCCTCCCAGCATCCTCTGTGCCCTGAGGGCAGCTTGGGCGTCGTGGCTTGGCCCAGGCCCCTGGGGAGGGCTGCAGCTGCTGTGCTGAGGTCACGGTCACCACAGGCGGGTGTCACCCTACTCACATCCTGCATGAACTTCCTGCAGACTGGCCGGATCTCCTTGCTCAGAGTGGCGCTGAACATCATGCACTGCTTCTCATGGGGTGTCAGGCGGAAGA
>NW_004524649.1:413387-422529 GCF_000260255.1 Octodon degus | reverse complement strand
CTAGCTGCTCCAGCATCTTGTCACATTCATCAAGCACAAAGTGCTTCACGTTCTTCAGGTTGAGGGTCCTGTTTCTCACAAGTGCCAGGATCCGGCCTGGGGTTCCTACCACGACGTGTGGACAGTTTCTCTTCAGTACTTCCTCATCCTTCTTGATGGAGAGGCCTCCAAAGAACACAGACACCTACAGGCACACAAGAAGTTGCCTCCAATTGTGAAGCTGCAGGTATCCACCATACACCATGCTGACACTCCAGCGTGGTGGCCCCCAATAGTATCCTCACCCAGCCCAACCAGGAAGACCTGCGGGCCTAGCCAGGGAAAGGCAGCCCATGCGGGACTGCACAGTTCCCCGCACAGGGCCATATATAATTCATCAGGCTCTTAAGCATAAACCACAGAAAACCTCAGAGGCAGCGGCTCCAGCCAGGCTTGGTCAATGCTGCTGGACCAGAGCCAAGATGGCATCAGGCAGCCCCAGGCTCACCTTGACGCTGGGCATGTACTTGGAGAAACGCTCGTATTCCTTGCTGATCTGGAAGGCCAGCTCCCTTGTGTGACACATGACCAGAACTGCCACCTGGGAGTGGACAGGAGACAGAACCCTTGTGGGTGGGGTCCAAAATTCCAAGCCCATTCCCACCCCATCAACCCCCACCCGCCAGGTCACCCACACCACAAAGGCCCAGGCCTAGAACCATGCTCCCTGCCAATACCCTGACCGAGGACCTGAAGCAAGGCTAGTGATGGAGGTCTGGCTGGTGGTCACTGTTAGATCTGCCCAGCCAACTCACTGCAGGCCCCAAGCCAGATCTCCAACTGTTCCCTGCTTGAGGCTACTGTACATCAGGGCCTCACCAGTGTGCCTACTAAGTCCCAGCTTTCACGATCTACCTTGAGAAGGGATGCAAAACCGTCGTTAACTTTTCTTTTTTGGTGCTCGGCCCATGGAACCCAGCCCACACACAAGGCTACCACTGAGCTACATTTTCAGCCCTCACTGTCCTTACATGGCGAAATATTTTTTTTTGGGGGGGGTAGCGGGGATTGAACTCAGGACCCTTCGCTTGCCAGGTAGGCGTTTATTCTACTGAGCTACCTCCCTGGCCCTGCAATGTTGCTAAGATTGCTACAGTTGGTATAATTCCCCCTTCAGGAAGCACAGGGTCAGCCTAGAATCATGCTGCACAACTGTAATGTCCGTACTCCGGCTGTGCCAGGAGGGTTCCAAGTTCTAGCATAGCCTGGAGTGTGAAGCCCCTACGTCCCATCTCCAGAACCATAAACAGGGCTGGGCCTGTAATTCAGCACAAAGGCCATGGGCTCCACTCCCAGTCCCACCCAAGAAAAAGTACATGCCATGAAAGAAGCAACCCCTATTCTGGAGACAAGCTACCAGTACTTGAAAGTTCTGGTTTCTCAGTATTTCCTGATGTCAGAGCCCAAAGTGTAGAAGCAGGAATGTCACTGGGGAAGCAGAGCCCTGCTGCCATGGTGGCTGGGCCTGAGAAGGAGGCACCCACCTGGCCGTTGACAGGCTCAATTTGCTGTAGGGTGGCCAGCACGAAGACCGCCGTCTTGCCCATTCCAGACTTGGCCTGGCACAGGACATCCATGCCCAGGATGGCCTGGGGGATGCACTCATGCTGAACTGCGGGAGAAAGTGTTCATGAATGGCAGAGGCCTGGCAGGGTGGCCGAGGCCCTGAAGATGGGGTCAGGAACTCTGAAGCCAGGCTGCAGCTTCCAACTCCACAAGGCAGCCCTGCTGCAGAAAGCGACGTGGGCATCACAAGTTATGCCTTGTGGGCAGACAGAGCTGGTGTGGGGCACAGACCCAGGGAGGGCCACAGGGAAGCATACCCTCTGAGGGATGCTCAAAGCCACAGTCCACGATGGCCCTCAGGAGCTCTGGTTTCAGCAGGAAGTCCCGAAAGCCAGAGCTGTGGATGGAGACATAGGAGCCCTTCACATCTTTCTTTGGTAGTGTGGGAGTGCTCTCAGCAGGAGCCTGGGGCTCTTCATCTTCCTCATAATCCAGAAGCTCATTTTCCACATCTTGTTCTGCCATAATGCTAAGAATGGAAGAGAAGAAGAGCTGAAGGCAGTGACTGGAGTGCAGGCAGGAGAAGCCACCCACCCAGGGAAGAGGCAGCACAAGCCCGAGAGTGAACAGATACAGAACTACGTACGCCATTCTCGGCTCCCTCTGCTCCAACTACCAGCTCCAGTGTGCACAGCCTCCCGGCTTGGGCTACAGTTTGCATATCTCCACTGCCCTCCTCTAACCCATGTCTGGCCCCAGGCTCACACCTGAGACCATGCCACCGAGGAAATCCGTTTCTTAGTATAGTGAGATGTGGCCCAGTGCTAGGTGCTGGCCTGCAAGCACCCCCAGCTCCATACCAATTCTCTCAGCACCCTACCCCCCTAACCCCTGGCAAGAAACCCCAGGCCTCTGAGCATGGCTGCTGCCCCGGGGAACACTGTGGGCCAGGTCTACCCACATATGCTCTTCCTGACACCAGAGCCTTGGCCTAGGAATCCCCCAGGCCCTGCACCAGAGCATCCCCTGCTTCACCCCCATGGCAGGACCCACCAGGCCTGGATGCTGGGAGCTTCAGGAAGAGGAATGTAGGCTGAGCAGGCGGCATGAGCCAGCCCCATTTCCCTGTTCCTTGTGGTCTACACAGGGGAGTAATTAAGTGCTTTCAGGAAAACTCTCTCATGGGCCCAGTAGGGAGGAATAAGAGATGCCAAATGGAATTAGCATGAGGTGCCCTACCCCCTCCAACACACAGCCAGGAACCAATACTGCTACTGCTCACTTGTCTCCCTGCTTTTACCTGAGACCCCCAAACCCAGGACTGGCCCTCATGTCACCTTCCCCAGTCCTAGCTTTTAACCATCACTATTCTAGTGCTCCAACCTTGTCTCTAGCCCACCTCTCCCCTGAAACTGGACCCACTTCCTCACCAACTGCGTTCTCCACTCTCTTACCTGCAGGCCTGCACCCGCCTCAGACACTGCGACCCCATTCTCACGTTGTCTTTCCTCTCTTGCCCTCCCATCCAACTGGCCAGCAAATCCCACCTACCAGACTATCTAAGACCACTGGGCCACTTCTCACAGGCCCCAAGCTGCTACCACCTTCCTTTTCTTTTTCCTTTTGTCTCGCTATGCAGTTGAGACTGGCCCTGAACTCTCACCTGCCTTTTCTTTTTAAATAGAACAGCTCTGCTGAAATATTCACATGCTCTCTAACTCACCAAGCCAAGCACACAATTCAGTGGATCTCAGCGCAGTCACAGACATGGGCAATCATCACACAGCCAACTTTCACTGCCTCAGAAATAAGTATCCACACCATTTAGTTTTCACCCCATCCCTGGAAACCAATCTGCTTTCTGCTTAACAGATGTGCCTGTTATAGGCCACGTGAGCAGCCACCACTACAACTGTGCCTGGCTCCTCTATCATAATCTTGATGTTTGTTTACATTATAGCATAAATCAGTGTTGTTCTTTTTTCATGGCCAAATAATTCCCTTCACAAGAGCAGACTATATTTTGTAACTTGGGTGCCATCAATCATCTTCTGCCTGCATTACACCCATCTCTCTCCCTGGCTCCCTGTTCCCATCTCCAACCCTCCAGCCACAGCAGCCAAAGGGAGCCTTACTGAAGCTAAGACAGCCGAGCATGGTGGTGCCCACCTGTAATCCCAGTACTCCAGAGGCTGAGGCAAGGGAAGTAAAAGTTCAAGGCCACCTTGGGCAATTTATTTACTTATTTTTCCCATAATTTTATTGAGAAACAAATAGCAATGAGACAGTTTCAAACCAAATTGGTAGCACTGTTTCAATAATTAACATTGGGCAATTTATTAAGACTGTTTCAAAACAAAATTTTTAGGGGTTGGGGAGACGGCTCAGTAGAATAAGCACTTGCCTGGCAAGTGTAAGGTCCTGAGTTCAGTCCCCCATACCGCCAAAAAAAAAAGGGGGGGGGGCCCACAGATGTAGTTCAACACCTATATAATCAATCAAATCAATCAAGCAATCAATCAAAGTCAGATTGGGTACAGTGGGCACTGCTCTGGTCAAAACCAACCAATGAGCTGGGCATGGTACTGCACGCCTGTAATCCCAGCACTCAGGAGGCTGAGGCAGCCTCAGCATTATCTTTGAGGTCAGCCTGAACTGTGCAGGGAAATCCTGTCAGTAACACCAGGACTTGGGAGGTGGAGACAGGCAGACTGCCACAAGTTTGATGACCAGCCCAAACTACATACATATGCAGTGCGACCCTGTCTCAAAAAAACTAAAAAAGATAGGATGTACGTAGCTCACTGTTACAATCTCCAGTACAGAGGAGAAAGCCCTCTGTAGGTTCCCACTGTGACGAAAATAAAACCTGAGTCCATACCATTGCCCTCCAAGCCCTTCATGACCTGACCCCTCCACACTCAGATCACAGCTCCCTGGTTCCTGCCTCGCTGGCCTTGCTGCACCCCATCACCCTCACCTGCTGTTCCTGGTCCCTAGGAATTCCACACAAAGCCCCAACTTGAGAAGTGCCTCCTCCACTCAGCCCTGCACTGTGTCTGGGGCAGAACCTGAGGCAGAGCAGACAGGCACTAGGCAACACTGGTTAAACGAATGAGCTGGAACCCAAGCCTTAAGGCAGTTTCACAAGTCTTCAGATTTCTCTAAAGACATAATCTCTCACCAGCCCCAAGGATTCTTACTGCAGAAAAACAGAAAGGACTTCTCAGGCAACAAAGAAAGGAACAGGACTCAAGAAGGATCAGTCCAAACCGTACCAGACTTCGGGGCTAAGACAGAATGGTTGGCTGGCTGAAGTAGAGACAGTACATAAAACTGGAAGGGCTGGTAAGCTCTGTAGATTTGCACTGTACTTAACTAAGCAATAAGGAATTGGCGATTAGGTTTCAGAGTGAAGTGACTCATTCAAGATTTGCCCAAGGGTTAATTTACCCCAAAGGTGGTGTAGGGTGGAAGAAAAACAAAACGTGTCAGAAATGAAAGGGAATTCATCAGGGCACCAATTAGGGGACAGAAAGGGTGCGTTAAACATTGAAGCATCAATCATCTACCCTAGCCTCCAAATATGGGTGACCAAGAGTGTCTACTTTGCACCATTTTTATTTCATTTTTTTGTTTTTTTGAGACAGGGTCTTAGTGTAGTCCAGGTTGGCCTCGAACTCACAGCAATCCTATTTCAACCTCCCAGACTACTGGGTTTACAAGCATGGATGCTTCAATATGCCAAGCCTGACTGTGGGTAACTTTCAGAGGCATAAGAGAGACCCAACGAAGATCTTTTGTGCTGGTGAGGAGAAAAGATTTGAGGCACAAAATTTTCTGCAGCAAAACGCTTGCTTAGTGTACAAAAGGCCCCGGACTCCATCCCTAACATGGCAAAAAAAAAAAAAAAAATCAAAGAAAGAAAAAAATTCATTAGAAGGCTGGGCAGGATCTAAAGCGCATAACAAATCGAAATAGAACGAGTCGGGGCTCAGCGGCTCACTCTGCGACAGAGGAGGCCCCAGGAGTCCAGCATCGGCGGCTGTCGCCAGGCTAAGTGACAGCACGGTCCTGCCCTGCGCCCCCCGCGCCCTCTCCAGGTTGCCTTCTGCCCTGTGGTCTACTTCCTATCGGGGACCCCTGTTTTCCGAACAGGGCTATTTTGCCCCAAGTCGCTGAAACCCAGAGATCGCTAGACAAGAGACAAGACGAAGGAAGCTTGGGGAAGGGAAAGTACACCCCGTCTGGGAAGCTCCGGCTCACCCCCTGCGATCCTAACCCCAGCGTCACCTCGGGTTTTGTCCCCAGCCCGCACGAGGCGGCCTTTGGCTCCATTCGGGCTACGAGCGGACCGCGAGCCGCCATGACGCCCCTTCCGGAAGCGCCCCGAGCCCTGCTCCGCCCGCCCGACTAGCGCAGGCGCCAAGGCGCCCAACGGCCGCCACCGCGCGCCGGACGCCCCAACCACCCTGCTCCGTCTCGTGCCTCACCTCCCGCTCCCTTTTCCAACGATGCCTTTCACTGTTCACCCACCGCTCCGACCACTCCACACCGCGGCCCTGTGCCCGAGACCCGCCGTTTACCTTAGTTTCTCGTTCACCTCCGCGTGCTAAGAGAAATATGGTCCAACGCCGGTTATCCGTCGCGCGCCAGCGCTCTAGGAGGCCGCATTTCCTGCCGCCTAAGTCCTCGCTGTAGCTCCCGCTTACTGGATCGCTGGGTTGTCATTCACAAGAAGCAAAAGTGGTGATTGGACTCAGTGAAAGATGTCAGGAGGCTATAGGTGGAGAAAGGAGAAAAGGGCGTGTCTAACGCCTGAGTTTTATTGGTCAATCTAAAAGTAGGCGTGACCGAAAAAAACCAGCCGGGCGTCTATCCACGCCCTACCACGTGACTTTAAGTGCAGTCGCCGGTGCAGCCATCTTCTTTACTGGCATTAAAGGCCAATTATTTGGTTTGTTTGGGGGCTTCTTTGGTAGTGGGTGATGAACCCAGGGACTTTCTTTCTTTCTTTCTGTATTTTAGGGAAGGGTCTCACTACTAGATCCGACTCATGGTGATTCTCCTGTTTACAGCCTCCCAAGAGCTGGGATTAACAGACGTGCGCCACCACGCCCAGTCTCAATCGTCAGCGCGCCCCAAGCGGTGGGCACTGCAGGCCCTGGAATCGAACCTTGATCCCTGCGCCTGCTTGCAGGCGCTTTAATCCGCTGAGCAATTTGGCCGGCCCTTGTTCTGTTTGTTTCTAACTGTATTTTTAAATAGCATCTCACTAAGTTGCATGGGCTGGGCTGGAATTTGCGCTCCTCCTCCTATCTCAAGTCTCCCAGAATGCTGCACTCAGCATGCTCACCTTTTGAAGTGTGGCTTTTGGCTATGATTGTGGCTCTTACAGGTGGCATCAACACGAAACCGTCAGATCCCCCCCCCCCCAAAGGCTCTTTGAAGTGACTGATGTACATTAGTTTTTTAAAAAAGTTTTGTTAGGGCGGGGGAGATGGCTCAGTAGGATAAGCGCTTCCTTGGCAAGTTCAATCCCTGGTTCCGCAAAAAAAAAAAAAAAAAGTTATATTAGCCCATATTGCTGGGTATATCAATCATCTGTTCTTTTGCTGAGTGGTATTCCACTGTGCACCATACTTATATAGCCAGTAAAGTTTCTCCATTCACTGATCAATCGGTTGTTTGGCTTTTCTTTTTCTTTTCTTTTTCTTTTTTTTTTTTAAACAGGGCCCCAGCTGGGCATGGGTGTTACAGGCACACACCTATAATCCCAGCACTCAGGAGGCTGGGGCAGGAAGATCACCATGAGTTCAACAACAGCCTGGGCTACAGATAAGTTCAAGACCAGCCTGAACTATATAGGCAGATCCTGTCTCAAACAAAAAACACAACGTAAAAGGGTCTCATGAAGTCACTAAATTGCCCCAACTGCTCTTGAATTTATGATCCTCCTGTCTCACTCTCCATGGTACTCTGATTACAGAGGTGTCACCTTGCCCACGACATGTTCTTCCAGTTTTTGTATTTTTTCAGTGCTGGAGATTGAAGCTAGGACCCTGCACACACTAGAGAGGCCCTGTACAACCCAGCTACATTGTCAGCCTCTTTTTTTGCTTTCGAGGCTAGGGAGTGCTGCAGGCCGGCACCACTGTTGTGTGGCCATTATTAATAAAGCTTGCACGGCATTTTGATGAACACAGATAATCATTTCTCCAGAGTAAATACCTAAGGACAGGATGGGCAAATCATCAGTCATGTGTTCAGCTCTAGTGCACTGGGATCAAGACCAGCACCTTGTGAAAGATCCACTTACTTCTTTTCCTTATACCTGGTCTTTTCTCAGCTGTGCATTGATTTGGGAATTTGGAGAGGACAAAGGTCAAACATCCAGTAGGATGACATTTACTGCTGTAGCATTCCTGGCTCCCTCAGCTGCAAGTACCTTTATCTAGTGTTTTGGTTATAATACTGGGAATCAAACCCAGGGGTCCTCTGAGGCCAAGGAGCTTCATCCCTAGATTTTTATTTTTTTATTTTTATTTTTTGTCTTTTTGAGACAGTGTCTTGGGCCAGGGAGATCGCTCAGTAGAATAAGCACTTGCCTGGTAAGTGCATAGGCCTGAGTTCAATCTCCGGGTCTGCCAAATAAATAAATACATTCATTAAGTAATTAAATTTAATTTAATAAAGACACCTGGGGGGGAGAGAGAGAGAGAGAGAGACAGAGAGACAGTTTTGCTATGCAGTTCAGGCTGGCCTTGAACTCATTTTGGAGCCCAGGTTGGTATCAAACTCACAACAAAGCTTCTGCCTTAGCTCTCTAAGCTATTGGGATCTCAGGCGAGCACCTTGGCACCTATTTCCTCCATAGTTTTCTAAAGTGGCTCTAGCATGTGGACTGATTTTAGTCCAGGGGCCAGACAACAAACTCAGGGCTGAAGTTACCGGACATCTAACTTCAGCTAGAGAACGGAACGAAATCAGTTCATCAAGGGACAAGAAAAAGGCTTGCTGTCCTAATCTGCAGATTCTGTACATAATGTAGATGACCAAATACTCTGTGCTTCCTGGTGCCCAATAGAGCAAGGGAAGGGAGTGGGAAGCAGGCTGGGGACGTAGCACAGTGGTACAGCCCTTGCCCAGTTTTCCCAGGTCCTGAGCTCCATTCTCAGCACTGGAGAAACACACCTACTAAAAGGAGGTGGGAAAAAATAGGCACTGGGCACATGGAACAAACAAAGGGCTGCCAAAGATTCATTCTAGAGAAACAGTAGCTGGGTATGGTGATGCACACTGTAATTCCAGCAATCAGGAAGCTGAGGCAAGAGGATTTCTCTGAATCTGTCTCCAAAAAGAAACACAGTATTTGAGCTGGGCATGAGAACGTGTATGCCTCTTATTCCAGCACTCTGGGAGGCGTCACCAGTCCAAGTCCAACCTGGACAGAATAGGGAGTTAACAAGATCCTGCTTCAAGGATAAGAGGACCAGGGATATAGCTCAGTGGCACAGCACCTCCTGGTAAAGACAAGGTCTGAGTTTGATTCCCAGTACCAGAACAATTAAAAAAAAAAAAAAAAAAAAAAAAAAAA
>NW_004524649.1:406399-413119 GCF_000260255.1 Octodon degus | reverse complement strand
AAAAACTCTAGTATCATTATTATTTTTTCAGTACTGGGGATGAGACCGAGTTCTCTGTAGACTAGGCCAGCACTCATCTCTGAGCTGCACTCCAGCCCTCACCCCTTCCTTGTGCTGCACCCTGAGGGGAAGAAGGACCAAGGCAGGTATCTGGGCAGCCTGGAGTCATCATTCCCTAGGGAACGGGGAAAGCATGGGGTTGGGGCAATAATCAGGGATCAGGAAATCACTGCAGCCACCAAGTGTCTGATGGTTCAGGGGACAGGAGAGCACCACTCAACCCCAAACGTGAAAACATCAAATCCAGGCCCAGCATGGTGGCATGCACCTGTACTCCTAGCACTCGAGAGGCTGAGGCAGGAGGATCATTGCAGTTCGAGGCCAGCCTGGGCTACAAAGTGAACTCAAGGCCAGCCTGAACTGCATAGTGAGACCCTGTCTCAAGAAGACATGGGCTGGGGAGATAGCTCAGTGGAATAAGCACTTGCCTGGTGAGCGCAAGGGCTTGAGTTCAATCCCTCCTTCCCCCCCACCAAAAAAAAAAAAAAGACCAAAAACAAAACAAAACCCAAAACAAACTTCTACTACAGAAAAGATCAGATATACTGACAACCCAAGTTTAGCAAATGTGAACATTTGTGATATTGACTTCATTCAAGTCAAAATGTTTTAAAATGGAAAAGAATGGGGTTGGGGAGATAGCTCAGTAGAATAAGTGCAAGGACCCGAGTTCAATCCCCAGTTCTGCTAAAAAAAAAAAAAAGAAACTACTTCCAACTCACCCACCTGACCTCAGCTGAAGTGGCAACCAATACTGCCTTGGGCAGGAAGTCAGGAGTCACCCTGGGGGACAGGGAGGTCTTGGAACTCCTTAGTCAAAAGGCCAGGAAGTGACCTTGCTCTCCTTTTTCCTTTTCCTCCTGGGGCTGGAACCTAGGACCTTCACATGAGCCCCATCCTCAGCCCTTTTCAGGTTTCATTTTGAGACAGGCTGGGCTCAAACTTACAATTCTTCTGCCTCAGCCTCCCAGAATGTAGGATTTACCAGCCTGGGCCAGCAAGCCTGGCTTCACTGATAGACTGAATTGAAGGATGACAGCACTGCTAGAAGTAAAACGAAGAAATTGTCACTCCATGTGACATTATGGATAAATCTGAGAAACAACTTTTTATAAATATAGTAAAAAAAACCCCACTGAATCATACTTTTTTTTTTTTTTTTTTTTTTTTACAGAACCAGGGATTGAACTCAGACCCTTGTGCTTATTCCACTGAGCCATCTCCCCGGTCCCATACATACATTTTATTTTATTTTATTTTTAAATTTTATTTATTTGTGTGTGTGTGTGTGTGTGTGTGTGGCCAGCTCAGCCCACCAGGGGGCGGGCTGGCTGGCATGTGGTGCTGGGGGATTGAACCGTGGTCCCTGGGCTTTGCTAAGCTTGTTCTAAGTAGGTGCTTTAGACCACTGAGCCATCTCACCAGCCCCCATACATACATTTTAAAAAGGATAAATTGTGTGGTCATTGAATTTTACCTCACTTAAAAACAAAACATGTTGGGCTGGTGAGATGGCTCAGTGGTCTAAAGCACCTACTTAGAACAAGCTTAGCAAAGCCCAGGGACCACGGTTCAATCCCCCAGCACCACATGCCAGCCAGCCCCGCCCCCTGGTGGGCTGAGCTGGCCACACACACACACACACACACACACACACACACAAATATTAAATAAATAAATAAAAAAAAAAAAAAAACATGTTGTGTGAAAACAGTCAGCCCCCAAAACCACATACTGATGGTCCCTGTTGTGTAAAGTTGACTTTGCACCCGGAATCCCAGCACTCTGTGAGGCTAAGGCAGGAGGAGCATAAGTTTCTTGTTTTTTAATTTTGTTTTTGGTCTCTTTTTTGTTGTTTTGTGGGCTTTTTTATTTTATTGAGAAACAAAGAGCAATAAGACAGTTTCAAAACTGATTAATAGGACAGTTTCAAAAATTAATACATGGGGCTGGGGAGATAGCTCAGTAGAATAAGTACTTGCCTAGCAAGCGCAAGGGCCTGAGTTCAATCCCCAGTTCCGCAACAAAAGAAAAAAAAATTAATACATTATACATTGTTATCTTCTTAATGGTTATCCATAGTACAAGATGAAGACAGAGTTTTGTGTTTTTTTGTTTTTGCGGAACCGGGGAGGCCCTTGCGCTTGCCAGGGAAGCGCTTATTCTACTGAGCCATCTCCCAGGCCCCTAGAGTTTTGTGTTTTTGAGACAAGTTCTTGTCATGTAGTTCAGGCAGGCCTTGAACTCACTATGTAGCCAGGGCTCACCACAAATTCAGCTGTCTGCCTCAGCCTCCTGAGTGCTAGGATTACAGACACACACACTACCATGCTAGGCTCTTATTTTCTATTTTGAAATGAGTTCTCAGTAAGCCACTAAATTGCCCAGGCTAGGCTCAAACTTGTCAACCTTCTGCCTCAAATTCCCAATATGCTGGGATTACCAGTGTGAGCTACCATGTCCAGCCCACCCAATGCTTTTTTTTTTTTTTTTTTTTTTTTTTTTTTGACACAGCTTTATTAACCAGGGGTGGTGGTGCATATCTGTAATACTAGCCCTTGGGAGGCTGAGGCAGAAAGATTGCCATGAGGTAGAGGCCAGCCTGGGTTGCACGGTGAGTTCAAGGCCTGCGTTAGTGCGACTGTTTCAAAAAATCAAAAACCTGGGGTTTGCAAGATAGCTTGGTGGACGAAAGTGCTTGCTTAGGCAAGCTTAGGCAAGCACAAGGACAGTGGTTCAATTCCCCAGCACCACATGCTGGGCCAGCCCTGCCCCCAGGGGAGGCTGAGCCTGTAATCTCAGTGCTGGGGTGACTGAAAGCAGGAGGATCACTGTGAATCTGAGCTGTGTAGTGAGACCCTGTAACAACCAAATACATAAAAATAAAATAACCAAGTGGGCGTGGTAGCATATAGCCTATAATCTCAGCACTTGGGAGGCTGAGGTAGGAGGATCGCTGTGAGTTGGAGACAAGCCTGAGCTACAAAGTGAGTGAGATACATAGTGAGACCCTGTCTTTATTGTATTTATTTATTTGGCGGGACTGGGGATTGAACTCAGGCTCTTGCACTTGCCAGGGAAGGGCTTATTCTACTGAGCTATCTCCCTGGCCCCGAGACCCTGTCTTTAAAAAGACAAAAAAAAAAAAAAAAAAAGAAAAGAAAAAACCTAGCTGGAGATGCAGCTCCTTTTTAAATCCCATACCCTATGATGCCTGGTTCATTCCCTTCATCTACTCATTCAGTAGCTCCCCTCCACCCCCACTCCGACTGGGGATTGAACTTGAGACCTTCTGCTTGCCTGACAGGCACTTATGCTGCTGAGTCATATCCCTAGCTCAACTTTTTTTTTTTTTTTAAATTTAGTACAGGGTCTACAAGATTTACTACACAGATCAGACTTGTAGTGATTCTCCTGTTTTTAGCCTCGAAGGTGCTGAGATTTACAGGGGCACGCCACCACGTCATGTCTCAATCATCATCTCAATGCACTGTGGGGGGATTGAACCCCTGGCCCCTGCGTCTGCCTAAACAGGTACTTTAATCTGCTGAGCTATCTGGCCGGCCCTCAGCTATTTGGTTTTATCTGTCTGTTTTTGAAACCAATCTCACTGTGTCACAGTACTTGTCCCTCAAGGGAGTCCTGTCAGCCTCCTGAGTAGCTGGGCTACAGGTGTACTTTCATGTATGTTTTTGCAGTGCTAAAGATAAAACCCAGGCCCCCAACTGTGCCAGCCAAGTGCTGTACAGGGCCGTACTTGGGAGCGCTGCAGGGGCTGAGGCAGCAGGAGGGACAATCTGGAGGGGAGGCTGGGATACATAGTGACACTGTGTCTCAAAAACTAAACTAAACTAAACAAGTCATAAATTTACAAGGAAGTAGGGGGCTGGAGATGTATGCAGAGTTGGAGCTTGCCTCCTTAGGCAAGGCCCTGGTTTCCATCTCTAAAAAGCAAGGAAGACACATCAAAGTATGTGAGGGCTTGGAAGAGGTGGGGATCCGCGAGAGTGCAAGAGCTCCAGGCCAGACTGAATTACATTGCAAGACCTTGTCTTAAAAAGATAAAAAAATTTGCTACATTTTAGATCATAATAATCACATTCATCATACGGGTTTTGTACATTCATCGTAGGGATTTTGTACCTGTATATATCTTGACTTTTTAAAAACATACACACGCACGTGCTCACACACACATACACACACACACATATATTTTTAAATTTATTTATTTTGTATTTTAGGGAAGGGTCTACAGGGTGTCCAGAGTCTCTCTACTAGATTGGACTTGTAGTGATCCGCCTGTTTACAGCCTCCCAAGAGCTGGGATTACAGGCATGTGCCACCATGCTCAGTCTCAAATCATTGTCTCAGCAGGCCAGGGGATCGAACTTTCTAAGCAGGCGCTTTAATTCGCTATTTGGCTGGCCCTCCCCCCCCCCTTTTTTTTTTTTGTATTAAGGGTTGAACTCAGGGCTTTCTCATTCAACTACACCCCCAGCCCTTTTTGTGTTTTGAGCCAGGATCTTGCTAAGTCACTAACTGCTCAAGCTGGACTTCTTGCCTTGCCTCAGTCTCCCAGAGTGCTGGGATGATAAGCATGTACCATGACATTCTGCTAGAAGATCTAATGTTTTTCTTTTTTAAATTTTTATTTATTTAGTTTTGTCTCTTTGAGACAGGGTTTTGTTGTGCTGTTCAGGCTGGTCTGGAGCTTACTTTGTAGCTCAGGTTGGTCTTGACCTCCCAAAAACACTCTTGCCTCAGCTTTCAGAGTGCTGGGATTACAGGTGTGTGCTACCACGGCAAGCTAACAGCTAATGTTTAAAGGGAGATTAAGTAATCATTGGGGCCAGCAGTGGGACAACATGATGGAAAGGCATTCCTGACCAGACTGCAGCCAATGCAAAGGCCCTGGGGTTGCAGGTGAGCTGAGAGTAGTTGAAAAATACACCACCCAGTGCTGTCCCATGGAGGTGAGGACAGTGGAGAGGACAAGGGGCTGGAAGGCTTGAAAATACCCCACTTGCAAGCCAGGTCAGGGGTGAGAAGAGTTTGTAAGACTGCTGAGAAGGCAGAAGCAGGTTTTGCAGCAGGGAAACCTGGTCAAGGCCCAGCACGGGTTAGAGAGACCCAGGAAGCTGCAGGATGCACTGCCGGGATGGTTATCTTGCTTGTGGGGATTTTACAATCAGTCCTTTGTCTCTTGTGAAGGCCCAGAGTGCAACTCTGTTTCCAGCGCCGCCTGAGTCCCTTGTGGGCATTGATAAATGCTCACTGAGTAAATGCACTCTGGAAGGTTGGAGCCAGGTCTTGGCAGGGTTCCCCTGCGGTATCCAGCGAGGCAGCCTGAATCCAGGTCGGCAGGAAAAGGACTCTGGCAGGCCCATGCTCAGGACACCTCTATCCACTGTAGTTTTTTGCCTTTAAAATGGGTGGGCCATATTGGGCTTGGTGGTGCCTACCTATCATCCCAGAACTTGGGAGAGGCTGAGGCAGGAGGATTGCTGTAGCTCAAGGCCAGCCTATTGATTTCCACACCAGCCTGGACTACACAATGAGACTCTGTCTCAACAAACTAAAACAAAAACAAAAAAAGAGTGGGGTAGGCAATTGGAAGGAGATGAAGCCAGGGGAAGGGTCATGGGCACTTCAGATTGTTGTTTAGTTTTTTTAGACAAGATGTGGCTATGTAGTCCAGGCTCTTTGTCTTGCAAAGATCCTCCTGCCTCAACTTCCTGAGTAGGGGGATGATAGGCATGTGCCACCATCCCCAGAAAGGAATTGGGCTTTTTTTTTTTGTGGAACTGGGGATTGAACTCAGGCCCTTGCACTTGCCGGGGAAGCGCTTATTCCACTGAGCCATCTCTCTGGCCCCAGGAATTGGGCTTTTTTGCTGAGTGATGAAGGAATTCTAAGGATTCCAGGCAGAGAAGGGTTGTTCTGTCACTTGGGTGCCCCCGGCCCATTGAGCTGTTGTGGGGAAAACAGGCCATGAAGGGGGAGAGGACGAAGTTGGGAGACCAGGAAGAAAGTGACTGTGCTGTCCAGGTCAGTGTGATGGGATGGCCCAAAGAGAGCGCAGAAAGGTGAGAGGTCAGTGGATCCACTTGCTGGCATTGTCCTCCTCCTCCTCCTCTTTTCACTGTTAAAATCCCCCAGTGAGATGCTCAGAAACAAAAGAGGAAACACACCAGTTTGGTCTTTAGAACAACCACACAATGTCATGCTCATGCCCACTGCTGCCAGGGAGGACCCAGGGGTCCTGGCTTGGTTCTCTTACTGGGCTCCTGAGTGAGTGAGTGGCCCAGTAGCACCCACAAACCAAGCTGCATGCTCCAGGAACTCTACACTTGCAGAGCAATTCTGCAGAAATCTGCACACAAGCTAGCACACTGGTGTGCATATATGGAGCACCAAGTGTATACAGCAGCCTGGAAAAAGAGGCTGGGCTCCACTTCACTGTTTGGGGGCAAGGACCTGAACCTTGGTAGCCACAGGGATCCAAGAACAGGTCAGTGGCCATGTTGGGATTCAAACTCCTTTCTTTTATTTGAGACAGTATCTGGGGGCTGGGGATACAGCTCAGGGGCACAGTGTCTGCCTGGCAAGCACAAAGTTTTGAGTTCAATTGCTGGTGCCAGAAAAAAAAAAAAAAAA
>NW_004524649.1:398675-405163 GCF_000260255.1 Octodon degus | reverse complement strand
GCCCGGGTCGCGGGGGTCCTCGCCCGCCCCGCCTATCCTCCGTCCGCGCACGCGTGCTCGCTCGCCTCTCCCTGCGCGGGGACCCCGGCGGGCGCGGCGCGGCGCGGCGCGGACATGGCCAGCGATGCCGTGCAGGTAGGCGCACCTGCGTTCCCTTCGCGGCGACGGCTAGGCGACGCTACGGGACCGAGGGCGGGGGCGGAGAGAGGAGATGGTCCCGCACGGCCCCGCGCACCCCAGCCTGAGCGTCGGGGCGCGGGAAGGCTCGTGGGCGCGGCCGCTGTGTGCCCCAAGACCCTCACGTCCCTTCCTCGCGACTCAGCCTCACCTGCACAGGTGCCCCGCGCGCCACCCGCCATCCCGCCTGCGGGCAGACGCCTCCCAGATAGGCACCTGTTGGCGGAAGTGCCCGAGTCACCTCATTAGATTCAGGAACTGGGGACCCTTGCACCCACCATTCCAGCTGCAGAGGCTGACAGGTGGCACCTGCTTCCAGGTGCGGTCTCTTGCTCAGCAGGGTAGTGATGCTCCTGTCCCTGGAATTCTGCTCTTGTCCCTGCGCATCAGGATGGCAGGCTTGGGTCATCTTCCTCTCCTCTACCTGTGGCTAACCCAGTGCCACCTGGGGGCGAGGAGCTTCAACCTTCTGTGCAGAACGGGCCAGATGAACCACCTCCCACTCCTTTTGGTTCCTTGATCCAGACCTGAGGCATAGGGCTGGTGCTTCCCGAGTGAGCACCTCTCTGTCTAGTCCATTGTCCTGTGGTTGCTGTATAACCGTGTTCTCGTCTCCTTCTACACCTGCCCCATCTCCTCTGTGTCCCTGTCCCCAGTCCCGCTGATGGCCTGCCAGCCTTGCGGAGGAGCTGGGCGTATCTGGTGTTGCCGATCACACAAGGTCAGACCTTGGGGCCGGGATGGGCCAGAGTCCCTGCCTCCACCCACATCTAGGGACAGCTGTATGGGACCTCTGGTGCCTGCATGCGCTTGGTGTGAACTACGCCTGCCCCCATGGAGGCTGTGATCCCCGGAATGAGGCTGGATCCGTGCCCCATCCCCTTCCCATCTCATGTCCTCACTCTCCCCAGTCTTGGTGACCCCTTCCCAGTGATTGCTTGGGCTTGCCACCCTGTTTCTCTGTCCCATTGTGTCTGTTCTGTGTCCTGCAAATGGATGTCTGGAAAAGCCCAAAGCAGTGATATCTCTGGACAAGGGGGCCTAGGTCTCTGGCTGCCCTTCTGAAGAGTTTCCTGTAGGTGGGCACCCTGGGTCCAGTGCCCTCTCATCTACAATGGGAAGTGGAGGTGCAGAGATTCTCTAAGGCTATGCCAGGCCCAATTCCTGAGTTTGCCCTGTTGGCCCTCAGGTGACCCCTTGTCTCTGGGTAGAAGTGAGTCACCACAGGGAGGAGGACCCAGGAGGCCCAGCCTCCTTCCCTCCCTGCTTTCCATATTCTGAACCTCTGCTGCTTCAGAGCTGGGGTTGAGGGAGGTCACCCCTCCTCCTGGGCCTTCCCTATTTGAGCTGGCCATGCTCCTGGCTGTGTGCTGGCACTGTCTGTTGGGGACAGGGTGGGGCTGGCAGTGTGGTGGCAAGTGGGGCTTGCATGGGCCAGGGTGGGATTAGGTGAGCCCGGGTTTCCACTCCAGTGATGACGTTTCCTGGCTGTGTGCGCCCTGCCAAATGCCTTTGCCCTCTGAGCTGGGAGGTGAGGCTGCTGTGACATCTTTAGTGGTCCCCAGCCCATGTGTGATCCTGGGTCTAGCCCAGCACCTGGTAGCCTTCACATGGCCCACATGGGGGGCTGGATTTCTCTCTGTGGCGGGGTCTGCAACTGGTACTGTAGGAGGTTGTACACCATTCATGGGCACTGTTATAGATGCCATCTATACACTACCAGGCACAGCCACCTGCCCTCAGGACTGGGGACAAAATCCCCACCTATGGAGAGGGACTGCTGTCACTTTTCTGAGGGTTTCCTCATGTATACAGTAGGAGGGGGGAAGACAGGCGAGATAGCTCAGTGGACTAAGTGCCTGCTTTGGCAAGCGCAGGGACAGGTTCGATCCCTACAGAGTCCAGGAGTGGTGGGGGCACCCTGAAGGGAAGTGGCTCTGGGACCCACTTTGGAGACAGCTGTTCATAAGGGTGGATGGGAGCATGAGAATCTCTCAGCCTGGTTGGGATTCTCAGTGTGCCTTTTTTTTTTTTTTTCCACTGGAGATTGAACCTAGGGGCTTCAAACTGAGCTATACCCCTTATTTTTTAAAACTAATTTTTGAGACAGGATTTCCTTATCCTGCTCAGGATAGGCTTGAACTTGTGATACTCCTACCTCAGCCTTCCAAGTGCTAGGATTATAGGTGTACACCACCACTCCCTGTGCAACACTCCTGTTTTAAATCCTGGCCCCACCTCCTGTAGGCCCTGGGACCTTGGGGTGAGTTATGTCACTGCTCTGGGTCTTAATTTCCTCATTTTCTGCCCCTTGTGACACTGGTGTCTGACCTGGGGCCTTGTGTGTGCTAGGCAAGAGCCCTACTACCACTGAGCCACGTGCCTGGCCACATCTCTTTGTGTTGAAAATGGGTTGATCCTAGTGCACGTGTGATGTGAGCTGGGGGAGGTTTGCTGTAACTGCTATTATTATTATTATTTGCTGGGCTGGGCTGGAACCCAGGCCTTGTACATGCTGGGTGAGTGTAGTGCCACTGAGCTGCACCCTACCCTGTAATACTGTTAATAGTTGAGTCCTAGTGTGTTTGACAGGTGGTTTGTGTGCTGCTGTGTGGGGGCTGTTGTTGTCCCCAGCCCCGGTGCTGTTGCAGCACAGTGTTTGCCCCAGGGCCCTAGGCTGTGGTTGCACAGTGGCTGTCTGGACAGGAGGAAGCAGGAAGTCGGAAGGCCACTGGCAGGAAGGGGGCCTGGCCTCTGCAGAACTGGCTATTCTGTCCTGGAGGGGAAGTTGGGAACCGGGAGGGGGTGGTCTTTGGGGATGTATTCAGGTTGCAGTAGGGCTGAAGGCTCATGGAGTGTAGGCATGCTGTGGAGCTCTAGATGTGCACACGGGTGTGAGCAGGGGTGTGTAGGTGTGCATTGTACAGGTTCTATAGTGATGCACAGGAGCACTCGTGGGTACTTGCACATGAGTGTGTGTTCAGGTGGACATGTGAATGTGCCCAAGAGTGAGCCCATGATGTGAAGTCACTCCCTTCAGCCCATGTACCCATGTGGAGTCTGTTTGCCACTCACACCTGGACCTGTACTCCCTGTCACCTCCTGGTGACAGGAGGGAGGGCCATCCCTGGGCTGCCCCCAAGAGAGAAAAGGAGGCAGCCTGGAAGGATTGGAGAGGAGGTCCTCTTACTACTCCTAAGCTGGCCCGCCAGGCGCGCAGGGGGTGCTGGGAGCTGGCAGGAAAGAGGAAGTGGCGGCCCAGTGGCCCTGGCAGGACTGAGGTCCAGGAAGAGGGCGGGGCCCTCAGCAGGGGCCCAGGATGGCGGAGGCTGATCCCCCTTCGGAGCTGGAGCTGGAGGTGGGGGCTGGGTCTTTCTGTGGTGGGCAAAAGCGGGACCCCTCATGCACCGAGAGGCCCCGGCCTATAGAGCTTTGGGTTTGAGACTAAGAGTAGATTGGGTACTGGTGTCGGAGCTGCCTGGGTGGAGGGTGAAAATATCTGGGCCCTTGGGGCTCTCAGGTTGGGGAGATAGAGGAAGGAAACAGGGCTCTGTTCTTCGGGGTCCCAAGTCTTTTAAAAGGCGAGAGGGACTGTGAGTCTTTCTCTTGGGACCTCCTACTTTGGGGGTACAATAGGGACGAAGGAAGCTTGTCTCTCAAGGCCGTGTACTTGGGATACAAGAAAGAGAAGACAGGGCCTCTCTCTGGCATCTTATGGTTGAGGGTTACACCAGAGGGAAGAAAGAAGGGACCTTTCCCTAAGATCTCCTAGGTTAGTTGAGTGTGGTGTCCCACACCCATAATCCCAGCACTCTGGAGCCTGAGGCAAGAGGATTGCCATGAGTTTGGGCTCAGTCTGGGCTACAGAGCAAGACCCTGTCTCAAAAAAAAAAAAAAAAAAAAAAAAAAAAAAGCCTGGGGGGATTTATCTCAGCGTAAAGGCCCTGGCATCAATTGTCAGTACCAGAAAACAATACCTACTTTAGGGGGATAGCAGAGGAAAAATAGAGCCTGCCCCTGGGCCCCACTAGTTTGGGTGGCAGCTGATGGGAGAAGTAATTCTTCTTCAGAACTTCTGGTGTGGGGGGGCAGAAGGAGCGCTGGGTTCTGTCCTTCAGAACCCCACTCTCCATGGGACATATGGGGAGATGGGGCTGGACCTGTGGGGTCCCTTATTGTTAGGTAGCCTAGTTTTTGACATCTCAGTTTTGGGGGAGTCAGAGCAGGCCCATCTCACCCGTTTTGGGGATCAGAACGGTCTGGAACAGGCCTTAGCCTGGCTTCTGGTGCAGAGTGGAGGCTGGGCAAGCTAGGCTGCCCTGGGAGGGGCGGCTGCTACCCGGCCCTCACCTCTGATCAGCCTGTGATCTCGCAGAGTGAGCCCTGGTCCCTGTTGGAGCACCTGGGTCTGGCAGGCGCAGACCTGGCGGCACCTGGGGTGCAGCAGCAGCTGGAGTTGGAACGGGAGCGGCTGCGGCGGGAGATCCGCAAGGAGCTAAAGCTGAAGGAGGGTGCAGAGAACCTGCGGCGTGCAGCCACCGACCTGGGCCGAGGCCGGGGCCCCGTGGAGCTGCTGCTTCGTGGCTCTGCGCGCCGCCTGGACCTGCTGCATCGCCAGTTGCAGGAACTACACGCACATGTGGTGCTGCCTGAGCCCACTGCTGGCCAGGGTGAGCATGAGGGGCCGAGGGAGTTGCTTTGGGGGACACCACCTGAAGATGACTGTGTGTGGCAGACGACCCAGACACACAGTCCATTGACACCCAACTCACACATGGCCACACCCACATGGTCCTCCTCTAGCTTCTTGAATTTTGGGGTGGCAGATGTGGACCATTGTGTTTCATTATTTTTTAAACAGTTAAAATTTTTTAAAAGTGCGTTTGCAGGACATAATGTTTACATTTATCACAGGGAGTTTATACATATATAGAACACATCCTCAATACAGGTGCCCCTGTCACAAGGTCACTCAGACACTGTCACACAGTCCTGTTGACACCCAGACATGCCCAGGCTCATACACTGCCACCAGTGACCCTCAAGAGAAGACCATAGCACCTAGACAATGTCCAAAGGTGTATAGGGCTGGCCAGATAGCTCAGTGGACTAAAGCGCCTGTATAGGCAGAGCCTAGGGGCTGGTGTTTAATCCCTGGCACCACAAACCATGCTTCCACCCCCAGCATGTGCTGAAATGGTGATTGAGACTGGGCATAATGTTGCACACCTATAATCCCAGCTCTTGGGAGGCTGAAAACAGGAGGATCATTATGAGTCCTGTCTGTGTAGTGAGATGCCATAGACCCTGTACTAAATACATAAAACAAATCCAACAAAGGTGTCACACCATCACCTCAGTATCCAGAGTTATACAGTCACACCAACACACTACACCACAAGGCTTGTACAGCATCACTCGCATAATCCCTGAGACACAGCCTTTCTGATACCTGGACCATACCCAAGTAACACATTGTCACACGAAGGTCCAGAGAGTTACACAGTCATACCAGCATCCAGACAGATACACAAACACACACACTATCACATGAAGGCACAGAGCACCACAGCTGGGCCATTTTGTGCACAACACTTAGCTATACACCTACATGGCCTCATAAGTGCCTGAAATTCTAAAGCAGGTGCACCGCACCTAAAGATGGGCACATGGTGCTGTTCAGAGCCCCAACTTCCATGCAGTCACGCCTAACACCCCAGGATACACAAAGATACTTTACAAAATAAATTGTTTTCGTAGTACTGGCAAGTGACTCAGGGCCCTTACAATGAACTACATACCCAGCCCTTGTTAAAATTTTTTTGATGGGGTTTGATCCCCTGCTGTGCTGGCCCTGCGCCCAGGGTGTGCTGAGACAGGTGTGATTGAGACTAGGCATGGTGGCACACACTGTAATCCCAGCACTTGAGAGGCTATAAACAGGAGGATTCTATGAGTCTGATCTGCGTAGTGAGACCCTAAATACTCTATAGAAAAAAAAAAAAAAACCTTCTACCATTTTTGGGGGCCTGCCCAATAGCTCAGTTGTTTAAGTGCCTGCTGAAACAAAGCCCTCCAGCTCAAGCTTCTGTGGTTCGAACCCTAAAGGCATCTTCGGGCCTCCAAAAAAACAAAACAAAGCAAAACAAAACACCTTCTACCTAAATACTCTATAGACCCTGCCCTATATACAGAAAAAAAAAAATTTTTTTTTGAGCCAGCTGTGGCAGTGCATGCCTGTAATCCCAGTACTAGAGAGGCTGAGGTAGGAGGTTTGTTGCAAGTTCAAGACCAACCTGGGCTACAAAGTC
>NW_004524649.1:358773-398549 GCF_000260255.1 Octodon degus | reverse complement strand
TTCCACTGAGCCATCTCCCCGGCCCTGCATTTTCTTTTTCTTTCTTTTTTTTTTTTTGGTGGAACCAGGGATTGAACTCAGGCCCTTGTGCTTACCAGGGAAGCATTTAAAGCATTTATTCTACTGAACCATCTCCCCAGCCCCTTGTTTTTTGTTTTGTTTTGTAGTTGTGCTTTGAAAAGGGGTCTCTCTATGTTATCCAGGCTGGCCTTAAACTCACCACATTGCCCAAGATGACCTCGAATTCACGATCCTCCTCCTTTAGCTTCCTGAGTTTTAGGATTACAGATGTGGCCCACCATGTTTCATTATTTTTTAAACATTTCAATGTTTTCTAATAGTACATATTTGTAGGACATAACAATTACATTTATTGTTGGGAGTTTGTACATGTGCAGAAAACATCTTAATTCTTTTTTGTGCCTTCAGTTAATTTTTAATTTACAGTATTTTTTTAGTTGTGGTAAAAAAAAAGCCTTGTAATATAAAATCTACTCTTTTTTTTGGCGGAACCGGGGATTGAACTCAGGCCCTTGCACTTGCCAAGGAAGTGCTTATTCTACTGAGCCATCTCCCCAGCCCCTCTACTGTCTTTAAGTGTGGAGTTCAGTTAAATGTTTTTGTATTTTGGGGGCAGGCATACTGAACTCAGGACCTTGTGCTTGTCTCGGAAGCACTGCACCACTGAGCTATATCCCCATCTCCTATCTTTTTTTGTTTTGTGTTTCGAGATAGGATCAGAATATCTAGTGCAGGCTATACTTGAACTTACCGTGTTGCCCAGGCTGGGCTCTCGGGAATCCTGCAGCCTCAGCCTCCCAAGTGCTGGCCTTGCAGGCGTATGCTACCACATCCAGCTTAAAGCACTGTCATCTTCTAAGCTGAGATTCTGACACTTATGCCCACACCTGGGTGACATCCAGAGACCCTGCAACTGTCACGTGAATACTTGGAGACACAGACTTTCATGGTGGTACTCACAAAGTAAGGGACTGAGGTGACTTCCTGTGGACCCCAGAGCCTGCTGCATCTGTCACAGCAGTGCCCAGATTCTGCAGCACACCCACAGCACCCAGAAACTCAGAGTCTGTGCAGCCACCACCCCCGAAGTCCGGTGCCATCACATGAGCCCCCAGGAACAGAGGCAGCCAACAGGGAGGTATCCTACAGTCACCTTGCACAGAATCCCCCGCTGTCATCCCCTCCTGAGGCTCAGCCATCTGCACCTGGCTGTGCTTCTGCAGGCACCAGGAGCCCCTCCCAGGGGCCACATCCACACTGAGTGGCAAACAGATCCCTGCAGCTAGAACTATGTCTCCCCAGCAGGCCACAGTGGTGACAGTGATAACCTCTTCTCCTCTCCTCTCCAGATGTCCCCCAGTCCCTGGGTGCAGGCAGCTCTGCCTGCTCGGCCACCAACCTGAGCCGTGTAGCTGGCCTAGAGAAGCAGCTGGCCATCGAGCTGAAGGTCAAGCAGGGCGCAGAGAACATGATCCAGACCTACAGCAACGGCAGCACCAAGGTGGGTGGTGCAGGCACACTCGTGTGCACTCCACACAGGTGCACACAGGCACTCGGGCAGACTCCAGCTGGGTGCACACGCACACCTGCATTGGTTCACACCCACCTGCCTGTGTATACCCCATCTTAGCTTATTCTCTTGGGGGGGCTTTTTGGTGTTACGTAGTTCTTAGTTTGTTTTTCTGTTGCTGTGACTGAAGACCACAGCGTGGGTAATTTATAGAGAAAAGAAGTCAGCAGGGAAGGACATAGTTCAGTGGTGAGTGCTTGACCAGCATGGCTCACCTCTGGGTTCCCCCTCCAGCTCTGCAAAAAAACCTGTCTCATTCCCATTTCTTTTTCTTTTCTTTTTGGATTGTTTGCGTGTGTTTTGTCTTTTTGAGACAGGGTCTCACTATGCAGTTCAGGCTGGCCTTGAACTCACTTTGTAGCCAAGGATGGTTTTGAACTCACAGCACTCCTCCTGCCTCTCAGCCTTGCAAGTGCTGAGATTACAGGTGTGTGCTACCATCCTGGCCTGCTTTTGTTTTTTTGAGACAGGGTCTTTCTGTGTGATTGAGGCCGGCCTCGGACTCACCGTGTAGCCCAGCCTGGCCTTGAATTTACAGCAGTCCTCCTGCTCAGCCTCCAGATGTGCTCTCCATGCCAGGGACACCCCAGTTCGAAGGCACAGTAGTGCTGACATCAGTGAGACCCTTGATGATATCCTAATAGCAGAGATATAAGGAGAGCTGCCTTGTGCTGAAGGGAGGACGCATGAAAGAGAGGCTGAGGGCAGGTGCCCAGCAGCCCACTCTTGCGAGACCAAATTCGAAAAACATCACAAAAGGGAAATCACCCAGGGACATGGATGTAGCCTAGTTGGGGTGGCCCCAGGTTTCAGCACACAAACCAATGGTAACAACAACAGACTAATCTGGTGTTATGAGAAGGACACTAATGTCCCTCTTTGTTTTGCAGAACTTAGCCATTACACTGAGCCACATCCTTAGACCTTGTTTTATTTTTAATTTGGGAGTCACTAAATTGCTCAGACTGAGGTCAAACTTGTGATCCTCCTGCTTCAGCCTCCCAGAGTGCTGGGATTCCAGGCGGCACCACGTAGTCCATCTTTGTGGCACCTTTCTGGACCCACCTGGCCTTGGGCACTATGCAGGTGGAGCCAGATGGAGCCCCTGCTGGTGCCGGCTGGGCTCTGAGCCCCACACACAGCTCAGCACTTCCATCCTTCAGGCAGTGGGGGTCGGTGCTGATACTGCTGTGCAGTGAGGAACCCGTTCCTAGAGAGGCTGAGTGTCTGCCTGAGCTCACACAGCTGCTAGGTGACCGGACTGGAATTTAAGCCCTGAGAACTATGTCACTTCTCTGCCCTGAGTCCTGTGGGAGTGCCTGCTGCTGTGGCCACACAGGAGCACAGTGACTGTCCCATGGACACAGGCCTGTGGCTTGTGGACAGATGGTGCTGGTCAGACCTGAGCTGCCCAGCCCTCCTCTCAGGCGTCTCTGCCACAGGACCGGAAGCTGCTGCTCACCGCCCAGCAGATGCTCCAGGACAGCAAGACCAAGATAGACATCATCCGCATGCAGCTCCGCCGGGCTCTGCAGGCTGGCCAGCTGGAGAGCCAGGCAGCAGCAGATGAGGCCCCAGGTAAGTCCCTTGCCCCAGACAGCCTCACCTGCCTTTCACCTCCCAGGGCTCAGCTGCTGGCCTAGAAAGCATCTTTTTGATGGCAGAGGTGACCCTACTACTATGCAACTCACTTTCCCATTTGTCCCTTGCAAGGTTTGGACTAGGTCAGATGTTAGCAAACTGCTACCCTCAGGCCAGACCGATCCCCTGCCCAAGTCAGGTTTCTGGTGCACAGCCACAGCCACAGCCACAGAGTCCTGCAGCCTGCTTCAGCACCTAGCAGCAGAAAATGTTTCCTGTCCAGCTTTTTAATGGAAACAGTGTGTAGAGCACTGGAGAAGAGTTGCCTTGTTCACGGGCCTGTGTGTGACCTACACGTGTCCGTGTGTGTGTGTGTGTGTGTGTGTGTGTGTGTGTTGGGGAGCACCGCGGCTGACCCACCCACGAGCATGTTGGAGTTGTTGGCTGGACTGGTCACAGGGCTGTGGTGTATTGTGTGTGGGAGTGACAGTATCCTTACTACTGTCTTGTAACAGTATTAACGCCACTCCCTGGGCACAGGGCCTCCTGTATCCCTGGGTTATGTGTCCCTGAACTTAATCAGCTGTGTTGGAGACACTGAATGGGAAAAGTGCATCTAGCCTGAGCATGTACAGACCTCTTTTCCTTGTCATTTCTCGCAAAGGATACAACATAACCACTTTCTACAGCATTCTATTGTATCAAGTGTTGAAGGTCACCTACAGACCAGTTGAAGCTTATGAAATGTCTTTGCTGTGGCATACACCCGTGATCCCAGCACTCTGGGAGGCTGAGGCAGGGGGATTACAAACTGTAGCCCAGCCTAGGCAATTCAATAATTTAAACAGGCTCTATCAAAATATAAAGCAAGACCAAAAAAAGAGGCTGGGGAGATAGCTCAGTGTGAAATACCTGGGTTCAATCTCTAGTGTCATCGTCATCGTCATTGTCTTTTTTTTTTTTCCTAGTGCCTTCTTAAGTAAATGAGGAGCTCAGTGTGGAGGCCTGGTTTTGCTTACAGGATCACGATAAATAAACACAAGCAAACAATAGAAGTTTCTTTGCTCCTGGGCCTGGGGGCTGTAGGTCTGCTTTTGGGTGCAGTGGTGTTGCTTCTGGTACAGTTCTGTTCCTGCCTCTCTCCTGGCCTCTTTCTTGTGTCCCGACACAGGGAAGGGGTGGGGGGAGGAAGAGAGCGTGAAGACAAGCTTGCCATTGTTTCTTGTTTTTTATTTTATGTGATGCTGATATCCCTTTTGTTTCTTTCTCTTCCTCTTCCTCCTCCTCTACTCCTCTTTCTTCTTCTCCTCCTTCTCCTTCTTTTCCTTCTCTTTCTCCTTTATCCTTCTTTCTTCTGTTCTCTTTTGTTTTTGAGACAAGGTCTCCTTATGTAGTTCAGGCTGGCCCTGAACTCACTTTGCAGCCCAGGCTGATCTCAAACTCAGAGCAGTCCTTCTGCCTCAGCCTTGGGAATGCTGGAATTACAGACATGTACCACCACGCCTGGCTGATCATCTTTTTTTTTTTTAGCCAGAGCCTCACAGTATAATCCAGGCTGGCCTTGAACTCAGTGATCCTCTTGCCTCAGTCTCCCAAGCGTTAGGATGACACTAGTGCACCCCCACACCCAGAGTGATGTCTCTTATAGCGGCTCCAATTCCATGACCTCTGGCCCTAATCCTGCTCAGCACAAAGCCCTATCCCCGAGAAGCATCCCATGGTGGGCCAGCATTTCCACAGATGAGTTTGGGGACAGGTGCACTCAGCCTCTTAACACTTGTCTCTGTGGCTCCAGGGCCATCTATCTAGGTGGCAGTGTGCATTGTGGCTGTCCCTGTGCCTGGCTAAGGATGTGACAGCAATTGGTGACTCTGAAGTGGAGATTTATGTTCCTACCCTAGGAGTGGCAGGTGCTGGGGTCAAGGCTGAATTCAGTTGTAAGGTGCCTGTCCTTGTGGGTCTCATGGTGCCTGTCTGTCCCTGTAGTCCACCTGGGATAGAAGAGGACCCATTACAGTGTGTCTGTCTCACACCAGGGTGGATAGTCTACCTGTATGTTGTTACCATGATGGTCCTTCCATAACTGTCCTTAGAGCCAGCCTGTGAATAGTGGCATTAGGACAACTGTGTGACTGAGTCAGGTAGAGTATGATTGGTGGACTGGGTGGGGTGTGGCCATGTCACCCTGATTGCTAACCAAGGGAGACACCCATCCTGGTGGTGATGTTGCTGCCGCATCATTGCGTTTGGGACCAGACCAGTCTCACTGCCGAGCATCTTGCCCACAGGGGCTCCAGACCTGGGAGCAGTGGAGCTGCGCATTGAGGAGCTTCGGCATCACTTCCGAGTGGAGCACGCTGTGGCTGAGGGAGCCAAGAACGTGCTGCGCCTCCTCAGTGCGGCCAAGGCCCCAGACCGGAAGGCTATCAGCGAGGTGAGGAGCTGGGCCTGGAGCAAGGTGGGGGCGCCCAGAATGCCCCTCTGCATCGTGCATCTTACCATCACAGGCCCAGGAGAAGCTGACAGAGTCTAACCAGAAGCTGGGCCTGCTGCGTGAGGCACTGGAGCGCAGGCTGGGGGAGCTGCCTGCTGACCACCCGAAGGGGCGGCTGCTACGTGAGGAGCTGGCTGCAGCCTCATCGGCCGCTTTCAGTGCGCTGCTGAGTGAGCCCTTCCCGGCCTCACACTACAGCACGCTGTGCAAGCCCGCACCACTCACAGGTGGGCCTCCCCGCTGGCCCCTGCTGTGCACACTGCCCCTCTTGCCCAACTGGCCCCTTTTCCTGTCTGTGCCCAGCCTTGCCTTAGACCTGCATCCGTTCTCACCCCTCTGATCAGCCCACCGCATCTTGCTCAGATCCCTTAATTCCACCTGACTCCTCCTTGCCTAGACCCTGGCTTCCTTTTTTGTTTTTGAAGTAGGGTTTTAAGCTGGCCTTTAACTCACTGTGTAACCCAGGCAGGCCTCAAACTCATTGACCCTCCTGCCTCCTGTCTCATCCTCCCCGCTGATAGCATCTCAGGCATCTGCCTGCACACCCAGAGCTCAGTGTCTGCTCTGAGTCACTCTGCTGTCCCTTAGCCCCACTATTCAGTGCCTCCCAGCCCATGTTTCCCGTTATCTCAGCCAAGTCCTGAACTCCTTGCCTTAGACCCTACTGCTGCACCTGGCCATCATTGTTTTTTCTTTTTTTGCAGTACTGGAGATTGCACCTAGGGCTTTCACACTGAGCTCTGTCCCAGTCCTTTTTCTAACTTGAGACAGGGCCTTGCTAAATCACTTGGTTGCCCAGGATGGGCTGGAACTTGTGACCTTTCTGTCTCAGCCTCCCGAGTGCTGGGATCACAAGTGTGCGCCACCACACCTGGCTCTGCTTGTCCTTTATTTTTATTTCTTTGTCGTTTTGAGACAGGATCTCACTGTGCAGTTCACGTTGGCTTTGAGCTCTCTTTGTAGCCCAGGCTGGTCTTGAACTTCCAATGATCCTCCTGCCTCAGCCTCTTAAGTGCTGAGATTACAGGCCTGTGCCACCACACTTGATTCTGGTTGTCCTTTATCAGCTACCCCCAGGTGGTGGTGTTTTCTGCGATGTCCCCCCTTCACCTCAGCCCTCTCACCCTGACCCTGATGTGCCCATTGCCCCCATGAGTCTACTTTTCCTCCAGGGACTCTGGAGGTACGTGTGGTAGGCTGCAGGGACCTTCCTGAGAACATTCCGTGGAATCCCTCGCCCTCTGGGACACCTGGGACCCCTGACAGTCGCACCCCCTTCCTGAGCCGCCCAGGCCGGGGCCTTTACAGCCGAAGTGGAAGCCTCAGTGGCCGAAGTAGCCTCAAAGCAGAGTCAGAGAACACGAGTGAGTGAGTGGGTGCTGGGAGCCGGGTGTGCAGGGGCAGGTGGGAGTCCTGAGTGCCTTAATTTTTAATACTTTTAAAACCATTAGGGTGATTGTTAGCTAACAACAACAGTGCCGAGCTGAGCCTGGTGGTGCATTTCTGTCATCCTATCACTCAGGAAGCTGAGGCAGGAGGATTGCTGTAAATTCAGAACCACCCTGGACTACATATTAGACCCTGATTCAGAAAATCAAAATAGACAAAAAAGCCAGTAGGGTGATTGTTATCAAAACAACAGTAACAAGAAACAGAAAATTACAAGTATTGGTGAAGATGAGAAATTGGAACCTTTGATTTTAGGCGTGTAAAGATGAGTGCCGTGGAAATTGATGTGGCAGTTCCTCAGGACCATGAAACACAGGTCAGAGGGGCAGCTCCCTGGTAGAGCACTTTGCCTTTTATGTACAAGGCCCTGGGTTCCATTCCCAGCGCTGTAGAGAATTTAAAAATTGAAAAAATTACTAATCCAGTATGATTCAGCCATTCTTTGTTTTCAGTACTTTGGATTAAACCCAGCCCATCATGCTGAGCTGCATCCCCAGCCCTTCCTAGCTTTTCATTTTGAGACAGTCGGGATAAGTTGCCGTGTTGTCCAGACTGCACTGAAACTTTCAATCCTCCTGCCTCTTGGCGTCCTGAGTGCTAGGATGACAGGCATGCGTCACTGTGACTGGCTTGACCCCACCTTTTTTCTTTTCTTATATTTTTTTTTTTGTGTGTGTGTGTGTGTGTGTGTGTGTGGCCAGCTCAGCCCACCAGGGGGCGGGGCTGGCTGGCATGTGGTGCTGGGGGATTGAACCGCGGTCCCTGTGCTTTGCTAAGCTTGTTCTAAGTAGGTGCTTTAGATCACTGAGCCATCTCACCAGCCCAACCCCACCTTTTTCCTTTTTTTTTTTTTCTTTTCAAAGTTTTTTTGTTAAATTTTTTTTTTTTTTTTTTTTCTTCCCACCTTTTTTCTGACTGCCTCTCCCATTGCAGGCGAGGTCAGCACTGTGCTGAAGCTGGATAACACAGTGGTGGGACAGACATCCTGGAAGCCATGTGGGCCTAGTGCATGGGACCAGAGCTTCACCTTAGAGCTGGAGCGGGTAAGCTGCACTAGGGTGGCAGGACCCAGGAAGAGGAAGAGGGGCCCTGGTGTTGGATGCTGGCCACCCCACTCTGTCTCTCCTGTAGGCCCGGGAGCTGGAGCTGGCTGTGTTCTGGCGGGACCAGCGGGGCCTGTGTGCTCTCAAGTTCCTGAAACTGGAGGATTTCCTGGACAATGAGCGGCATGAAGTGCAGCTGGACATGGAGCCGCAGGGCTCCCTGCTGGCCGAGGTATGGCGGCACAGGTGCTGCAGAGCTGTGCTGAGCTTAGAAGAATGCAGTCACAGCCATGGCAAAGGTGACACCGGGAGCAGGGGCTGGCTTACTCGGAGACTACAACGTACAGTGCTCTGTGTGAGGCGTCAGCCCAGACGTCGCCGCCTGCGGGGGCAGTCCTCTGACCTGTAGCACAGTTCTCAGAGTGTGCTCCTGTCCTTGAGCTACACCTGACCTTATTTTTAAAAAGAGCTGGACAAAGGGCCACAAGCACTCTGGGAAGCTGAGGCAGGAGGGTTGTGGGTTCACATGTCACCTGGGCAACCCACTGAGACTGTTTCAATTAAAAAGGGGCTGGTGACATAGCTCAGTGGCAAAGTGTCCATGAGTTTGATCTCTAGTACTAGAAATAAAGTTTTGAAGAAATAGAAAACTACTATAATATTTGCCTAGGTTCATTCATCCCCAGCACTACACACACACACACACACACACACACACACACACACTCACACACTCATATGCAGAGAATGCTAGCTGTGATAGTGTATGCCTGTAATCTCACATTTAGGAGGCTAAGGCAGGAGAATCACTGTGAGTTCAAGACCAGGCTGGGCTATAAAGTGAGTTCAAGGTCAGCCTAAACTACTTAGGAAGACCCTGTCTCAAAAAAGGAAAAAATTGATCAGGCTTGGTGGTATCTGCCTGTAATCCCAAGACTTAGGAAAGCTGAAGGAGGTGGATCTCTGAGTTCAAGACCAGCCTGGGCTACATAGCAAGACCCTATCTCAAACAAAACAGTAAAAGAAAAATCACAAAAATTTGATCAAGACAGACATTCAAATAAAGTATGGCAACATGTCTCCATTGCTGCCAGAGCTACCATGGCTCAGAGGGTCACTACTAGATAGACCGCTGAGCTATCTCCCTGCACCCCTGGTTTTATTTTTGAGGCTAGGTCTTAATATGCATTCTAGGCTAGGATCACTCTGTAGCCCAGACTGGCTTTGAACTCAGCAGTCCTCCTGCCTCAGCCTCCTGAGTGCTGGGAACACAGGTGTGCACTGCTACACCTGGTAAGAGCTGGGTTTGACAGAGGATGAAACTCAGAAAGCTACTGACCCCTTCTTTGAGCTGTATTGTCTGAAAAATATCTTTCAGTCCATCCCTTGTTTTTTTTTTTTTTTTTTTTCTGTATTTTAGGGAAGGGTCTGCAGGGGGTTCAGGGTCTCACTACTAGATCAGACTCCTAGTGATCCTCAGGGATTCCTGCCCTGGAGCTTGTGTCCTTTGTGGCCCTTGGGAGTTGGGCTCTGGGGATGTTGGGCAGCATCAGTGCCGCCCCACCCAAGTCAGCAGTCTGAAGTGTTCCCCTGATAACTGTCCCTGGCCAGGAACCCAGGGCTCAGTGTCCTTTCTAGCTGAGCCCCTGTGTGGACTGGCACTAGGGGATATGGACATTAATTCACATAACGGCCTACAGAGAAGGGACTGTCAAGAGCTGAGGTTTGTTTTGGTTTAGTTTTTTTAATGTATCTGGTACAGGGTCTCACTATGCAGTTTGGACTTACAGTGCTTTTCCTGTTTTCAGCCTCCACATTGCTGGGATTACAGGCATGTGCCACCATGCCTGGTGTTGGTGGCTGGCTCAGCAGGCCCGGGGGCAGGACTGGCACAGCATGTGGTGTCAGAGATTTAACCCTGGTCCCTGTTCTTCCTAAGCATGCACTTAGTCTACTGAGCTATCTCTCCAGCCCTGGTTTTATTATTTTATTTATTTTGTGGCTGGCTCAGCCCACTGTGGGGGTGGCACTGGCACAGATGTGGTGCTGGGGATCAAACTGTGGTTCCTGCACTTGCCTAAGCTTGCCTAAGCAGGTGCTTTAGACCGCTGAGCTATTTCCCTGGCACCCCTGGTTTTATTTTTGAGGTTGGGTCTTAATATGCATTCCAGGCTAGGTTCACTCTGTAGCCCAGACTGGCTTTGAACTCAGCAGTCCTCCTGCCTCAGCCTCCTGAGTGCTGGGAACACAGGTGTGCACCGCTACACCTGATAAGAGCTGGGTTTGACAGAGGATGAAACTCAGAAAGCTAATGACCCCTTCTTTGAGCTGTATTGTCTGAAAAAAATCTTTCAGTCCATCCCTTGTTTTGTTTTTTTTTCTTCTGTATTTTAGGGAAGGGTTTGCAGGGCGTTCAGGGTCTCACTACTAGATCGGACTCCTAGTGATCCTCCTGTTTGTAACTTTCCAGGTACTGGGATTACAGGCGCGCGCCACCACACCCAGCCTCGTCTCAGTGTGTCCTGATGTGTGTGTGTGTGTGTGTGTGTGTGTGTGTGTGCACACGCACACGTGATCTCTGTGTACCTATATATCTGAAGATGTTAAGAAAGGATCTCACTATGCAGCTGGGCTGGCCTTGGGGATTGAACTGAGGCCCTTGCACTTGCCAGGCAAGCGCTTATTCTACTGAGCCATCTCCCCGCTTCCTCCCTTCCTTTTTGTTCTTCCTTTCCATCTCTGCCCCCCACCTCCAGGGGCCTGCCATGTGGTGGGCCAGTGCGCTCGCTGGCTGCCCGAGCACCACCGAGGGTGTGAAGCAGCGCGCGTCCGGTGGGACGTGTGCACTGAGAACACATAGCGCTGTCCTGTTTTATGTTTGAGCAGTGGTCAGCCAGTCACTCAGGGTAGGCCGGGCGTGTGCTACCACGCCCATAATCCAACACAAGGAGGGCTGAGGCAGGGGGATTGCTGAAAGTTCAAGGCCAGCCTGAGCTACAGAGTGAATTCAGGATCAGCCTGAACTATATAGTGATACCTTGTCTAAAAAAAAAAATCAAAAAACAAAACAAAACAAAAACCCCAGAAAAAATAGTAAAATAGGCTGGTGTCTGTAGCAGTGCCCCCCTGAAATCCCAGAACTCTGGGAGGCTGAGGCCAGTCTGTAGAGCTCTCTTGTGTTGGAGAGGGGCTTTTTTTCTTTTTCTTTGCATTTATTTATTTATTTTTGTATTTTAGTACAGGGCTTACAGGGTCTCACTAAGCAGATCCGGACTCCTAGTGATCTGCTTGTGTCCAGCCTCCCAAGAGCTCGGATTACAGGCGCAGCTACCCTACCCACTGCCACGCCCAGTCTCAGGATCACCATTGTCTCAGCAGGGCTGGCCCTGGTGCAACATGTAGAGCTGGTGATTGAATCCCAGCTGCTGCATCTGCCTCAGCAGGCGCTTTAATCTGCTGAGCTATTTGGCCAGCCTTTTTTTTATTTTATTTTTATTTTTAGGGTCTTGCTCTACAGTTCAGATAGAAGCTAGCCTTGAACTCTAGGTGATCCTCCTGCCTCAGCCTCTCGAGTGCTGGGATCATATGAGTGTCCCACCGCACCGGGCTGCACTAGGCACCTCTTAGTCCAGGCAACTCAGTCAGGACAGAGTTCAGGGCTGCATGCCCCTTTGCTCCTGAGGGCTCTGCCTGCTGTCCTGGCGATCAGAGTCCTCACCTCTGGGGACTTCTCCCAGGTCACCTTCCACAACCCTGTCATCGAGAGAATCCCCCGGCTCCAGAGGCAGAAGAAAATTTTCTCCAAGCAGCAAGGTGAGCAGGTGGAAGGCCTGGGCTGGAAGAGGTGGGGTCCTCAGGTGGCACGGGGTGACACTTTCCCTGTCCCTAGGAAAAGCTTTTCAGCGTGCCAGGCAGATGAACATTGATGTGGCCACATGGGTGCGGCTGCTTCGAAGGCTCATCCCCAACGCCACCAGCACCTTCAGCCCTGGGGCTTCTCCAGGACCTGAGGCCCGGCCCGTGGGGTAAGGTGGGCTTCCCTCCGCACTCCCCCCCAGCTCCGGGGGCTGCGTCTCCACACAGCCCCTGGCCTGTGCTGCAGGGATATCTCCATGGAGAAGCTGAGCCTTGGGCCTGACTCCGACCGCTCCCCACAGAAGAGTCCTCCAGGGCCTCGGTCCAGCACATCCGTCCTGGTGAGCACCTGTCTCCTGTTGCCTCCTGAGCCTGGGTGACATCAGGGTCCTGCTCAGTGCCAGAGCCCAGCAGAAGCCTAGCTGGGGACAAATACCACACTCTTGCAGAACCAGCGCCTGGTTTTCTTTCTGGTTAAACATGGCAGATCAGGGGCTGTAGTCTGGGCTCCAACCCTGTGTTCTGTCTCCAGCACTGCAGAGAAAAACATCGGTGAGTTTGGAGCCAGGGATAATGGCTCATCCCTATAATCTCAGTACTCCAGGAGGCTGAAGCAGGAAGATCTCAAGTTTGAGCCCAGCACGGCAACACTTGTTTCAAAACTTTTTTTAAAAAAAAATGGCTAAGGATCTAGCCTGGTGTAGAGGTTCTGGATTCAACCCTAGTGCCACAAAAAAAAAAAAAAAAGAAAAGAAAAAGAAAAAAAATTGGAAACTGGACCACCTGCACTGCACACTTTACTATCTAGCTTTGATTCTTTTGTATGTGGTCAGGGACGGTGGTGCACACCTCTCATGCCAGCACGCGGGAACCTGAGGCAGGAGGATTGCTGCAAGTCTGAGGCCAGCCTGGGCTAAATAGCCAGATCAAAAAAATAGGGCCTCGCTGGGTGTGGTGGTACTCACCTGTAATCCCAGCACTCAGGAGGCTGAAACAGGAGAGACACAAGTTCGAGTACTTCCTGAGAGCCTTAGCAAGCTTGTGTCTCCGTAAAAGGGCTGGGATGTCACTTACTAAAGAGCCCTGGGTTCAAGTTCCAGTGCTGCATGCATATATATTACTACATATTAAATAGAATATAAAACATTTGGAATTTAAAGTATGTTTGGGAGGAAGAGCTGGAATGGTTTTGCTTTGTTTTTTGTTTTTTGTACTGGGAATCAAACTCATGACCTCACACTTGCCAGGCAAGCACTGTCCTGCTGAGCTGTATCTCTGGCTCTTTTTTTTTTTTATTCTTTTTGAAATAGGGCCTCACTATGTAGCTCAGGCTAGCCCTTAACTCACTGTGTAGCCCAGGCTGGCCTCAAACTTGCAGCAGTCCTCCTGCCTCAGCCTCCTGAGTGCTGACTTTGTATTTGTGCCACCACCCCTTGCTAAAGACAGGGACTGTTGGGGCTGGAAAGATAGCTCAGTGGTCTAAAGCGCCTGCTTAGGCAAACATGCAGGGACCATGATTCTATCCCCGGCACCACATGCCACACCAGCCCTGCCCCCAGGGTGGGCAGAGCTAGCCACACACACCAAAAAAGACAGGGAGTAGTTTTTTTGTTTTTGTTTTTTTATGGTGGAACCGGGGATTAAACTCAGGCCCTTGTGCTTGCCAGGCAAGTGCTTATTCTACTGAGCTATCTCCCTGGCCCCCTAGACAGGGACTGTTAAGAGGAGTTCTGTGTAATCCAGTGGTCAGATGACCCCTGGTAAAGGCAATATTTGAAGAGAGGCTTAAGGAGGGGGATCACAGAGGTGGGGAGATGTGCCCTCTTGGAAGAGACAGCAGCTACGGAAGGTAGAGATCTGCCTGTCTACTCAGGTCCCAGGAAGGGGACCAGTGTGGTTGGAGGCATATGGTCAAGGCGCAAAAGGAAGGGAGGAGGCTGGCAGGGTTGTAGGTGCTGCTGACTCCTCCCTCTGACCTCTCTGCAGGGTTCCCCGAGCCAGGAAGTGGCCACTGTTCCCGTTCCCCAGCTACCTTCAGAGAGCCAGGAGAGCCCAGGCCCTGGCCCGTGCAGGTGACTCCCTGCCCAGCTCCACTACCCGCCCCCCTGACCCGGCCCCCACCCAACGTGTCCTCTCCCTGCAGCTCTCTGAGGAAGTCACCTCTGACCCTTGAGGACTTCAAGTTCCTGGCAGTGCTAGGCCGGGGTCACTTTGGGAAGGTGAGGGTACAATGTTGGGGGCCACAGCAGGAGTTGGGGTGCCCAGGCCACACTGACCATTGAGACCACCTCTCCCCTCCATGGGTCCAGGTGCTGCTTTCAGAATTCCGGGCCAGTGGGGAGCTCTTTGCTATCAAGGCTTTGAAGAAAGGAGACATTGTGGCCCGGGACGAGGTAGAAAGGTGAGGCTGTGTCTCTGTCCCCTTTTCCGGGAGAAGAAAGACCAAGATGTCCCCTTGTGCCCTTGTATTTGAGATCTTTGTAGTTACCCAGTCATCCGCTTGTTCCCCAACCACTAAGTGCTATTTTGTCCTCATTTGTGGATTGCACAGAGAGGTTGAGCAATTTTCCCAACGTTACACAGCTAGGCAGTAGCCTGGACCCACACAAGGGTCCAGGCTCTGAGAGCTGTGCTCCTGATGACTCCATTGCTGTGCCCTTGCTTTGGTGCCAGGGCCCTAAGTTCTAGTCCTGTCTCTGCCACATATGCTCAGAGAGCTGGAGGAAGCCATATTTCCTCTTAGAACTTTGGTCCATCACAGGGATGGCAGTGCAGCCTGATGGGACACACACCTGTAATCTCAGTTATTTGGAAGGCCACAGCAGGAGGCGGGGGGCCAGGAAGTGTCACACGTTCAAGATCATTGTGGGCAACTCAGTATGTCTCCAAAAAAAATGTCTGAACAGTGCTTGATTCTTGTAGAGGCACTGGGATTTTCCCAGATTTCCCAGTGGCCTTTGTAATAATCAGGAATCCGACTCAGAAAGGCTTAAACAAATGAAGGAATTTATTGGTCTGGATCAGAAAAATCCTGGGGAGGGCATCGCTGTATCCGGGTGTTTCCCTCGTTGCACAGTCTGTCTTGGGTGAAGATGCTTCACTCCTGCAGCTTTCCTTGTCCAGAACCATCCCAGTGGGGATCCTGGCACCAGCCACCATGACTTGGCTGCCTATTCTTGAGCCAGTCCTGGCCAGGGAGATGGGTGCTCCATTGGCCTGGGGCCCGTGTCCACCCTGACAGTTGCCCAGTGGAAATAGAGGTTTGCTGTTAGGATGATGGGCGCGTTCTAGGTGCCCCATCAGCAGACAAGTCTCCCAAGGCTCAGAAGTACTCCACTCCAAGTCGCACACAGTGCCAGGCCTTCAGCAGTTCCTTTGGGCTGTGGCCCTGTGTGGAAGCTGGGCTTCAGGGGTACAGGAAACAGCTGTGGTCTCCGCCCCCAGCCTGATGTGCGAGAAGAGGATCCTGGCTGCGGTGACCAGTGCAGGGCACCCTTTCCTGGTGAACCTGTTCGGCTGCTTCCAGACACCAGAGCATGTGTGCTTCGTGATGGAGTACTCAGCTGGTGGGGACCTCATGCTGCACATCCACAGCGACGTGTTCTCAGAGCCCCGTGCTGTGTGAGTCCCCCACCAAGGCCCACCTGCCTCAGCCTCCTGGAGCTCTGGTGGCTGCATCCTTGACCCTTGCCTCTCTCTGCAGCTTCTACTCTGCCTGTGTGGTGCTGGGGCTGCAGTTCCTCCACGAACACAAGATTGTCTACAGGTGCGCTATGCCCATGGAGGGGGCACTGGGTTGGGACTGCCAAAGCCCCACCCCACGCTCACGCCTCCTGACCTTCTCACCCTCCCCAGGGACCTGAAGCTGGACAATTTGCTCTTGGACACTGAGGGCTACGTCAAGATCGCTGATTTTGGCCTCTGCAAGGAAGGTGAGGGATGGGGTCTCAGGACCATGGGTAGCAGGGGGAAGGCACCTGGGGTCCCCATTAGCTCCAGTCCCATGAGTGCCCATGGCCCTGCTGCCCCCAGGCATGGGCTACGGTGATCGGACCAGCACATTCTGTGGGACCCCCGAGTTCCTGGCCCCCGAGGTGCTGACAGATACGTCCTACACTCGCGCTGTGGACTGGTGGGGGCTGGGCGTGCTGCTGTATGAGATGTTGGTGGGTGAGGTGAGTGTCCTCGGCCTTGGTTTCCCTGTCTGTAAGCTGGGACACTTACCATCTATGTAAGCCACTCCTGTGGGAAGGGTCACAGTCCCCAGGGGCTGTACTCACCCCAGCTCTGCCTATCTTCAGTCCCCGTTCCCAGGGGATGATGAGGAGGAGGTGTTTGACAGCATTGTCAATGATGAGGTTCGCTACCCCCGTTTCCTGTCTGCTGAGGCTATTGGCATCATGCGAAGGGTGAGGACTCTGGGGTGCAGTGAAGGGGGCTGCAGGGTGGGAGACTGGGCCAGAAGCCACAGACCCTGACCCAGTTCCTTGCCTGCAGCTGCTGCGCAGGAACCCAGAGCGGAGGTTGGGGTCCAGTGAGCGTGACGCAGAGGATGTGAAAAAGCAGCCCTTCTTCAGGGTGAGTTCCCCCAGGTTCTCCCAGGCCCCTAGACCTTTCTTCCACCCAGGACCAGCACCCCCCTTCAACCTCTCCCAAAGACTAGTGGCTTCACCCTGTGAGCTAGGTCTCTTCAAAACATGGCACCACTCAGGGAACCCCCACTTGCTCCCCTCATCTGCAGCCTATTCCCCTCCTGTACCCACATTGCTCCAACTGGGGACCGCTGTCTGTGTGAGCTCAGCCCCCACTAATCACCAACATCCCCATGCAGAGCCTAAGTCTCCCCTCTGTATGTCTCTCCTCTGCAGACCCTGGGCTGGGATGTGCTTCTGGCCCGCCGCCTGCCACCACCCTTTGTGCCCAAGCTGTCAGGGCGTACCGACGTCAGCAACTTTGACGAGGAGTTTACTGGGGAGGCACCCACGCTGAGCCTGCCACGTGATGCGCGGCCCCTCTCTGCAGCTGAGCAGGCTGTTTTCCAGGACTTTGACTTTGTGCCCGGGGGCTGCTAGCACCCATCCTGCCCACCCAGAGTTCTTAGTTTTTAAAAAGGCCTTTGGGGTTCTCCCCATCCTTGCATCCTCTGTTTCTTCTTGTGCTTGGAGTGAGGCTTTGATGGGATTCACTTGAGGGAGGGTTGGGGTTGTGCTGAGGTATTGGGGCATCCAGCATGATGAGGTGAGGTGTGGGCACCGGATGTTGGGTGAGCATAGGGCTGTGGTAAGCTGAATGGAGTCTGTGGGGACTTGGAGCAACCCAGAGCCTTGGTGCCCCAGGCAGAGCATAGTATATGGCCCCCATGGTTGGGATGCCTCTCTGGAGCACAGCCCTGATGGGATAGACCCACCCCTGGCTCTGGAAATGGCTTTACTGCATGCAGCAGATCAGCCCTGCAGTCAGCAGTGGCCAAGGCCACTGTGTCTTGAACTGCGCAGTGAGCTGCCTTCCCATGCACCCTTGGTGGGGCCCAGCTCAGTGGCCCCGCCCTGGGCACCTGCTCTCACGGGGAGCAGGCGGAGCAGCTGGCGCAGCACAGCCTGGCGCAGCAGGATGTACACCCAGGGGTCCAGGATCTGGTTCCAAGAGGCGAGACGCACGGCCAGTAAGAGTGGTCGCTGCAGGGAACTGGGACTCCAGCCCCCAATGGCCAGCACCACCAGCACCTGTGGGGACAGCGGTGTCGGGCCAGGCCGGGGACTCGGGGATTGAGCTCTCCTGAGGGGGTGAGAAGGATTTAAGCAGGCAGAAAGGAGAGAAGTGCCCAGGCCAGTGAGGGAAGAGCAAGAGTTGCCGGAGAGAAGAAAGACTGCGGACTACTAGCAGGGGAGGGGAGGGAGGGTTGCATGGGTGGGGGAAGTGGGCTACACAGACACCCAAGGGAGGGGAAGAAGATGGAGCTAAGAACAACGCCGAGAAAGGCTCATAAGCTGAGGCAAAGCCTTGGCTGGGGAAGGAGAGGACCCACGCCCGTGAGCTTGTGGAAGGGGGAGGCAGGCAGCTGTGCCCTCACCAGCAGGGGGCTCCAGCAGATGCAGGACACCACCATGATGCCTACGAGCTGGCCCACCATCTCCACGTCGTGTGCACGGCTTCTGCGCGCCGAGCCACCGCCTCGGGAGCTGCGCAGGGTAGCAGAGGCTGAGGCGATGGATGAGGTGGACGAGGCAGAGGCTGAGCGCGGTGCCCAGCGCCGGCGGCTGTCGGCGCTCACGACCTCGGGGAGCCGTCGGGAACGGTGGCGGCGCCAACGTGCGCGCAACAGGGCCAGGCCACTGAGCGAATTGCACACGAGTGCTGCGAGAAGCGCGGCCAGGCCGAGACCGGCAAAGAGACCCGCAAGCACCACCTGGCGCCAGCCCCCAGGTGGTCCGAGGCCAATGAAGCACCAAGTACCCGGGTACTGCAGCTCATACCGTCCTACGTTTGCCAGCGGCAGCAGTGCCACGGCCAAGGCCACCGCAGCCAGCATGCCCAGTGCCATACGCGCACGGGCCACTGATACGCGCGATGCGTGCAGCAGTGGGCGTGTGAGGCCCACACAGCGCTCCACAGCCATTCCGCAGCCCAGCAGTAGCGGGCACAACCCGAAGAAGACCATGCAGCCCCCAAGGAAGTGGCAGGTCCCGCCGGCTGGCGCACGCCCTGCAGCATACAGGCGCAGTACCAGCGCACCCGGGATCACGTGGCCCGCCAGGTCTGTGGCCAGTAGGCTGGCGACAAACAGCAGGAAGGTGGCGGCAGAGCGGCGGCGCCGCAGCCGGCCCGCAGCCTGTGCCAGCAGCACCAGGGCCAGCACGTTGGACACGGCGCCTAGCGTCATGGAGAAGATGGGTAGCGCCGGCGATGCGCTGGGACCACTGGATGGCGCCGACGCGTTTGAGACCCCGGGTGCCTCACATGTGCTCGCCTCACCAGGCAGGCTTGAGTTCAGAGGCCCGCAGGGACTCATGTCAGGTGCCGGGAGGGCTGGGTAGGAGAGAGGAGGGCACGGTGAGGCCTGCTGAGGACTCAGTGCTGTCCCATTCCCAGGTCATGAGGCTGTCAGATGCCTCTGTCTTCTTGTGACTCCAAATGACCTGGATGCTTCCCAGCCTCCCCCTGCACTCTGCTCACACTGTCCCCACTTCAACTCCCCCAGCAACAGCTTTCCACATCTTATCTCTGGGTCTCACAGGCCCAATTGCCCCCTGCTTCACGCTTTTACCTCATGGTGAATTTCTGGCTCACTCTGACTCTGTGATGTTAGCCACCCAGTCTCTGACTGCCCCTGTTTCTGACTGAATCCATGTCACCTTTCCTTGAGTCCTATCCTCAATGCCCCAGTACTACTACACTACCTTTGGCACATCTCTCCCAGGAACCCACCTCTGCCTGCCTTGATGTGGTCTGGCTGTCCTCACAGTCCCATCTGTGCCTCAGGCTCTGCCCTGTGGCTATGTCTCTGTTGCCAGGGCATTCTGTCCTCATGCTCCCAGTTTTGATTTCCATGGTACTGTCTCTGTCCCTGAAACTACATCTCTGTCCTCATGAACCCCGGTTTTAGTCCTGCCTCCCCATTCTCCTGTCCTCTCTAGGACAGGCTCAGGCAGCCCAAGACCACACACACACTCCTCCACTGCCTGGCACTGAGGGCTGACAGGCAAACTCCCCCGGGGCCAGATGAGAAGGGAGGATGGAAAGACGGGAAGATGGGCAGGGACAGACAGTGGGGATTGAGAGCCAAGCAGGACAAGATCAAGGTAATAGTGGTCCCATCTCCTGTGCCCCCTCATGCCCTCTACCCTTCCCTCTTACCTGGTGCTGTCTGGGACACAAGGCCCCCATGGCCCCCACGCGTCAGCACCCACCGCGCCCGGCCCTGGCCAGGCTGTTCCTGCCCGCCCTCTTCCTGGGGCAGCTCGTGGCTCCCGCCTCCACCGCGCCCTGCCGGCCTTCGGGGCTGCTCCACTCTGCGCACGCCCACTGGGGCCCTTCAGGGACAGGGACCCCTCTCTGTGCTCCTGGTGCTGGGGAGGGGCCACTCCGGGCCTTAACTGCCTTGCTTCTCTGAGAGAGGCTCCTGGGAGTTGGCTTGGCCCCTGGGACCCCCACCTCCTGGCCGGGTGGGGGCAGCCCCCCCCAGGGCTTGGGCTTCTTGCCCGCCTCATTAATAAAGCGGATAAAATCTAAACACTGGAAAATATGAGCATCGCCCAGGGCGGGCTGGGGAGGCTGCAGGGGGTGGTACTGCCCCCAGCAAGGCTTTGGGGATGGGGGGGAATGCACAGGGGGGCTGTAGGACAGCACCACCCCCTGTGCTGTCTGAGGCTTTGTGGGTGTTGGGATGAATGACAGTGGCAGTTTTTGGTGGCAGTCCAGGCTGGCTGGGCCCTGCCCAGTATTTACACAGGGCCCCAAGCTCAGACCACACCCGAAGAAGGCAGCAAGGTCCCCAGGGAGCTGGGAGGTCTAGAGACCAGGCCAGTGCCACATCCTTCCCGGATTTGTTGAGTAACACGTCCAACCTGAAGGCAAAGACGTCTTCACACCCTGCACCCCAACACACAGCCATGGCCTCACCTCCAGCCCTGAGAAATAGGGTCATAGCCTTCAGGGTATCCATGCGGCTTCACACCCTGAGAGCTAGCAATGGTCACACCTGTCCCCAAGATAACACTGTTATATCCCTGAATTGAGTGGCTCATTCCCCAGCATGGAGGCCATCCAGGGTTGCTGTGACACCAGCCACTTCCCTTGACACCCTGAAATGCACCCCTCTGGTATGACCCTTATTATACCCTTAAGCGCATGGTGACACAGGCTCACCTTTGAGCCCTATTGTCACATCTCCAGGTCAGGAGTACATTTGGTCCACCCGACATGAGCCCCACCTGCTGTTCCCCAGACCTGGCCCCACCCCAATACCTGTGGTACTACGCTCACATACTTATGCTCTTGGAACCTAAGACTACATAGGTCACCCACGACCCTGTATACCCTGAGGCCTAGCCAGTCAGTCCCAAAACAGCACCACCCTGAGATGGGCACTGTCAGACTCCACACCTCAGATGCCACCAGGTATACCCTAGGACACAAATGGTCCACCCCACTCACCCAGACCCAAGTCACCACCCTCACTTGACCAGTCACATGAAGTGCTCACAGCCACACCCCTTGCACCAGAGCTGTCCCAGCAGACATTCAATGCCCCAATGTGCCCATTGATGCCCCAAGTCATCAACTGTGGCTCCCACCCCACCCATGAACACAGGCCTGGGCTTGGACACACCCCTACCCAGCAGCCCCATTGCAACTGGGGTGCAGTTGGACTCACTTCCCACACCAACAGCTCAATTGGCCCCCAAGTATTCCTGCCCTGGCCCCATCCTCTCCCTTTTCTGCAAGTCTGGCCCAAGTCCCACCCTCACAGTCCTTGATCCCCTCAATCCCAGGATGAAGCCAGCTGTCAAAACAAGGCCGGGTTTATGTCCCATGTGAAACACTGTACCACTGATGCGTGTGGACCCTGAACCTCCAGCATGGGTTTGGGGCCCGAGGCTTGGACTGATGTGAGCCCTCAGGTTGGCCTGACCAAGGTGCAGGGCAGGGGGTGGAGAGGGGGGCGTCTTGATGGAGAGAGTGTAGGATTTGAATCACCCGTCACCAGGAATCTCACGTTGCCTGGAAGCCTGGTGGCCTGCAGCCAGAAGCCGTGTTGGGAGGGTGGTGGGAGAAGGTGGTGGCCAAAGGCCAGCTCCTAATTCAATTTGGAGCTCGAGGAAGATAGATCTCAGCTGCTGCATTCTTTCCCAGCCCCAGTCCCAGCCCACACCCTGCATGCCCAGCCACACAGGTCCCAATCCAGATAGATCCTTTATGTTCAAGACAGAAATTCAGATACAAAAGCCCCTGCCATCGCTGCCCCTGCCTCCCTCCCTTCTGGGAGCCTGGAGGGCGAAAGTGGGGGGTGGCTGGGGGTTCACAGCAAACTCTTCCCCAACACAGAGGTAACAGACTCCAAGTCAGGGGCTCCTTTTAGGAGGGCATAGGGGAAGGGGTTATTGCATTTACTGAGGGGGACCCCATCCCACATTCCCTGTGTCAGGAAACCAGGTCACAAGCCCCAAACAGAACCTAGGCCCCAGGGAGGCGCAGGGACCCATTTGGCAGCTGACAGTGGAAAGCAGTAGGCAGAGTGGTCACCCAGTACAAGTCCATCCCCGGGTTCCTGACCCAGCTGAGGTAGGGGGCCAGGGACCCCAGCAAGGCTGAGATCCAGGGAGACCATGGTACCAACTAGAACAGGCAGGGCTGGGCCCTGCCCTGCTGCTGCTGCACACCACCTTGACCACTGAGCTCCAGCTATGAGCTCCAGCTGGATGTGCAGGATCCCAGCCTGGTGTCCCCTCTGGGACCTCTAGCAGGCTGGCCCTGGTCACTGAGAGGTCCAGTGGGTTCCTAGTATCGGCCAACTTTGGCATCCCCAATAGCTCCCCAGACGTCAAAGACGAACTCGTCCGGAAAGGCAAAGTCACCGAGCTGTTCATCGAGGGCCTCGGCCAGCTCATCCGGGTTTCTTTTGTCCTTCCCCAGCTCAACCATGGTGGCCGCTGCACCGGCAGGGAATAAAACAGAAACAGAGGATAAGAGGAGTGATGGGTTCTATACCGTGTCTAGGCCACCCCCCAGCCCCCATCACCCCAGCCCTGGGTGCCCACTTACCCAGTTCAGTGTCTCTGATCCCCATGTAGCTCTCCAGCAAGTCGTCCACCTTCTCAATGGCCTTCTCTTCAAAGGCTGAGGGCTGAGGCAGAGAAGGGACAGGAACATCACAGTCATCTCACTACCACTGTTAAGTGCCTGCCTGATTGACTGATTGATTGATTTTATAGTATTGGGATCACATGAATCCAGGGGCATTCTACCTCTCAGCTCCACCCTTACTTTTTATATTTTGAAAGGGTCTCACTAAGTTCAGGCTGGCCTTGAATTTGCAGTCTTGCTTAAGCCTTCACAGTGGCTGGCATTACAAGTGTGTGCCGGCCTAAGTATCCTTATTTATCTGCCCTTTTCCCAGCTTTACATAGATTTCCATCCACATTTTTTTTTAATTTTATTTTTATTTATGTGTGTGTGTGTGCGCGTGTGTGGCCAGCTCAGCCCACCAGGGGGCGGGGCTGGCTGGCATGTGGTGCTGGGGGATTGAACCACGGTCCCTGTGCTTTGCTAAGCTTGTTCTAAGTAGGTGCTTTAGACCACTGAGCCATCTCACCAGTCCTCCATCCACATTTAATTTTCATGGCCACTTGGAGAAGAAGGTATTTGGTATTATGACTCCATTTTTCAAATGGGGAAACTGAAGCCTGCTTGCCCAAGAAAGGTTCTAGCCCTTGGAGGTGGCAAGAGTATGCTGGAATACAGGTAGCTGCTCACCTCACGGGTCAGGTGGCCTCCATGAAAGTGAAGGGGAAGGGGTGCTGGCTGCCTGGGGGGACACTCACCAACTCCTCCACTGTAGCTGGGCCCCGAGATCGCAGCCGGAGGGTTCCTCGGCCAGTGCCCAGTTGTGGGCCGGAGCCAGGGCGGCTGCCCCCTGAACGCTGGCTGATCATATCTGTGGAAGGGAGAGTGAAGAACTGACTGAAGCCCTAGTCAGGTACCTAGGCATCTTGCTTTGGACAGCACCTCCCAATCCTCAAGCTTCTCCAGGTGCCTGCAGCCTGAGAGATGGTTGCCAGGAGGGCAGGACCATGCAAGAGGGGCAGCTAGGGCTAGGCCTGGGAAAGTCAGGGTGAGAACTGGAGGAGGAGGCCGGGCTCAGGCCCAGTCCTTGAGTCTGTCTCCACGGCCAGGGGTACAGCTGAGGGCCATACACCTGCTCTGAGGGAAGAGCTTTGAGTGCCCTGCCCCCACTCAAGGGCCTGGGGCCCATTCCTGGGAGTCAGTGAAGCCAGATAGAAAAGTGGGGGGCTGGCGCAGGGCAGCCACGCCTGGCTTCTCAGAGCTGGGGGGCTGGCCAGGGTTGGGGGCGCTTGGCTGGGCTAATGGCTCCTGGGAGGTGGGTGTGGGGCAACTTCCTCCTCATTCCTGTAAGCAGGGCAGACAGCCAGCACCCCGTTCTAGGCCACGGCGGAGCTGCACTTCCTCCAAGGCGCGGGCCAGGTTAGGGTGCCACCTGCTGGTTGTTCTAGGCTCTGCAGCCTGGACTGAGGAGCCAAGGCTGGGTCCCCTGGCTTTCTGCTCTGGGGCTCACCAAAGGCCTTGCGAGGCTCCGTGAGCTTCAGTGTGAAGGTGCGGCCGCGGGGCAGCTCCTTGAGCAGCCGGGCCACCTCGTAGTGGCGGCAGCCCAGCAGACTCTGGCCATTGATGGCCTCAATCATGTCACCCACACTGATGAGCTGGATGTGGTCGATCACGCTGCCCTCCTTGATACGCTGTGTGAGAGGAAAGGGGCATGAGCTTGGGGTCCCTCCCACCACAACCTCACACACACACACAAACACGTGTGTGTGAGTGCGCGCAGCCCTGCCCCAGGGACTGTGAGGAACCTTGATGAAGGCGTAGCCTGCACCATTGTCAGTGATGGTCAGGCCCAGAGCATCCTCCGACTTGAACACCTCCACCTCCTTGCGCTGCCCCTTGACATGGGCAAAGATGAAGTCCTCCAGGCCGATCTGGCCGCCCAGCAACTTGTCCATGTCCACTTTGTGGGTGTTGAGTGTGCAGAACATCACCTGCAGGGGGCACACACCGGTCTCTGTCCCTCTGGGTCCCTGGGCTAACTGCCTGGGACAAGAGGTGGGGAGAAGCTGGGGCCAGGAGTCTCTTCCTGCCTTAGCATCAGGACTGCGTCCAGGCCACAAAGTTTATTTAGGGGCCACCTGGGAAATACTTGTGGGGGGTGAGGAGGCCCAGATTCCACCCAGTCCGGGTCTGGCCCAATGGGTTTGCTCCTTTCCCAGTTGTCCTTGTCCCCCATGGTCCTGGCTGGAGCGACTTACGCCCCCATTGGACCTCCTAATACGAGACGAAGGGGGCAGCAATCAGCCCAGGGCATTAGTCCCCCAGCCCAATGGGGTGCTGGCCTCCAGGGCACCCTGGAAGCTCGGTTTGCAGCCAAAGCCATCAGTTTCCGCAAACTACTGGGGTACAGGCCTCCAAGGCCCTCGGGAACTCATCTTGCAGACAGCGCTATATGGGTTTTCCAGGCTCCTGGGGTTCTGCAGCTTACCTCTGCGGGCGGCAGGCGGAAGGCCTCCGCGATGCGCCCATACAGCTCCTTCACGTTGCTGAAGCCCTCAATGCGGCCGGTGGGGCTGCCGTGCGCCAGCTGGGTGTGGAACACGAGACGAGGGCGCAGCGCAGGGGGTGGGGGCGGCAGCCCAGCCTGGGGGAGCCCTGCGCCCACCCCGCCCAGTGGGCCCTGCTCAACGCCCAGCCCACCGCGTCCTGCCTCGGCCTCCTCATTCTCCACCAGCGGCGGGGCCTTCTTCCGCCGCCCCAGTCCTAGCGGCATCGGCTGAGGCGAGAAGAGAGACCTGAGGGGTAGAGGCAGGAGGATTGTTGTGAGTTTGAGGCCAAGCCCGAGTAACATGAGTTCACAGCAAGCATGGGCTATAGAGAGATCTTGCTTCAAAAAGCATCAAAATAAAATAAAATAAAATAAAAATAAAAATAAATAAATAAATAAAATAAATAAAGGGCCAGGTGTGTGTGTTGGCACATGCCTGTAATCTTAGCACTTGCTGGAGATCGCACTGGGCTAACCTGCACTACAGTGAGACTCTGTCTCAAAATAATTAAACTAATTAATAAAAAAGGGAAACTGGGGACATAGCTCAGTATGAAGGCCTAGGGATCATTCCCCAGACAGTATCAAGGAAAAGAACAGCATTTTCACAGAACCGGTGCCAACTGTGCAGTATACTTTGTGGGTGTGTGTGTGTGTCTTCTTGGGACAGGATCTCCCTAGGCAGGTCAAGTTGGCCTTGAGCCGACTTTGTAGCCCAGGCTGGTCACAAACTTGCAATGATCTCCTTCCTGAGCCTCCTTGGTGCTGAGATTACAGGTATGCACCATCATGCCCAGATTTTCATTTTTATTTATTTATTTTTTTTGTGCGGAACTGGGGATTGAACTCAGGCCCTTGTACTTGCTAGGGAAGCACTTATTCCACTGAGCCATCTCCCTGGCCCCATTTATGTTTATTTTTATTTTTGCGGTGCTGGGGACAGGACCCAACTCTGCCCTGAACGCCCCCGCCATACTGTGTACTTTAATCAACTTTGGGTGACATAGAAATCTTACGTGGTGTGAGTGACAGGCATGATATCCTACTATTTGGGGGAATAATGACATAAGTCCAAATGTGTTCTGCACAAGGCAATTTATCCTGATAAAAATATTTCTGATTCCCTGTTGGCTGGATCTGTGGATGTGGAGCTGGCAATACTGGCACAAAGAGCACTGGCATTGATATTATCATTGCTTATTTTAATGGAACTAGGGATAGAACCCAGGGCCTCATGCCTGCCACGAAAGCTCTCTACTACTGGGGTACAGCCCTAGTTGTTTTTTTTTTTTTTCTTTTAAATTTATTTTTATTTATTTATTTATTTATTTATTTTGTGTGTGTGTGTGGCCAGCTCAGCCCACCAGGGGGCGCGGCTGGCTGGCATGTGGTGCTGGGGGATTGAACTGCGGTCCCTGTGCTTTGCTAAGCTTGTTCTAAGTAGGTGCTTTAGACCACTGAGCCATCTCACCAGCCCCCCCCCTTTTTTTTTCTGAGACAGAATCTAACTATCTAGTTAGATAGGATGGCCTCAAACTCAGTGATCCCACTGCCTCAGCCTCCCAATTGCAGGGATTACAGGCATACGCCACCATACCCGGCCAATCAGGCCCACTTCACAGATAAGAAAATGGAGGGTGAAAGCAGAAAGGATTCCTTTTATTATTCTACCAGCTATAATCAAAGTTAGGCATGGTGGCATACACTCGTAGTCCCAGCACTCAGGAGGCAGAGGCAGGGGGATTGTTGTGAAGTGAGCTCAAGGCCAGCCTGAACTGCATGGGGAGACCCTATCTCAAAAGACCACCAAAAAAAAAAAAAAAAAAAAATTATTAGTGCCATATACAGAAACTACTTCTTCTTCTTCTTCTTCTTCTTCTTCTTCTTCTTCTTCTTTTTTTTTTTTTTTTTTCCGGGGAACCAGGGATTGAACTCAGGCCCTTGCGCTTATTTTACTGAGCTATCTCCCCGGTTCCTTTTTTTTTTTTTTTTTCATGTACAGAAACTTCTGCGTCTGATTTCAAAGCTATTAGGTGGACAGCACTTACCCTGTAGGCTGGGGCAGGTGGGTGAACAGTTTTGGCCCACAAACTGTTGGAGAAGGTGACATGTGGTACCTCCCATCTGAAGCACTTGATTCCTACAGCAAGGATATCTGAAGTGCTATACCTCAGCCAGCCACAAGTGACAGGGCAGTGACTTTACCTGGCCAGGACTGAGTGACCACAATACAGGGAGCCTACTAAGCCAGGTATGGTGGCATATGCCTGTTATCCCTGCATTCAAGGAGGCTGAGGCAGGGGGATCACCAGTTCAAATCCCATTTGGGTAACTTAGTGAGATTTTGTCTCAAAATAAAAATAGAGAGGGCTGGAGATGCATCTAGCAGTAGAGAGCCTGTGTTTGAGCATAGTACTTCAAAAACAAAGAGGGTCAGGGAGATGGCTCAGTAGAATAAGTGCTTGCCTGGCAAGCACAAGGGTCTGAGTTCAATCCCTGGTTCTGCAAAAAACAAACAAACAAAAAAACCTCTTTTCCCTCACCCTCTTGTTGCTTCTGCAGTCTTCGGCCACCACGACCTGCTGCGTTGGTCAGGGGCCACCCAGCATTCTAGCCAGTAGATTATGGGCTGAAACTTCTATGACCTATGTGCTAAATAAACAAAACAGGGCTGGCCAAGTAGCTCAGCAGATTAAAGCACCAGCAAGTGGGTGCAGGGGCCGGGGTTTGATCCCTGGTCCTGCCCTGCCTGGGCCCACTGAGATTGGGCGTGGTGGCGTGCCCCTGTAATCCCGGCTCTTGGGAGGCTGTAAAAAGGCGGATCACTATGAGTCTGATCTCATAGTGAGACCCTGAACACCTTGTAGACCCTTCCCTAAAATACAGAAAGAAAAAAAAAAAAAACTAAACAAAACAAATAAAAGAGAATCTCTTGCTGAGTTGCCATGGCTGTGTAGTTAAGAGCCAAAAATAAACTTTGGTTGATTCAACCACTAAAATATGGGAATGTTCATTACTGCAGCAAAACCAACAGATACACAGTTGTGTGTTCCATAAAAGTGTTACCTAGGGGTGGGTGCAGCTCCGTGGTGAGTGCTTGCTTAGCCTGTGGGAGGTCCTGGTACAATGCCAGCCTCACAAACAACAAAAAGAACCCATCGTCTACTGACATTACGGGTGTCACAGTTTGACTAAGTACTTTCCACGTTTATAGAATAAGAACTTGCCTATTTCCTTCTTCTGTTTCTTTATGTCTCTCTTTCTCCTTCCCTCTCTTCAAACAAACATGGGGGTGGGGTTGTTACTATATTCCACACACTGTTTTTTTGTTTTGCTTTGTCTTTTTGAGACAGGGTCTTGCTATGTAGCCGAGGTTGGCCTGGAACTTGTAGTGATCCTCCTGCCTCAGCCTCCCATGTGCTGGGATTACAGGTGTGTACTACCCGTAATATCGCTCTGCATTTTATATTTTAGTAATATAGGTTATGGGGCCAGGGAGATAGCTCAGAGGCATAAGCACCTACCTGGCAAGTGTAAGGTCATGAGTTTGATCCCCAGTACCAAAAAAAAAAAAAAAAAAAAGCTCATGAGCTGGGTGTGGTGGCACATGTCTGTAAGCCCAGGACTCAGGAGGTTGAGGTGGAAGGATCACTGTGAGTTCGAGGCCAGCCTGCACTATGAGGTGAGTTCAAGGCCAGCCTAAACTGTATTGTAAAACCCTGGTTCAAAGACAAAAAAAAAAAAAAAAAGAAAGAAAAGAAAAGAGAGAGAGAGCAAGCCACAGAAAAGATCCCTGGCTAGAACACCATATGCAGTTACACAGGTTGGGCACTACACAGACCCAGTAGACCAAGGTGACCAAGAACTGAATGCTATCCTGTGCTCTGCCTGCCAACCTCCACTCCGTCATGTCACTGTGTTCAAAGGGAAAGGGTATCTGTACCAGATGGAGCTGTGAACACACTCCTGGATAAATATCCAGTCCTGAGGTAGAAACCAGCAATAAGCCAGCAAATGTATACATTTCTAACATCATTTCTACTAGGGCTGTGAAGACAAGAAAGCAAGACTAGCTGGGTGTGGTGGTGCGTGCCTGTCACCCAAGCACTCAGGAGGCACCGCTGAGGCAGGGAGACTGCCATGAGTTTGAGGCAGCCTGAACTACATAGTGAGACATTGTCTTAAAAAAAAAAAAAAAGACAGGAAGGAAGGGGGAGGCTGGGGAGATGGCTCAGTAGAATAAGCACTTGCCTGGCAAGTGCAAGGGCCTGAGTTCAATTCCTGGTTCCACACAAAAAAAAAAGGAAGGAAGGAAGGAAAAAAAATACTTGCAAATCTAGTTCTACAGAATGGTCAGGGTCAGCTCTCTGTTCTCAGAGATCTGAGGGATAACGAAAGAATCCATGCAGGAAACTGGGTGTGATGGTGCGCAGCCATAATCCCAGAGCTTGGGAGGCTGAAAACAGGAGGATCACTACGTGTCTGATCTATGTATTGAGACCCTGTAGACCCTGTATTAAATACTTCAAAAAGGGCAAGAAGGTTCCTGGCACTGGCAAAGGAACAGTCAGTGCTAATGCCCAGCACTGGGGACTCACTGAGGAGCAGTGAGGGATACTTGAGGGGTGGGGACAGAAATAGAGGGAAAAGCGTTCTGCACCTTGGCTTTTACACCCCAGTAGATGGGAACCATGGAGGGTGTCTCTTGTTGCTGGAGCAAAATACCTGATGCCCAAAATTAAGGAAGGAGAAGTTTATTTAGCTCACAGTTTGTGGAGGTTCCAGTCCATACTTGGCTGGCCCCTGCCTGTGGAAGCAGAAAAAAGCAAAAGCAGCGAGAGCAAAAGGGAGGAGCAGCCGAGAGCAAGCCTCTCTCCCTCCCTCACACTGTAGGCAGGCCCAGGGTGGGTGGAGCAGGCACAGCCATAACCCCAGCATTGGACCATGTCAATCACAAACTCCAGAAGCTGCCCCATGACTGCGTGAGGCACTGGGGGTCGGGGGGACACCTAGGCACAAGCCACATCGAGGGTTCTGCACTATGTATAGCTGTACCCTGACTTAGCTCCTGGATCACATTCTTCTTTTTTTTTTTTCATTTTAATTGAGACATGGTCTCATTATGTAGTCCTTAAACTCCAGATAATCCTCCCGCCTCAGTCTCCCAAGTGCTGGGATGACAGGTGTGTGCCACCACTGAAGGAATTATTAACATGCTGCTCTATCCAAAAGCACTGCCCAGTACCTTCCTGTCAGACTTCTTTGGGGACATCCTATATTCAACCCTGGCTCAAAATTTTAAAAAATAAATAAATAAATAAATAAATAAATAAATAAGGTAATAGGGGATGTAGCTAGATGCAAGCTCCCCCCTGGGGGGGGGGGAAGACCCTTGTGCCTACCTGTGCATCCATTTATCCATTTACTGACTCACTCACCTGGGGTGCACACTGGCTACTCTAGGTCTTGGATCTGTCCTTTCACCACACTTCCAGGCAAGACAGTAGTCAAAAAAATCCTCTGGGGGGGAAAAAATGAATGAATGAAAGAATTCTGTGAAATATGATCCATGTCCCCCTCTCCTCTGGTTAGCCATGCAGTGTGCTTTCGCCCTAGGAGTAAATGCCCCGGGTGATCCATCCATCCTGCCTTTCAGACACCAAGTCCTAGATGTCCAGTTCCCAGGACCCAGGATGCCTGTGTCACCTCCCACCCCGACCCAGACCACCCTGCTTTGGCCAGTCCTGCATCCTCTGTGGAGAGCAGAGGGGTGACCAGTGCACATATGAACCCCAGCCCTGTCACCTACCTGCTGTGTGGCTGTGGGCAGCACAGCTCACTTCATAGGCCTCCGAGTCCTCATTTGAAAAAGCAGGCAGGGTCTCTGTTGCTCAGGCTGCTCGCGGGAACCTAGAGAGATTGCAGGGCATGAGACCTGCTCAGCACCTTCCTCACCACTTAGGGGCCGCAGTTATCACTGTCACCTCTGAAGTGCTGCAGAGGGAACCAAGGGCACAAGCTAGGTAAGTACTGTACCACCGAGCTGCACTCCAGCCCATGACTGTCATTATTAGTTTTGTTCATTTGTCTTTGCAGTACTGGAATGGAACAAACCCAGGGCTTTTGCATTTAGCTACATCCCCTAGCTCCCTTTTTAAAACTGTTTATTTTGGGGGTTGGGGAGATAGCTCAGTAGAATAAGCGCCTGCCTGGCAAGCACAGGGTCCTGAGTTCAATCCCCGGTACCGCAAAAACAAAACAAAACAAAAAAAATAAAACTGTTTATTTTGAAGACAGGGTCTCCTTAAATTGCTCAGGTTATGTCACTGCACCCAGTACTTTTTTGTCCTGTTTTCTGAGAAAGGTTCTCATTATGTAGTTTGGACTTTAAACTCATTATGTAGCCCCTGCTGGCCTCAAACTCACAGCAGTCCTCCTGCCTCAGCCTCCCCAGTGCTGAGATAACAGGCATGTGCTATCATGCCCAGGTGCCTGGCTCTGTCACTACTGTTAAATCCATCTTAGGTGTCCCCTGACTCTACCCTATTCCATCCAAGATTATCCCCTCCAGTCCTGTCTGCCTGCCAAGGCTTGCTCCAGGCTCCTCTGGGCAGCCTTCCTGGCTTGCCCCAGCCTGTTGGAAAGGTCCTGTGCGCCAGGCAAATCAGGCCCATGAGCTTAATTACACACTGCTCTAACAGAACTCCTGTCTTCCACCCTCCAGGCTGTTATTTAACTTTGTGTCTCTGTTTTAAAATGTAAACCAGATGACATTGCTCTTCTGCCTCAAATCTTACAACAGGATCCACCTTACAGGGAAAAAAAAACTCAGAGCCAGCGCCCACTTCCTATGATCCACACACTTGTACAGAATTACCACCCTGCTTTCCCCTTCAGTCCAGTGATTCCAAGACGGGTTGAGCCTGCGGAGCTCTGTGGGGCTGGCTCCTACATGGCATTCAGGCCTGGATGCCCTCAAGTCACCCTCTTCAGGAGTACCCCCGGTTCACAGCTACAGCATACGGTGCCACCCTTTATATTCTATTCATGGCACAATCTGAAATTGTCTCCTTTATGTTCGCCTTATTTGTTCACTGTCCCATCCCTCCCAATAAAATGTCAGCTCCCCCAATGCAGGGATTTTCACTATTTTGTAGTCCAGGCTGGTCTTAAACTCACTATGTAGCCCAGACTGGTGTCAAACTTTCAGGGATCTTGCTTACTTAGATTTCTGAGTAGTGGGATTACAGGCATGCATCACCACACCCAGCTCAAAAGGATTTCAGTCTTTTCTCTATTTTATGCTTGGTATCAAATACAGTCCCTGGCACATAGTAGGTACTCAATACATGTCTGCTGGTGCTGGGTACCATGCTCAGTGGTAGGGCACCTGCCTGGCATGCAGGAAGCTTGGGCTCTCTTCCCACTGCAGCAGAACAAGTGGGCTGCAGCATGAAGGAATGAATGCATGCACCTTATATCCTTTTCTGGCTACTCTTTGACTCTTCATCCTGCTGAAATCAACCCTCCACTCTGCCTGCTCAGGGATGGAGAGGAGTTTGCCTGGACCTAACGGGTTGAGTGAGACTCCAGCATCTTATTCTTAGGAAAGGCTTGACTCTTAGTAACCCCAAGTGGGGAGCAGGAAGTGGGGACAGGAATTCCTGGGAGCTCAATTAAGCTGGGCAGGTGGACACCGTACCCAGCATGGTACTGCTTTGGCGAGAAGACTGGCAGGAGGCCTGTGATTCACTCTTGAAAAACCGGCTTGGCCCGAGTTTCCGGGGAGAACGCCCAATGCCTTCGGGGCCGGCCGACCTGAGACCCCAGCACCCGGCTCCCCGTCCACTCTGCCCACTGATGCCACTCACTTCTTACGACCTAGACCCTGAGCCACACCTCTTAGCTCGAGTGAGAAGGGACAAGGAAACTTCCGGTTAGGGTGCCTGGTGCCTGGTGACCTCCAGGTGGGGAGTAGGCAAATACCAAGAGGTGTGGCCCAGATGTGGGTGGGGCAGCGGAGAGCAGAGGCCCTACAAGACACCTGCGCCCAGGAAGGTGTCTTGTCTAGTGGTGGAGACTCTAGCTAGGGACCCTGAGGTGGGTTCCAGTCCCACATCGGACACTTACCGCGCTGTGCGACCTTGGGCTACTACTCCCTCTCTGGGCTATCCGCCTCCGAGGAGAGGGTAATTGCCCCTCCATGTGAGGTGTTTTGACCCACAGACCCTCATGGTAAATGCCTCTATAAAGGCTCCACGGTCCTCAACAAGGACCCCAGTGATCGCCGCTATCTCCGCTGGGGTGGGTAGGGGGTGGGGTGAGAGGGTGGGTGGTGGCGTTCCGCCGGGAGAGGGATAGTGCATCCCAGCGCCCAGCCTGGAGTTCCAGCTGCGGGCCCAACCTGCACGACTGGGCGATCCTCGAGGTCCTGATCTCTGGGGTGCATACCGGACCTCCTCTAAGCCGTCCCCTCCCGGGCTGCGGACACTCACCTGAATCGCTGCCGCCAGCCGGAGCGCGCCCCACTTGGGTCTCTGCAAACTCCCGGCCGGGCCTCTACTGCAGCCGCGGCCAGGGGGCGGGGCCCGCCCCCAGCGGGGTCCAATCAGTGGCGACCACCCAGCGCTTGCGGCCAATCCTCGCCTTCCCACTTTGGGCGGAGCCGAAGGAAACATTCCAGAGGGATCGCACCGCCACGCCCGGCTCTCCCACACTCCCCTACTGCGGCTCAGTGGACTCTCCCGCTCCGCCTAGGTCGCGGCGGGTTGTACCACCGCTGGGCTGCTGAGAGGCGCTGCGACGGTCCTGGCCAATCGCGCGGAAGGAAGCAGGAGAGCGTCCAATGGGAAGCTGGGACCCCCGGACCACGTGCTGCTGGTTGAGTGTCCGTCTGGGGTGCCATGGTGTTAGGGGCGGGGATTGGCAGTGGGAGTCAGGTGACCAGAGCCGAGTTTCGGGGAAAGACGTGAGCTCTCTCATTGTCCAGAAAAACAGACTTTGGGAAGGCCTTGGGTCCCCGATCCGCTTCCCGCCTGACCTCCTCTGCCCCAGCCCTGCCTTGCTCGGGGAGGATAGAAAGATGCATTCATCGAGATGAATAGGGAGGGGTCTGGGTGTCCCTGCTACTTGCGAGGGACAATGGACAAAAGCATTCATTTAGGGCGCATTCATTCATTCATTCATTCATTCATTTTCAATCGGCTAATTAATTCCCCCTTGTGCTCCATGTCAGACTCCAAACACGGATCGATGAAAAGCTGTGTGCAAGGCCTGAGGACCAAACAGGAAACTACAGCGCACTATAGGATAGGGCAGTGTGGGGAGCTAGCCAAGCAACGTGAAAAGCATAGTGGTTTTGGTTTCTTTTTTTCTTTCTTACTTTTCTTTCTTTCTTTCTTTCTTTTTTTTTTTTGCGGTAGGGGCTCACTATGTACCCTGAGTTCATGCTGGCCTTGAATTCACTATGTAGCTTAGGATGGCCTCAAATTTGTGGCGACTCTTAGCCCAGCTTACCGAGTGATGGAATAACAGGCGTGCACCACCGCGCCTCGTGAAAAGGCACAATGGAATGAGAGAGAAGGGCATAATGTTATTGTTGCGTTTGGTTAGTTGAGCATCTACTATGTGCTCAATCGCTGGCAGTAACCAACCAACGTCTGAGGACAGGGGTTGAGTCTCCTGTGCCGATCACTGTGCCCACCCCCTCCTCCTGTGCGCCAAGACTAGTATAGGACAGCATGGATGGGTCAGGTGGCGTTCTCCAGCCTTCAGGGAAGCCCAGGTCCAGGAAAGAAAAACAAACACACCTGGAGCAGGTGAAGACTCTCAGTTCTCAAGACAGGCGAGATTTCCTCCTGGTTTACAGTTGACCACTCAGCTTCTGGAGTTGGGGCTTGAGGACGCAGTGTATTCTGGGAATTGTAGTTCTCGGAGACCTCTAGTTAGGGGTTCCCACCCTATGCGAGCCTCCTGGAAAGTCTAGGTCTTGAAGTTTCCAGGGAGAGTTGTGGCGTGCGCTAGTCTCCCCAGGGTCTGCACAGGGGCGAAGTGAAAGAGGAGCCGGGGCCTTGGGTTGAGTCGCTGAAGGCCTCCTGTCTGGCCCCACCCAGCTCGAAAACAGATCCTGCCACACCAGGCAGCAGGAGCAGCTACTGTTCCTCCCTTCCTGCGCTGACCTCTGCCACACCCACTGAGAGGGCAGTACCCCCTGCCCTGCTGGAGCCTGCGGTGCGCACGGCCGTCTCACACCCCTGGAAAGAGAAATGTGTGGAGATGAGGACAGCCCGACACAGGCTGCAGTGTCCTAAGTCTAAGTGCCCCTGCCTCCTCCTAAGGGCTGTCCAGGGACACCGAGCGGAGCGGGGACGTACCGATCTTATAGCTCACCAGGAACTCCTGAAAACAGATAGGGAGGACCAGCTGGGAAGGAGATCAGAACTGAGAGGCACGGCCGAGCCGGTGTGGTGCACATATATAATTCCCATACTTGGTAGGCTGAGACAGGAGAATCACCATGAGTAATCTGACGACCGCCTGGGCTAGTAGGTCAAGTTGAGCCTGAATTACATGGTGAGATCAGAGAGAGAGAGGGAGGGAGGGAGAGAGGGAGGGAGGGAGGGAGGGAGGGAGAGAGAGAGAGAGAGAGAGAGAGAGAGAGAGAGAGAGAGAGGAAATTCCTATTCTGGAGTGTCATGAAAAAGTCAGGTTGGTTTAGAAAAATCACCATTTTGCAACCATAAGGGAATAATTGATTTGAGGCAAGGCTTGTCACTGGAGAAGTGGATATTCACAGTCTCAAAAGATTAGCTAGCTCACAAATTGCATTTTTTATTTTTATTTTTTTTATTTATTTATTTTTTTTTAACTTTTTTTTTTTTTATTTTATTTATTTATGTATGTGTGTGTGTGGCCAGCTCAGCCCACCAGGGGGCAGGCTGGCTAGCATGTGGTGCTGGGGGATTGAACTGCGGTCCCTGATGCTTTGCTAAGCTTGTTCTAAGTAGGTGCTTTAGACCACTGAGCCATCTCACCAGCCCCACAAATTGCATTTTTTAAATTAATTAATTAATTAATTGTGTCTCACTACACAGTTCAGACTCGTAGTGATCCTCCTGTTATCAGCCTCCCCAGCAGCTAGGATTACAGGCGTGCATAAGACTCCATCACTGACTCAGCATGCCCTGGGTGCGGGACCCGCACGACATGTGGTACCGGGATTGAATCCCAGTCCCTACGCTTGTCTAAGCAGGCGCTTAGTCAGCTGAGCAATCTCGCCAGGCCTTACATTTTTAATTAGAACAGGGGAAAGGTAGTTTTTACAGATATTCCTGACTTGCAGTGGCTCCATTTTGACTTTCTGATGTTATGATGGTTATGAAAGGGAGAGAGCCTTGTCTAAAAATGTGCCGGTCACCACCTTAACCAAGTAATCAAAGTTAGCATTGGGCTGGGCTCGGTGGCGCACACCTCCAATCATTCAGGAGGCTGAGGCAGGAGAATCACTTTGAGTTCCATATCAGCCTGGGTTACATAATGAGGGCCTGTGTCAGAAAAAAGCAAAAAGTGAGTACTGGTGCAAACCAAACTACTTTTGGTTTGTAATTGAGGAGGGGAAGAGAGGTTGAAGAGAAGGTTTCAGAAGGGAGAAAAAAGAATCAGGATGTATCATGTGCAGGTAATAAATTTCCCATAATGAATGTGATTGTTATGCATACCTAAAATGTACTAATAAACTTAATTAAATAAAAGCACTTTTGAGGGCTGGGGAGATAGCTCAGTGGCATAAGCGCCGGCCTGGCAAGTGCAAGGTCCTGAGTTTGAGCCCAGGTACCCCCCAAAATGAAGAAAAAATGTAACTGTTTCTCTCTTCCTGGGTACCACAGGGCAGGGGGAACACCTTTGGGCTAGGATGTAGAACAGTGGTAGGATGCTTACCTCACACAGAGACCCTGGTACGAAAGGGAAAATGCATTGTCTAGAAATGAGCTGAGAAAAAAAAAAAAAGAAGGGCTGGTGATGTAGCTCAGTGGACTAAGCACTTGCTTAGGTAAGTGCAGGGGCCAGGGTTCAATCCCTGGCACTGCATGCTGCACCAGCCCTGCCCCCAGGTCCGCTGAGCCAGCTATGGAGCCTGGGCGAAGTAGCACATGCCTGTACTCCCAGAACTAGGGAGGCAGAAATCAGGAGAATCACTATGAGTCTGAGTTGTATAGTGAGACCCTGCACACACACACACACACACACACACACACACACAGAAAAAAAAAAACTTAAGAAAAAGAAGGGGCTGGGGAGATGGCTCTGTGGAATAAGCACTTCCCTGGCAAGCACAAGGGCCTGAGTTCAATCCCTGGTTTCACACACACAAAAGAAAGTCCATCTCACCAGATTACAAACTTATTCTGTATTCTTTTTCTATTTGTGCCATGTTTTGCGTTTCCTGTGTCTTTATTCTAATCCTAGTCCATCTGCAGAGGGGATAGAATCCAACTTTTCACTGCTCATCAGCTCTGTGGCCCTGGGTGAGTTCCTTCGTCCTCTGTGCCTCAGTTTCTTTGTTTATAAAATGGGACCTGCCTGCTAAGATTGTCATGCTCCTGTTAGGATTAAAGGATGTATTCCAGGTCCAAGGCCTCTGAGGGCACCAGATAATAAGCACTTAATGAATCCTAGCTGCTATGATTAACTGAGGGCACAGAGGGGAAGGAACACAGTGTATCATAATAGGGACAGGACAGAAGGAGCAAGCTGTGTTGTCCCCTGGCTGTGTGCCAGTCTGGTTGCTTTTCATGAATTTTTCCACTTGGATCATCATAAACTCCTGAGGCTGCGCTGATTTCACTGCTATTTGACAGAGCAGGACACTGAGGCTCAGAGAAGGGAAGACACTGGCCCAAAAATTGCACAGCAACTCATGGGTGTGGCCTGCACTTGAAGGCCAGGACAATCCAGAAACATCCCTCTGTTGGGGGTGTTGTCATTTTGTCCTAGCTGGGACATAACATCTGAACCCACAACATCAAGAAGGAAAGGTCTAAGGATCCAGTCCCTAGTGGGCCAGCTCTGAGGCAGAACCACCTTGGCAGAGGGACCACAACTCATGTCTTGGTGGCCAGAGAGAAGGGAAGAGCTGGGGACAAGAGTCAGCCTTCTAGGTCATAGCCTGGTGAGCACCTACAGACATGCTCCACCTCCAACAGCACGGTTACCTTGATTTTTTTTTTGTTGTTGTTGTTGTTTGTTTTTTGCAGAACCGGGGATTGGACTCAGGCCCTTGTGCTTGCCAGGCAAGCGCTTATTCCACTAAGCCATCTCCCTGGCCCTAGCATGGTTAGCTTAAGCTCAGCCATGGGTGGATGTGCTGCTGAGGACAACATCCCAGGATCTGGTCACCTTGAAAACCTAGTCTTAGGACCTTCTAGATCTGTGCTGTAACACATGGGCTGTACCATCCTTGACCTAGAGCCCACCTAAGATGTAGTGGAGGGGAGGGACAGTGCCAACGGACATTGCCATTGAATTTTCCCTTTTTTTTTTTTTTTTTTTTTTGGTGCCAGGAATCCAACTCAGGACCTTGCACTTGCCAGTCAGACATTGTACCACTGAGGTATAACCATCCCCAGCCCTGCCCTTGACTTTTTCTTTTTTCTCCAGTTCTGGGGATGGAAACTAGGACCATGTGTCTTCCACCCCCTGTCTTAATCTTTGGTTTTTTTTTTTTTTTTTTTTCTTTTTTTCTGCTCTGAATGCCTTCAGGGCAGGTTTGGCTGGTTTGAGTTGTGGGGATTGAACCACAGCTACCTGAGCCTGACTGCTTTGTTGAAGCAGCCCTTACTCTTTGTTTTTGTTTTTGCCATGTCTGGCATAGCTCTTGAAACTCTAGAAGGGGACGGAGGAGGATGAAGAAAAATAAGAGTCAAGATGCAGAAAGCTGGAGTCAGGTGGAGCGTCCTTTCCTGGTGAGAGAGTAAGAGTTGTCCAAGGACTGCGGTGTGTTTATTTGTACACTGGGGAAGGCTACTGTCAGTTGAAACTCCCTCTGTCTAGCAACTTGTTTGCTTGGCTTGCCTTGGGGCACTTTGGGTTCTCAGAGTTGGAACAACTTGTTCACGTGGCTTGTCTTGGGCACTCCGTATTCTTGGGGCTGACCTTGCTTCTATCCTTGATCTTCAGTTTCAGCTGCTCCCCACAGTTCTTGAAACAGAGATTCACTATATAGCCCTGGCTAGCCTCAAGCTCGTGGAGATCCTCCTGCCTCAGCCTTACTGTTACTACCCCAAGCGCCTGGCTGTCTTTGCCTGCTGGGTTCTAGGAAGCTGTGATAAAATCCAGCAGCAGGGCTGGAGAGATGGCTCAGTGGTCTAAAGCACCTACTTGAAACAAGCTTGGCAAAGCACAGGGACTGCAGTTCGATCCCCCAGCACCACATGC
>NW_004524649.1:341130-358673 GCF_000260255.1 Octodon degus | reverse complement strand
CACACACACACACACACACACACACACACACAATAAATAAATGTAATAAATAAAAAAATAAATAAATAATTAAAAAAAAAAATCCAGCAGCAACAAGGCTCACATTTTCTATGGGGCTATGAGCAACAGCAGAGAAAGAAACGGTGATGGGATTGCCAACACAGCTGAACACCAGTCCCAGCCCTGAGGCCTTCCTGACTCTGTTCCCACAAAGCTGCCCCATACATCTCAGACTGAGTTCCTCTGAATCGAGGGATCAACAACCCGGGCCTTAGGGCTGGGGAGGTGGTTCAGTAGTATAAGCACTTCCCTGGCAAGCACAAGAGCCTGAGTTCAATCCCTGGTTCCGGAAAAAAAAAAAAAAATCCTGAGCCTGCCCTTCGCCCTGCCTCCTCCAGTTCTAGCCTGTTTCACCTGCCTGGGCCACACTGGAGCCAGGCTAGTGCCCCACCCGCTAGCTACAGCCAGCCTCCAATTGTAAAGCATGTTCTGAGCCAGGTGTGGTGGCCCAGGCCTGTAATCCCAGCACTTGGGGAGACTGCAGCAGGAGAATCACTGTGAGTTTGAGGCCAGTCTTGGCAACCGGACAAGAGCGTCTCTCCCCAGACTGAATCAAACCAGCAACCAGTTGCATTTTGAGTCCTTTCCCACTCCCCACCTCGGGGGTAGTGGACCCATGACGTCATCTCCACAGTCTGCTTTCCCCGCGGTTGCCAAGGGGCGCACATGAGCACCCATGGCTGGGCTTATCTCTCCAGTCTCAGGAACCTCCAGGTGACCATGTGCCCTCAAGGGTGGCCTTGAACTCACTAAGTATCCCAGACCATCTCAAATTTCTGTTGTTTTAAACCACCCAGTTTAGGGCCATGTGTTTTGGCAGCTACAGAAACCCAAAATGCCCAGGTCTTTTTCCTGGCACACTGTGAGCTTCAAGAGGTTTTTCACAGACTTCCAGGCTTGCTTCTCCAGGGTTCCCCTGGCCCAGCACTGAGCTGTCTGTCAGGAGCTATGCAGCACCATGCATCCATGAATCGTGAAGCAGGGCATGCTTTCCTACTGATAGAGAGGCAAGCATTCTTTTCTGAATCATTTTGTCACTTAATTAGTCACCTGGTAAATGCTGCAAGGCTCAGTAGTGGGCCTGGTGGCTCTGGGCGCTCGTGATGCAAAACTTATTAGAATATGGTTGCTGACCTAGAGGGAATTCTGTTGCCCTGGGAGGAGAATTTGTGGATTGTTCCTGTGAGATTGTCTCTCTTCCCGTGGGACTGAAGGAGATGGGTTTTTTACTGAGTAATCACAGAGTCTGACTACTCTGAAAAAAGCAAACTCCAGGGGCTGGGGAGATGGCTCAGTAGGATAAGCGCTTGACTGGCGAACACAAGGATCTGAGTTTAATCCCCGGTTCTGCCAAAAAAAAAAACCAAACAAACTCCACATCCAGCAGCCAGCTTGGAATCCTTAGACTCTGAAGGTTCTCAGGTCTGCAGGGAGAGGAGTGTGTGGACTTAAATTGTGAGTTTTAGTAGAAAATTGAGATGGTGGGCTTGCTGGGTAGCTCAGTTGTTTAAGCGCCTGCATGGGCAAACCCAGTCAGGTGTGGATGAACCGAAGTTTGATCCCCAGCTCCACATGCCACTCCAGACCTACCCCTTAAGGCAGCCTGTACTCTCAGCTCTTGGGAGGCTGTAAACAGGAGGATCACTACAAGTCTGATCTAGTAGTGAGACCCTGAACACCCTGTTGACTCTTTCCTAAAATACAAAAATAAAATAAAATAAAATTGAAATGATTATTGTTGATCCTTTGGTTCATGAGTGTGATGACTGGGTGTTCATGCCTTACGCATGACATGTGCCTCCCTCAAACCTTGTTACGTAGCAAGCGCAAGGGTCTGAATTCAAATCCCTGGTTCTGCCAAAAAAAAAAAAAAATGAAAAAAACAAACAACCTTGTTGTGACTTGGGCACATTACCCGTCTGACGTGAAAAAAAGAAAGAAAGAAAGAAAGAAAGAAAGAAAGAAAGAAAGAAAGAAAGAAAGGGTTATAGTTTGCATTGTGCTTTTTTGAAATGAAAGTTTGGTGCATTGCAATTTTAAGACTGGGCCAGACAGACCCATCCCTTACTTTTCTATTGGAAAGTTCTACTGTAGCATTATAGTAGCTGGCTGTGAATTTCAGTATCTTTCCCTGAGAGAAACACAAAAAGCAATCTGTATTTACTCACTTGGTATGACAAATGGCAAGTAGGGTGCATGTGTGCCAAAGTGGCAAAATGGGAGTTGGACCCACCCTTACACTCGTCAGTTTTTGCATATATTTACCCAAGCATCACAGTGGGTCCAACAGACCCACATCACTTCAGGATTTGTAGGGGGGAAAAAGAAGTTTTCTTTTAATATTTTGGTAGAAGTAGGCCAATTCAGTACAATGATACATGAAAAACCAGATTTGCAAGTTTTGGAGGAGATCAAAAGTGAATCATCAGAGGCTGGGGAGATGGCTCAGTAAGATAAGTGCTTCCCCTGGCAAGCACAAGGGCCTGTGTTCAATCCCTGGTTACACACACACACACAAAAAAAAGTGAATCATCAGATTACTCATGCATGGATAATGAAGATAGTCCATTATGGTAAATACATGCTTTCATAACAGAAGAGTTTTGGGGGCGGATGATGATGGAGGTGGTGATGGTGATGATCTTGACATTGGCCACATGGGCCAAAGTTCCTGTGACAGTGAAAGGGAACAAAAATTGATTGATACAGACACAAGGAATGCAGATCTTGATTCAGATGAGCAAGAAAACAGCAATGTGAGTACGTTATTTGATTAGTGGAAATGTGAAATGGCCACACAACCAAATGGAATGATCCAATGTTAGAACTAGGTGTGAAAATATGGTGAAGGTCTTGGCAGGGGTCAAATGTTTTAGCCAGAAGGCCAGCACTGTCTGTTACACTGGAAACTGTAACAGACAAAATGCTGCAAGGTGCTGTGAAATACACAAAGGCTGAAATGCCAGCAAAACGTTCTGCATATACCAAAGGTCATCCTCATTTTCTTTCTTTCTTTCTTTCTTTCTTTCTTTCTTTCTTTCTTTCTTTCTTTCTTTCTTTCTTTCTTTTTTTCTTTCTTTCTTTCTTTCTTTTTTTTTTTAGAAGGGCCTACAGCTTGTTCAGGGTCTCATTACTAGATTGGACTCACAGTAATCCGTCTGTTTACAGCCTCCCAAGAGCTGGGATTACAGGCGCGTGCCACCACGCCCAGTCTCGATTGCCCTTTCAGAGTGCCCTGGGGGCGTGGCCAGCCTCTGCACCCGCTGTCAGGTGCTGTAATCCGCTGACCTATTTGGCATCAGTCATAGTCAGATGTGTATTTATTAAGACACCTCCCTAGCTGAACTGAAAGCGTTCTATAAGTCTGCTATACTCAGCACAGATTTCTTTTTTTTTTCTAAATGTTTTATTATTATTATTTTTTAATTAATTAATTAATTAATTAATTTTGTGTGTGTGTGGCCAGTTCAGCCCACCAGGGGGCGGGGCTGGCCGGCATGTGGTGCTGGGGATTGAACCGCGGTCCCTGCGCTTTTGTTTAGCTTAGCTTGTTCTAAGTAGGTGCTCCAGACCACCGAACCATCTCACCAGCCCCTCAGCACAGATTTCTTACAGTGATTGCAATAATGTAAAAGATTTATAGAAAAGAGATGGGTCAAAATAAGGCATAAAAATGTATGTCCTTGCAGATGTGAGATTTATGCTTTCAATTTAGATACTTATCCTGGAACTCAGCTATGAGGTCCTTATTCCTACTGTAATAAACCACATGCTGTTGTGAACAGATTGGTGGCTCCCATCTCCCAAACCAATTGGAATGTGACATTGGACAGTTGGTTTACTGGTTTCCAATTGATGTTGCATTTGTTTACAGAGCACAAGCTGTCCAGCACAGGAACTGTACTCAGGAACAAAGCAGAAATTCCAAATGAAATGTTGCAATTTCAAAGCAAAGAACCTGAAAAACAAAACAAAACAAAACAAAACAAAACAAAACAAAACAAAACAAAACACCCTGGCAAGTCCAAGGGCCTGAGTTCAATCCCCGGTTCCGCAAAAAAAAAAAAACAAAAAAAAAACAAAGAACCTGTATAGTTCAATCTTTGAATTTCAGAAAGATGTAACACTGGTCTCCTATGTGGTAAAGGAAAGCAAACTGGTACTTCTGATGTCATTTCACCACGATGGAAATACTGATAGGGAAACCTTGACAGGACAGAAGTCCGAGATGGAGGCTTTCTACCACAAAACCGAAAGTGAAGTAGTTGTTGTTGATGAGTTAGTTATGCAGCAACTATGATGCCACTTGAAACAAAGCATTGGCCACTGGCTGTGTTTTACTAAACCCTGAACATACATGACCTAAATAGTTTAGTAGTTTACAAAGAAAATAGCAAGTGCAAAATACCACTGAGAAATTTTTTTAGAGGATTGGGATGAAGCGCATAAGAGATTATTTATAGCAGAGGAAAAACAAAACAGACTGTTTCTGCCCAGGGAAGTAGGCAAAAAAAAAAAAAAAAATTGTGGGCACACTGGTGAGCTGACAGGTGAATAGACAGGTGACCTGCTACTACTATGACAAGTGGAAACAGGAAAAATGTCAACTGTGCCCTACAAGAAAGTACAGAAAAGTAAGATACGTGTAAGTGATACTTGTGTGTGGAACATGCAGTTGTAATGTGTGAAGACTGGCTTGGGTGTAACAGTTGAAGCAAGGCTTGCTTATTTCTAGGGCCTGCTTTTGATTGCGTTTACACTGTAGTTCACACAGATGTTCATCTTTGAGGATATCTCTCTTAGGGTTTTTTTTTGCAGAGCTGGGGATTGAACTCAGGCCCTTGCCCTTGCCAGGCAAGCGCTTATTCAACTGAGCCATCTCCCTGGTCTTTTCTCTTCCATTTTTTAAGCAAGTGAACAGCTGCTGTGAAAATGTTGTCTATTCTAAGCACTCATTACATATTTGATATTTTATTTAATTGATACCTTATTTCCCTAAGTTTATACTACCCAATATAGTAGAAAGCTCCTGACAAATCAAGAAGAGAGGTGACAAGACTGCCACATAGGAAAGGAAAGCTAAGCATGTGTTCCTGTCAGTGTAAGCAGACATGTGCATGGAACATACAATTGTCATGTATGAAGACTGCCTTGGGTGTGAGTTGGCACAAAGGTTATTTTGTGGTAGAGTCCTATTGGTATTTTCATTGTAGTTCATGTAGAAATTTATTCCTGATGTTCTTTTAGGTTTTGTACGGAAGTATATAGTTGTGAAAATGTTGATTTTTTAAATTATTTATTGGATACAAGGTGTCACTATGCAGTTCAGACTCATAGTGATCCTCCTGTCTCAGCCTCCCCAGTGCTGGATTACAGGGGTTCATCACCACGCATGTGTTTGGGGCTGGTGTGGCATGCCCAGGGTTCTGGAGCTGGTATATCATGTGGTACCAGGGATTGAACTTGGGTCCTTTCACTTCCCAGGCAGGTGCTGAGACTGCTGAACTATCTCCCTACCCTTGTTGATGTCTATTTTAAACACACAATACATATTAAAATATTTATTTATTTATTTATACATATCAGGAACTGAACTCAGAACTTTGTACTTGCCATGCAGGCACTTGTGCCACCAAGCTATATCCCCAGACCATGTATTAAAAATTTAGTTATTTTATTCATATTTTATGTTCCTGTTAACCACACACTGTATAATATAATCAGAAACTCCTGAGTAAGGAACAAAACCTCTGAGTGCCAAGTATGCCCTACAGAAAGGCCAGGAAAGCAAAAGATATGTGCTGTCAGTTAAGTGGCATGTGGGTATGGAACGTGCTGTTGTCACGTGTGTGGGCTGTCCTCGGTGTGAAAATTGGAGTAAAGATTCTTTTATTTGTTTGTTTTGTATTTAGTACAGGGTCTCCAGGGTCTCACTACGTAGATTCAAAGTGATTCTCTTGTTTTCAGCCTCCCAAGCACTGGGATTACAGGCGCGCATCACCACACTCAATCTCAATTGCTGTCTCACTCAGCACGCCCCAGGGGTGGGGCCGACACAGCAGGCCTGGGAATTGAACCCTGACTGCTCTGCTGTGCCTAAGCAGGCACTTCAGTCCACTGAGGTATCTGGCCAGCCCAAGATTTTTTTTTTTAGATTATCTTTGGAAAGTCCTATTGGCATTTTCATTGCTGTTCATAGGGGCATTTATTTCTCTCTCTCTCTCTCTCTCTCTTTTTTTTTTTAACACTTTGTACACCAAAAAACAATTGAGGGACTGGGGAGATAGCTCAGTGGAATAAGTGCTCGCCTAGCAAGCGCAAAGTCCTGAGTTCAATCCCTGGTACCACATAAAAAAAAAAAAAAAGTTGATGTTGAAAATTTTGATGCTTCTTACAATAATAAATATTAAAAACTCAGTGTTTTATTTTTGTGACTTTTTTCCTATTAAGTACTTATTGCTTAATACAGTAAAATTCATAGAATTAAAATTAATAATTCATCAATTGAAATATTTTGGCGAATAAACCCATGTTTATGCCCCTTAGTGACAAAATTAGCCTCACACTCTGAGGGTTCAGATACTGACCACATGTCTTGGGGATTTGAAGATATGCAATAAAATGACAAAAGTAGGAATGGTGGTACACACCTCTTACCCCAGCATTCTGGGAGCCTGAGGGAGGAGTATCAAAAGTTTGAGCCCAACCTGGACAATTTAGGGACTTAGCAAGACTGTCTCAACATAAAAAATAAGAAGGGGCTGGGGATGTACCGTGGTGTAAAGGTCCTGTGTCTGATCCCCAGCGGCCCCTACCCCAAAAGATACAGGCATTCCTTCTCCTGCCCCTGTCACAGAGAAAAATAAAACCCCAAACCTGGCTGGGCATGGTGGTGCACCCTTGTAATCCCAGAGCTTGGGAGGACAAGGCAGGAGGCTCATGGTTCAAGGCCAGGCTGAACCACATATGGAGACACTAAAATTTTTTTGTTTGTTTACTTTTTTCACTTGCTTCTCCTTTTTGTCTCCTGAAGAGAGATGCTAAAATTTAAAAAGAAGAAAAGCTTAAATGCTTGCAAGCTACCACTTAGAAGAAAGCCAAGGTGTGGCCCGTCAGGCCCTGCATCATTCCTCTAGTCGCCTCTGCCCTCCTCTCCTGCCTCCAGGCTGCTCTTGCCCCAGGACCTTTACACACGCTCTTCCCACTGCCTGCATGCTCTTTCCAAAGCACTCAGCTCTCCCACCTCCTTCATCTCTGTTCAAATGTCACCTTTTTGGCAACACATTGTCTGTGTTATTTTAAAATGTACCCGACACTCTCCACCCACTGGTTTCCTATTTCTCCATTATTTTCAGCACTGTCTTGCATAGTGAGTGTTTTATTTATTCTTATTTTTCTATCTCTATTGGCTGGCCATCAGTTCTACAAGCGCAGATATTTCTCCCTCCCACTCTCCCATCCTTCTCTGTAGCCTTGGGATGGGACCCAGGGCCTTGTGCAAGTTAGGCAAGTGCTCTACCACTGAGCTATGTTCCCTGCTCAGGGAGAAGAATTCTTTGCCACTTTTGATTTATTGCTGTGAACAAGAGCAGGAGTAGCACAGAAGAAAGGCTCAACAAATGTCCATTCATAGCCAGATATGGTGGTGCACACCTGTCATCTCTGATGCTGGATGATCAGCATGAGTTTGAGGCCATCCCAGGCTACATAGTGAGTTCAAGGCCAGCCTGGAATGCATAGTGAAACCTTAACTCTCCCTACAAAAAGAAAGAAAGAAAGAAAGAAAGAAAGAAAGAAAGAAAGAAAGAAAGAAGAAAGAAAGAAAGCTATTGATTAGATGGATAGATGTGAACTAGGCAACAGAAATAAATTTTAGGATGTGGGCCTACTGGAATCAAACCTAGAGTCTTAGTGTTGAGCTACATCCGTAGCTTTTCCTCTTTTTATTTTGAGATGGAGTCTCACTAAGTTATTATGTTACCCAGGCTGGGCTCAAACTTTTGATCCTCCTACTTCAGCCTACAAGGGTGTTGGGATTACAGATGGGTGCTGTCACCTGCAGCTGAGAATAGCAATTTATTTAAGGGCATATTTTTTGCTATTTTTGTTTCTTAGAAATGTGTGTTAATTGGGGCCGGGGAGATGGCTCAGTAGAATAAGAGCTTGCCTGGCAAGTGCAAGGGCCTGAATTCAATCCCTGGTAACTGAAAAAAAGAAGAAGAAAGAAAGAAAGAAAGAAAGAAAGAAAGAAAGAAAGAAAGAAAGAAAGGAAAAAAGAAAAAGAAAGAAAGAATGAAGAAAGAAAGAAAGAAAGAAAGAAGAAAGAAAGAAAGAGAAAGAAAGAAAGAAAGAAAGAAAGAAAGAAAGAAAGAAAGAAAGAAAGAAAGATGTGTTAATCATTTTTTAGTACAAAGGCTCAAACCCAGGGCCTTGAGGATGCTAAGAACATCCTCAACCACCAAGCTATCCATCTCCAGCTACAAGTTTTTACTGTTTTAGACAGGATCATGCTATGTAGTTCAGGCTGGCCTTAAATGCACAGTGATTGTCTCGCTTCAGCCCCTGCGGGCTAGGATGACAGGTGTGGGTCACCATGCCCAGCTCCCCGAGAGTTTTCTTGATCACTAAGCTCTTCAACTGCCCTGACCCATTACTACACCAGCTGTCGTCATACTTCTAGAGATTTTCCCCATCTTTCAAAGCCTCAGGACACCAAAACTCAGGAAGGAAGTCACTTGCGCAAGCACGGAGTGGAGGAGCCAGGCTTGGCCATGGCTTTTCTGTGCTCGAGCTCCTGCTCTGCTGCTCCTGGCGCTGGGCTGACGTGCGTGGAAGCGGCTCTGGAGGACTGACCCGATGGAGGAACTGCTAGTTCCAGCGGGGTGAGGCTGAGGTAGCCCTGTGGTCCCCATGGCTCACCTGGGAGATTGGAAAGAATAAGGACCAGAGTCTGCAGACTGGCCTGTGTTCTGGCCACAAGTTGGGGCAGAGACACCTCATGTGATGGTGTGATGATAACCACGACCGAGCCACATACACAGGCTTAGTTTATGCCAGCACCACCTCACTGTGCATGTGAGTGGTGTGTGTGTATGTGTGATCTGTGTCAGACCTCCTTGCACATCTAGAAGACGGGTGCTATTTTTATGCCTTACTTACAGTTGAGGACATGGAGGCCCAGAGAGGCTGTATCAGTGGTAGTGTTCAACCTGGGACTCAAATCTGGAAGCAGGAATCACTAGAGAGGATATAGAGGTTACTGGTTGCGCATGTGGCCCACACCTGTCATCCCAGACCCCTGGGAAACTGAGGCAGGAGGATTGCAACTTGGAGCCTAATCTGGGCAATTTAGCAATATAGGGAGACCCTCTCTCAGAAACTGAAATAAGACTGGTCTTGGTGATGCATGGCTGGAATCCCAGCACTCAGGAGATGGAGGCAGGAAGATTGCCATGAGTTTGAGGCCAGCCTGGCTACAAAGTAAATTCAAAGCCATGCTGTCCCTGCCCCCCCGGGGCATGCTGAGATGGCAATTGAGACAGCGTGGTGGCATAAACCTGTAATCCAAGCACTTGGGAGGCTGAACACAGGCGGAATGCTACGAGTTCGATCTACATAGTGAGACCCTATAGACCCTGTATCCCCTTTACTAAATGCAAAAAACCAAAACTAAACTAAACTGCATAGTGAGACCCTGTCTTAAAAACCCCCCAAAATCAAACCAAACCAAACCAAAAAACCCCAACCCAAACTGAAATGAAATAAAGAGCTGGAGGTATAGTTCAGTGTGATGGCCTTGGGCAGTGTAAAGTACTTGGGAGGCGTGGTGATGCAGAAGGAAAATGTACTCTGTGGAGCATCTCAGCAGGAGCCAAGAGAAACCAGGAACATTTGTTGGGATGGCAACAAACGCCCGGGTGTGAGGGAGGATTTTCACTCTGTGTACCCTTTCCAGTTTTATATTTTGATAATGCAGCCAAAAAATGAAACTGGAAAGTTAGAAACTATGCTTATGCTTATATAAGTGTAGATTCTGTCTTGGATGGACAAAAAGATGTTTGAAAAGCAAGTGGAGGGGGGCATGGTGGCGCACGCCTGCAAACCCAGTGCTCCAGAGGCTGAGGCAGGAGGATCATTGCAAATTTGAGACCAGCCTGTATTCCAAAGTGAGCTCAAGGTCAGCCTGAACTGCACAGCGAGAACTGGTCGCAAAAAGACATAAAAGAAAAAACAGAACAGAACAAAACAAAACAAACAAACAAAAAACCAAGCAGCGGGGGATGCTTATTGCTTGTCAATCCTGTTGCAGGGGAGAAAGGGCTCTCAGGGCCAGTGGAGGGAAGGCAGCACAGCTTTCACCACAGGCTGAAAGGGCACTTGTGTGTGTGTGAAGGTCTAAGGACGGGACCCAGGGTCTTAGGAAGCGCTCTACCACGGCTATCATTAAGCTATACCCCAGCCCTGTTTCCTTTTCTGAAACAGACCCTTCCTGAGCCACTAAACTGCCCACACTGGGTTGGAACTTGCAATTTTCCTGCCTTGGCCTCCTCAGTAGTTGGGAATGGGGCCTACGCCACCATGCCTGGCAGATGTGCATTTTTGAGGGTTTTACTATTTGTTTTTATAGCCCTACCACCCAGGGCCTCTGAAATGCTAGGCGGATGCTGTGCATGGAGCCTCACCCCAGTGCTACTGCCAAGACCCTCCAGAGTCCCATCCTGCTCCGCTGTGTTCTCTGGGGCTCCAGCACTTCTTCTCAGGTCTCTTCTGCTACAGCATAAGGGAAACGGCCCCGAGGGTATGACTGAGCCCACTGACCATTCTGCATTAGAGGGGTTCACCAGCTGACTTAGGCATGCCTTCAAGTTCGCTTTCTGCTAATATCCCAGGGCTCACCTGACAGGGGGGCATCTCCTGCTTGGGGAGAAGTGACCCGGTGTGTCACTTTTCTTTTGTATTGGGAATTGAACTTGGGATCTTGCACTTGCCAGGCAGGTGCTTATTAGCCACTGAGTTATATCCTGGCCCTCTGTGTGCTACTGTTGCTAAAAACCCACTAGATTTTTACTGACAGATAACTCTAGCCACATGGAGCCCAGTGTTTGTGGCTGGAGCAACTACAGAACTATTTTAGCTTTACTGATTCTTAAAGAATTTAAGAGATAAGCCAGTCATGGTGGCACACACTCGTCCCAGCACTTGGGAGGCTGAGGAGGCAGGAGCTCTATGAATTGAAGGCCAGCTTGGGCTACGTGGTGAGGCCCTGTCTCAAAATATTAAAAGTAAAAAAGGCAAGAATAAATGATACAGAACATTCCCATAGCTGGGCATGGTGGTGCACACCTGTCATCCCAACATGGAGGCTGAGGCAGGAGGATCTCCATGAGTTCAAGGCCAGCCTGGACTGTATTGAGACCTTGTCTCAAAAAAACACAGGGGCTGGGGAGATAGCTCAGTAGAATAAGCACTTGCCTGGCAAGCGCAAAGTCCTGAGTTCAATCCCCAGTTCTGGGGGGCAGGGGAGATGTTCTTACAAAAAAATAAACACAACATTCCCATCATAGAAAGGTTCTGTTGGGGGGTGCTGCCTTTGTACCTCCAGAGGTTGAGCATGAAGGAAAAACAACTCTCAGGTTGGCTTTCTATACAGTCAATTTTTTCTTTTAAAACATTCTTGAAGCACGGCTGGGTACCGAGTTCAGGGGATAGGGTGGTGGTTAGCAGGAAAGAGGCCCTGTGTCCCATCCCTAACACTGAAAACAATTTTCAAAGTCCAAGAAAATCCACTTCATAGCAGAACTTTGTTCTAAGCCTGTATAATTACTTACCTTGTAATAAAACCAGTTCTTTAAAAAAATGACAGCAAACACACCAGCGGCCAGCATATCCAGTAGGGCCGGAAATGGGTCTTCTCAGGGTGGGGTAGCCCTGGCCCGCCTCCTGGCAGTGGTGGCTGGAAGCCTGGTTCTGGTTTGGCTGGGCCTGCGACACCCTGCACGCCCTGCTGTTCACTCTGCCCCTCTCTGAAACAGCAGGGACCAAGTCCCCAGAGGAAGTGAGGAGCCCTAAGCAGCAGAGGGAACTAGGGGCCAGGCCCCTGCCTTTCTCTCCCAGCATGTGCCCAGAACCCTTCTCTTGCTTTCCCGACTCCTCCCACCCTGCCTGCCTCTGGAGGGGTGCACCAGCCCCACACCTCACCACACCCCACCAGCAGAACCCTCAAACAGATTCGCAGGACTGCTCCCCTGAGGTTTAGCATGTCTTTAATGCTGTCACGCTGCATAATGACAAGTCACACACTTAGTTTGTGTTGGCAGTAGCAACGTACAATAAATCTAAAAAGTCTGAGCACCAGACTGGCTTCCGGAGAATAGACATCTTTCTTCTCACGTCTCCCCACCCCCAAGGTTTCTTCTGAAATCCATTACGGTCCTGTACAGATAGAAGCAGTTGCCATGGACTTTTTCATTTGAGTGTCCACCAACTGTACATGGAATTATAAAAACGTATTTACAGACGTTTCCACAGTGCTCCTGTAATCAGAAGCAAAGACCCTTTTATCAAAAGGGATATCTAGGGCTGTGCAAAATTCAAAAGGATCAGATCCCTTTGAGAGTCCAGAGTCCATTGAACAAAAAATTAGCTGGGCCACTGGTAAGCCCTAGGCATGTCAGAGGATTTTCTTCCGGAGCAGGCAAAGACTAACCCGGAAGTCAGTGAAGTTGGCTTCACCGAAGCTGCAGGTGAGGACCCCTGCTCCAGCCAGGCCCCCCAGGCCACGGGGGAAGAGGCGGCTGTGAGATTTGCTCACTGGAGGCCAGTGCCTTTGGTCCTGCTGGGATGAGGTATTGCTTGTGGTGCCAGCCAGGCAGTCTTGCAGAATTGTTTCAGGTTCTCAATTTGAGATGGCCAAAGAGAAGACAGGATTCTCCAGGGGAAGAGCAAGGCAGGGGAGACAAAACACAGGATAAAACATGAATTCATCGCATAACAGCAACTGGAGTGCACAGGGTCTGGTGCCTGCCTCACAGCTGGAAACAAAGAGACTACAAGAGGTTCCACTCCAGCTGCAGGGCCACCTCTCACCCCAGCTGGGCAGGGGCTGGAGGAGCAGAGGACGGGCTCAGAGCAGGAGGGCTTCGGGACAGCAGGGCAGACCTGATGCCTTTTCCTGCTGTTCCCATCATTTGCCACCCTGTCGCTCGGAAAAACCACTTAAGCACAACTTTCAAAGATTGCAATATATTCTCTGGAAACACCGAGCAGCATGATAGCCCTTCCCTGGGCCCTCCCGCCCTCGCATAGCCACAGCTGAGGGGGGGGTCTGGAGATCCTTGAGCTCTGGAAAGGTCCCTGGCAGTCCTTGGGAATGCAGCTGACTATATTGGAAGAACCTGCTCGAGGATGGTTCTTGAGGTTTGTGGGATCCTGTCCGGGAAGGTCACTTCAAACTCGATGATGAGGTCCCCGCGTTTCTCGGGTGTCTTCGGGAGAGGGAGGCCTTCTCCAGGAACTTTTCGTCTCATGCCAGGCCTGATGACATCTTTGAATACAACAGGTATGGTCCTGCCATCCAGAGTGGGAACATTCACTGTACAGCCACAGAGAGCCTTAGAAAGCAAATGGACAACATTAGACAAAAGCCACAAAGTCTTTTGCTCAGAGGCTTTCTGCCCAAGCCTCTGTATTGATAACTACCCATGTCATCAGCGGTGACAGCCCAGTGGAACAGACCTCAGCCTACTGGCTGCGCGCTCAGAAGCATTTCTGGAGCAAAGACCAGACAGCTTCCGGAAGCAGCCCCTCCCCCCTGCAGGGTCCCAGTCCTTACCTCACGTAGGCTGATCCTGGCAGGATAAATGACATCGGAGCCATCTCTTTTAAAGATATTGTGTGGCTTGTCCTTTAAAACAAAGACAATATCGGCCGGAATGTTGTTGGAGGTCTGGTCTCCTTCCTTGGGGAAGGTAATTTTGGTCCCTTCTTTCCACCCCTTTTTCACTTCGATGGTCAGGATTTTGTCTTCGTTTCGAATGCTCTTTCCATCGGGGTTGAGCCGCTTATGGGAGATTTTCATCTTCTTGGTACAGCCACTATAGATCTCTTCAAGGGAGACCCTAAGATCGTGGGTGACGGGGGGATCTTGCTTCTTTCGGGCAGGTTCCTGGGTAGGGCGAGAGCGGCCAAAGTTCATGTTGGTGAAGCCACCCATGTCCATGGCTGGGAAGGCAGAGAATGGGTCATCAATGTCCATGCCTTCTTCCCTGTTCCGCTGCCCAAAAAAGGTGTCAAAAGGATTTCTCCCACCGAAGAACTCCGCAAACATAGCATGAGGGTCTCCATGGAATGTGTAGCTGAACGAGGTCCCATTTGTACCACTGCTTCCACCACCACTGGGGCCACCGCCCTTTAGACCTGAAATGCAAGACCGAAAGTCAGATGGCTGGCTAGGTGCTTTTCTCCAGGTGCTTAAGGGGAAAGCCTGGGAACCTGGGGGAATGTTTAACCTGTCAGGGAAAAGCAAGGGATCCAGGACTTAACCTCCCACTGGAACAGTTGAGGGAGGTAGATCAGCAGCATGCACCTCAGAGCCAGGTCAGTGGCAAAGTGCTCAGGTCTAAGCTTGGGCTTGGTCCAAGCCTCTGATCTCAGTGCTTGGGAGGCTGAGCCAAGATTGCCAGTTTGGGCTACAAAGTGGGTTCCAAGGCCAACCTTAACTACTTGGTGAAGCCCGGCGCCCAAAATAAAAGCCACAAAATAAAAAAAAGGGCTCAAGCTCTACAGAAGTGGCCAACTGTAGGTTCTAACCAGCCTCCCAGCCATGTTAGAGGCCAAAGAGCTCACTAAAAGCTCAAAGAAGAAAGGCCTGGCTGGGGTGAGCTTTCTGTAAGAGTTAAAAGTCTCCAGGGCAAGGGATGAACAGGCAGAGTAAAACTACAGGTTAAGCCAGGCACCTTGGCGCACGCCTGCAATCTCAGAAGCACTCGGGGAGGCTGACACAGAACCACCAAGTCTGTGTCCACCCTGGGCAATTTAACAGACCCTATCTCCAAAAATACACTTTTTTAAAAGAGAGGGTGTGGCACACGCCTGTAAACCCAGCACTGCGGAGGCCGGGGCAGGAGGATCGTCGCAAGAAAAAAAAAGTACGACAAAAGAATGAGAGAAAAGGTTTTGGAAAAGTAGCACAGAGCAAAAGCCCTGGGTGCAAGTCCCCACATAAAAACAAAAACAAAACCACGCTAAGCAGCGTTGGTTCCCCCGAGCTCGCCCCGCCCGTCTTGCTGGAAGCTTCGGCGCCCGCTCCGCCTCCTGCGCCCCGCAGGGCGGATACACGGAGGCCGGGCGGACGCATGGCCTGGGGCTGCGGGAAGCCCTGGGAGCGCGGAGGCCAGGCCGGCGCAAGGCGCACGCACCCTCCTCGCCGTAGCGGTCGAAGATCTCGCGCTTGCGCGGGTCGCTCAACACGTCGTAGGCCTCGGCGATCTCCTTGAACTTCTCCTCGGCGCCCGGCTCCTTGTTCTTATCGGGGTGGAAGCGCAGCGCCTGGCGGTGATACGCGCGCTTGATCTCCTCATCCGACGCATTGCGGGGCAGGCCCAGCGTTTGATAGTAGTCCTTCCCCATAGCACCCACAGCCGCCGTCCCGGCCCCGCCGCCACCCGGTCCTGGACCCTATATACCCGTCCGGCGGAAGCTTCCAGATCCCGCCAGCCCCCTCCAGAACCTTCTGCCCCGCCCTCCAGGTCACGCTGACCAATCACCAACTCCAAATATGTGACGTGAACATCCGGGGCGGGGCCCTGCTGCCAACCGCCGTCCGCTCGGGTCACGTCCCTCCCCGCGGCGCACGTACTAAGGCTAGGAGTCCCGCCCACCCCGCGACGACAGCCAATCACAACGTTCTTTCGCTATCTCTGTTGGCTGTCCGGTGCCTCGCCGCCTGACTGAGTCCGATAGGTCAGGACGCGGTTCATAAATTCGACAGACTGTACAACCCACTACCCTGACCCGGAAAACTGGCAGGGTCTGGCTGGTGGGTGGTGGCGGGCCTCACCTCCTTTCCTTCCGCCGCCGGTCACTTGCGGTCACAAGGGGGCGAAAGCGTCCACTCCCCGTCTTCTGTCTTCTGCAGTGACAGAGCTATAATCCCAGCTCTGGGAGGCTGAGGCAGGAGGTTTCCAAAGGTAGAGGCCAGCCTAGGTAACTGAGCGAGACCCTATTTAAAAAAACAGGACCAGGGAGATAGCTCAGTAGAATAAGCGCTTGCCTGGCAAGCACAAGAGCCCGAGTTCAATTCCCGGTTCCACAAAAATAAATAAATAAATAAATAAATAGCAAAAAACCAAACCAAAAGTCTTAAGCAACCAAAACAAACAAACAAAAACAAGAAAACAAACAAGCACATTTGGCTGAGAATGTAGCTTTTGGTAGAGTTTATGTTTGGTGTTTTTTATTTTGTTTTTGTTTTTTGGTGGAATCAGGGATTGAACTCAGGCTCTTGCACTAGCCAGGCAAGCACTTATTCTACTGAGCTATCTCCCCGGCCCAGTTTGTTTTGGAAGCCCAAGGTTCTGGATTTGATCCCCAGGATCAAACAACAGCAAACCCCAAACCCCAAACCAAACCAGTAATTGTCCTTAAACCACATTGCCCTGGGCCTCACTGGGCCCTTTAAACTTTGCTACAAACCTGACTTCTGCCAAATCTCTGGATCTGAGGCTCTGCACCCAGAGAAGCTATGGTGGTAAGTTCTGGGCCAAAGGCTTGTGATTCTGGTAGATGTGACAGGTGTTGTTGTCAGGGTCCCTGTAGATGTAGGTGGGTGACATCTGCAATTGTGGGTGGGGAGGACCTCAGTACTGCAAGATGTGGCTTCATCCAGTAGGTGCGGAGGTGGGAGAAACGCACTCACAGGTCCCCTGTGGGAGAAGCCAGAGCTTGGCGTGGGTTTCTACCCTGCCCTCCACATTTCAGACTTGCTAGCCGTCAAAAGGTGTAAGCCAATTATTTGAAATAAATCTGTTTTATTTTGATTTTTTGTGGTGCTGGGGTTGGAACCCAATGATATTGCACATAATATTCAAATGTTCACAGCTGAGCTCCGTGCCTAGCCCTGAAGTGGATGTTAAAACACACACAGGCACGCGTATGTGCCACTTGTTCAGTTTTTGTGCTGAGACCCTGACTGGCAGAGGAACTAGTGGGGAACTGGGGCTCAGTCACCCCAGTCTAAACCCTGGATGGACCTGATATTTACTTACTGACTGCAGAGATGCTCCTGTGTGGTGGTCTCTCGCGGGGCCAGTCTGTCATCTGTAAAATAGAGATAAGAATAGATTTTATCTTTTGGTGTTGCTGTGTAGATGAAACTGAGTGGGGCCAGGGGATGAATGTCATTATAAGACCAGTGAAGGGCTGGGGAATATAGCTCAGTGGCATAAGTACCTGCCTGACCCTGAGTTCAATCCCTGGTAACCAAA
>NW_004524649.1:338206-341030 GCF_000260255.1 Octodon degus | reverse complement strand
AAAAAAAAAAAAAGAAAAGAAAAGAAAAGAAAGAAAGAAAATACCAGTGAAGCTGATGTAGTGGCCCACAGCTGCAGTCCCAGCACCCAGGTGGCTGAAACAGGAGGCTCTTCTTGAGTTCAAGGCTACTCTCTGCTACATAGTCACACCCTGTCTGAAAAAAACAAAATAACTCCTGACCCCCCCAAAAAAAAAATTAAAAAGAAAAAACAGCTAACACGACATGGGCAATCTTGTTCCATGAGTGCTATGAGTATTAACTCTTGTGTTTTTGTCCTTTGCTTGTGCTTTGTAGTGCTAGGGATGAAAATCAGGGCCTGTGCATGCCGGGCAAGGGCTACCGACGGAGCCCCTGTTAACTCATGGACTTGCAGAACCACCCTGAGAGTTGGGGCTGCTCTGTCAGTACCACACGGTTCGGTTCATAACTGGCCGTGGCTGCAGCCTGAGTTGCGCTGGGGAGACTGAGCAATCACGTGACCTGCTGAAGGTCTCCCAGTGAGGGGAACGTTGACGTGTTCATGCTGAGTGCTTATGGTAAGCAGCTTGTGTGCAGTGTGACTCAGGTCGTCATAGTTAATTGGCATTACTGGTCTTTTTTTTTGACAGGTTTTCACTATGCAGTTCAGACTGGTCTTGAACTCACTTTGTAGCCCAGGTGGGGCTCCAACTCACAGTGATCCTCCTGCTTCAGCATCCTGAGTTCTGGGATTACAGGTGTGTGCCACCATCCCTGGCTTCTCTTCACCTCTTTACCTGCTGCTCAGTCTCCAAAATTCTGTCAGCCACGGGAATCTCTGTCCCATACCTCAGGGGACCCCCATGTTCCATTAAAATGAAATGGTGGGTCTGGGGAGATGGCTCAGTAGAATAAGCACTTCCCTGGCAAGTACAAGGGCCTGAGTTTGATCCCCAGTTCCGAAAAAAAAAAAAAACAAAAACAAAAACAAAAAAAAACACCAAAAAACGAAATGGTTCCTCATAACAATAGGGCTTTATCTTAACCGAGGTTCTGTAATTACTAACATGGGTTAAAACCAACATGTCCTTGCTGGGTGCACGTCTGCAATCCTGGCTACTCTGAGACTGAGTCGGGAGGATCTCGAGTTTGAGGCCAGCCTGGGGTGCACACTGAGAACCTGTCTCAAAAAATAAAAAGGGCAGGGAGTGCAGCTCAGTGTTAAGAGTGTCGCTGGGTTCAGTTCCTAATACCTGAAATAAACTAAGCCAAACCAAAACAAAAACTACATGTCCTCAGTGGGTGAATGGATAAAGAAACTGTGATCCATCCACACAATGGAATGTTATTCACCTATAACGGGGTGAGCTCCTGATACAGGCAACAGTGCGTGTGAACTTCAAATACATTGTTTGTGAAAAAAGCCAGTCTCCCAATAAAATCTGATAAAAACCCCAGACTCAGAGGGCACTGTGATTTCATTTTCTATGACCTTCTGTAAGTGCAAAAGAACCAACACACACACAAAAAAGAACCAACACAAAGATCAGTGATTATCTAGGGGCTGAGAATCTGTCACACATGGGCCAGAGGGTAATGTTTAGGATGATGTCTGATTCTGATTGTGCTGGTGTTTAGAAGACTGTATTGTTGAGCACTTACTGCCCACTAAGAAGGGCACATTTTACTGTGTGGAAATTATACCTGTTTAAAAGCAGGCAGGTGCCAGGCCATATGTGTAATCCCAGCACTTGGGAGGCTGAGGCAGGAGGATCATGAGTTTGAGGCCAGCCTAGGTTACATTTCTGAGACCTTGGGGGGGTTGAGAGACAGAGAGACAGAGAGAGAGAGAGAGAGAGAGAGAGAGAGAGAGAGAGAGAGAGCCTTTTGCTGTGGCACACAAAGCTCAGCTACTGAGGAAGCAGAAGCAGGAGGATCCCAAGTTCAAGGCAAGTCTGGACAACTTAGCGAAACCTTGTCTCAAAATAAAATTTCAAAATGGTTGGGGATGTAACTCAATGCTAAAGCATTTGCCTAGCAGCCCGAGGAGTTGAGTTCAATCCCTAGTAATATAAAAAACAAAATAACACTTCCCCCCACCCCAACCCTTATGTCCCAGGGAAGACAGGCTAGGGTTTGGGAGTCTCTCCCAGCTCTTGACACAGCGGAAACTCCCCAGCCAGCCTCAGCTTGTCTGTCTTGGCTTCCTTTCCCTCTCACAGCTCAGAACCAGAGGCAGTACACACCCAAAACAAGCCAGGCCAGGTTCTGGAAACGCCTTGACTTCCCTGCACGTGGGAGGCACAAAGACAGTCTGTGAGAGGACCCTTACTAAGCACCTTGGGTCTCCACCCTCCAGTGTCCATGGGTTCCCCACACCTAAGGTCGCAGGAAGCTCTGATCAGTTCCAACCCAGGCATCGTGAGGAATGGGTCAGCCACCATTCAGGGAGCAGAGGACACAGAATGGAGCTGTCCCACAGAAAGACTTGACAGGGGCTGTGGGATAGTATTCTGTTGGTTGAATAGTGGCCAGTCTTCATTCTGGGTAGATTTTGTGGCTGACAGCCTGGTTCCTGAGAGCAAGAGGAGACACATGAGGGATGACTGGTGCCTGTAACACTCACCCTAAACAGGGTTCGGTGTGTATTTTTTTTTTTTTTTTTTTTACCAGTAATCAAACTCAGGACTTTGCTGTTGCCAGGCAGGCACTTGTGCCGCTGAGCTATCTCCCTGGCTGGGTATGAGATTTGTCCTCCATTGTCCTGGCTACTGTAGAAGCTGATGAGAGACAAGGTGGGATGACTACCATAGTTAAGGAATTTGCTACTAGCCTGGAGAATGTAGGGACACTTTGTCAAAAAAA
>NW_004524649.1:306946-338106 GCF_000260255.1 Octodon degus | reverse complement strand
AAAAAAAAAAAAAAAAAAAAAAGAAAAAAAAAGCCAGGCACACTCAAGAGGCTGAAGCAGGACTACTGCCAAGAGATCCAGGCCAATCTGGGTTGCATAGTGAGTTCAAGGGCAGCTTTGACTACAGAGAGGCACTATCTTAAAAACCAACAAACACAATCTAAAAGCAATAAGCTGGGCATGGTGGCACATACCTGTAATCCCAGTGCTCTGGGAAGCTGAGGCACGAGGATCATGAATTTGAGCTTAACCTGTTCCATTTAGTGAGACCCTGTCTCAAAATTAAAGGAAGCGGGGTGGGGGGAGCTGTGATTGTAGCTCAGTGCAGAGGCACTGGGTTCAATCCCTGGCACCACTGATGAGACAAAACAACAAGAACACCTGTATTCTTCCTGGCTGGATTCTGCCTTTCTATGATAAGTGCATGCAGTAGTGGAGGAGGGGTGGAAATTATTTGTATGCCTGGCTGATGCATAATAGGTGCAGAGTGATGATTTGGTGTCTGTTGAATGAATGTTGGCCTCATAAAAGCAGTTGCAAAAGGGTGTTTCCATAGGTGCAGAGTGCAGAGTTGTGGGAAGATGTGGGAAGTTGTGGGATCTTCAAAAATGACATCTATTTGGACACTGTAGCCCGCTAGTGATACACAGTGAGACTAACCTCAGCTAGCATCAGAGAGGCAGGAAATTGGTAAAGCTAGGAAAGTGCCAAAGTACGGCTTTATTCTAAGGGTCCTGTACTGCTTCCCTGGCCTTTCACAATTAGCTGCTTCAACTAACTCAACTTGGTAGGGTTTTATCCTGTGGCCTCTGGGTAAATACTGCCCTTTCACTACCCAAGAGGGATAGTGAGGCCTCTTGCAACAGAGAAAGCCTCAGGATATTGCAGGCACCTTATCTTCCAATGGAAAACAACTTCAGTTTTAGAGGTACAGCGGCACACACCTGTAATCCTGCCTACTATGGAGGCTGAGGCAGGAGGATCCCAAGTTCAAAGCCAATTTGGCCAACTTAGCAAGGCTTTCTCTCAAATTAGAAAGGGGGGGGGTCTGGGAATGGGGCTCAGTGCAATCCCCAGTTCTGCAAAAATCAAAACCAGAACACCTTTATGTTTTATCTGTTTTTGCCTAGCTAGCCCAAGTGAAAAAGCAAATGAGAGTTTTTGAAGATCACATCCTTAGTTTCATTGACTCTAGCAATAAGAATTCCAAAGATGTGGAGTCTGGATGACTCAGTAGCACTCACCCTGGCCTGGACCTGCTTCCCTGTGACTCAGAGCTCTTCCTGTAAGAAATTCTCATGGTGAACTGAGTCAGGCCTCTGAGATCCAGAGGGTTCACCAGCTGAGGGACGTTCAATGCCAGGATCTGAAAGAGAAGGAAGGAGAAAAAGTGAAGGGAGTTGGGTTCTGTCTGCCTTTTTTCTGTTGTTGTTGGTTTTGGCAATAATTCGCAAGGCTGTGGCACATGCTTGGCAAGGGCTCCACTAATTAGACCTCCCCATTGTTTTTCAAATTTTATTTTAAAACAAGGTCTTGTTAAGTTCCCCAGGCTGGGCTTAAACATGTGGTCCTCCCATTTGAGCCTCCCAAGTAGCTGGGATTACAAATGTGTACCACCATGCCTGGCTCCTGAAGTTTTGAGTGTGTGTGTGTGTTTAATTTTCCAGTAGGTCATGATGGTATATAGCCATAACCCCATACCACCAATGTCTGGTAGATTTGGGGATCCATAAACATACTATGTCTGTTATTTTAAATCTTCACATAGGAGGCTGTACAGCAAGGTAGAATGCTGGTCTTCTATGAATGAGGCCCTGAGTTTGATGCGCAGGCACTCAAAAGAAAGGAAGGAAGCGCCTGCAAGCAGGTACAGGGGCCGGGGGTTTGATCTCCGGGCCTGCTGTTCCCAGTCTCCAGCAATTGAGACTGGACTGGTAGTGCACGCCTTAATCCCAGCTCTTGGGAGGCTGTAAACAGGTGGATCATGAGTCCAATCTAGTAGTGGGACCCTGAACACCCTGTAGACCCTTCCCTAAAAAATACAAAAAAAAAAAAAAAAAGGAAGGAAGGAAGGAAGGGGGGCAAACAGATACATTAATAAAGTAAAAAGAAACCATGGAATTTAATTTTAATACTGGATTTTAATCCATACAAAAGATTTATTATCATTCCAATCTCAGGTCCTTGAGCGGATGAGACATATTCGAGGCCAGCCTGGGCAATTTAATGAGAATCTATTTCTTTTTTTCCCTTGGGGTTTTGAGGTTCTCATTGCATAGTCCATGCTGGGCTTGAACTCAGTTGTATAGTTTAGGCTGGCCTCGAGCTCTCGGCAATCCTGCCTCAGCTTCCTGAGCGTGAGATGATAGTAGTGTCGTCCTGCCCTCCATGCCCTGCTGGGAGACCTTATTTTAAAATGAATAAATGAAAGTGGCTGGACATGTAGTTCAGTTCTCTCTCTCTCTCTCTAAAATTTCAAAATGTAGTCTATCATAAACAGTTAGGAGGTAACTTTTTACATTCATTTTTTTACCCGATGCCTGACGTTGGCAGCACCTTACAGTATCTGACATGATGTATCTGACACCGAAAGCGCTCAGTTTGGCCCTCCGCACTCAGGCTCAGGTAAGCAGTGACCACACCCGAAGACAACCACAGAGCCCTCTGGAGACCGAGAGTGGTGGGGGAAGACAGCATGAAGGAGCCAGGGGAGACACCTCCGGAATGGGGTTGAGCTCATGTTGCAGGCTGAGGTCCCAGGGAGCCTGACGTCATCACCTTTCCTTCCTTCACGTCCGCTCGTGACAGATGGAGGCTGGCGCTCGCTGCCAGGTCCCCTGATCCTCTCTAGTCACTCCCCAGCGCCACGGCCTGGTCCATCTCGCAACTCGCGCAGCCTCACAGGCAGCCTTACTGACTAGGCCCTTCCTGTCACTCAACTTCATACTCCCGCCTTCCTTGAGCTGTATTAACCACCGCTTCCTTTGGTTTCCACAGAGACGCCTGGGGGCTGGGCAAAGAAGCCGGAGGAGCCGAAACTCCCTTTTGATTGGTGGTTGGTCAAGCCCCTTCTTTTAGTCACTCCTCCCTTGCTCCGCCTCTCACTGGATCCTGCAAGGTGATTGGTCAGTCCTGTGGCGCGAGCCACTAGTCTTTGGTCATGCCCGCCCTTTCAGGCGGGGCAGAGGGTGGGTGCCTCTAGTGCTAATTGGTCAGCGGGGCGCGCGGAGCTGGGAGGGGCGGGGCGGAGGCCGAGCCCAGTTAGTCTAGGGCGACAGTCGCAAGCGTGTGGACCTATCCTGTACTGTGTCGCGCGCAGGTGGCCAGCAGCAGCTGGAACCGGCATCACCAAGTAAAGGAACCATGAAGCACTATGAGGTAAGAAACGAAGAAACAACGACCGAGCAGCCACCGCATTACTATTGGTTTTTCTTTGAGGGACTACCTACTGCCCCACAACAGCCGGATGGCGCAGGCGCAGTGGGCGCACGCTGCGCTCCAGGGCCACTCGTAAAATCCAGTGCGCAGGCGCCTAGTAGGTATTTATAAATCTGCAACACAGGCTGTTTTGGGGGTGCCTTTTCTTGGGGTCTCTACAGGGCCTGGGAAAAGCTCACAGGCTGCTTGCAACTTTCCCAGAGGGCTGATTTGCCTTCGGAACCTGTGCTCCCGATCTGAGGGAGTCTTGCACACATTTTGCGCCTGCCACCCCCTCGGCAGACTGCATTAGCTGTCTCCTGGTGACCTTTGCACCATTCTCGCGCGGACTAAAGCTCATCCAGGGAGATGCAGCCTCTTGCCTAATCATCAAGAGAGATTTTACGCCACAGTCACTCTTGAAGTCCAAGTCTTGTGACTCCTAATTTAGGACTGTTTTTCCCTTAAAATGACATCTTCTATTGGGGTTATCTACTTAGTTGATAGTATAATGTTAGTAATTCAGCTATTTATGATTAAATCACTGTCATTAAACTAGTATATTACAGCAATTAACCACTAAGAAGAATATATGCAGTGTATTATTTGTTGAAACTGTCCTTCCGATTTGATTTGAAACTGTCTCATTGCTATCTGTTTGTAAATAAAACTTTGAAAAAAAAAACAAAAAAAACTAGTATATTAACCTTCATAATAAGTGGTTTAACAAGTGGTAGCTCTTGTGCAAGCAGTAATCTGTCACCTTATTTTCATCCTCAGAGCGCCCTGAGACAGGATATTATTTCTATCCCCATTTATTAGATGAAGAAGGTCTTAGACATGTCAAGTGACTTTCCAAAGGCCCCTAGCCAGGAAGTTGGAAACAGAGAGGGAACCAGCTCTCCAAAGTCAAGAGTTTTTTTTTTTTTTTTTTTTTTTTACTAGTTTGCCATGCAGCTCCTTAAATGAAAACTAGCAAGTTGAGGAATTTTATGTAGATTTCTTGTTTCCGCCAAGATTTTTAAAATCGAGGTGAAAGCCACATCAAGTCTGTCCTTCTGTTCATTTTTGAAGTGAGCAGTTCAGTGGTGTTAAGTCCCTTCAGTTGTGCAGCCATCGCCACACCCATCTGCAAAACTTCTCTTTTCTCTTGCACACATTTAACAGTAACTGCTGGGCCAGGGAGATGGCTCAGTGGAATAAGCGCTTCCCTGGCAAGCACAAGGGCCTGAGTTCAATCCCTGGTTGTGCCAAAAAAAAAACCCCCAAAAACCAAAGAACCCAAAACCAGTAACTGTTCCCACTGCAGCCCTTGGCAAGCACCGTCTTATGCTGTACAGATTGGACTGCTCTGGGGACCTCAAAGTGGAAGGAAGTTGCGTTTTGCAGGGTAGGTGTTAGGTAAAGTAGGCTTTTGAGGATGGACACTTGTTTCAGGAAGCTGGGCCCAGCTCGAGGCTGGTGGCTTGGACTGGACAACAAACCACACACGTGTGCTAGATTACATCTCTGGTGCCTCAAAGCAAAACAACAACCAGCTGGACCTTGGGGAGAAACAGAAACCATTGTTTTACTGTATTCTTTGTTATCATACTCTGTAATGGATGCCAGTTACTCACAGAGGAGTCTCCCCATGGGAGGAGCAGCCTTCTAGCCCAGTTTGCTCAGCAAGCAGGTTAGTTTGCCCCAAGGGTTTGGTGCTACCAATCAAAATAGAAGAGAACTTTCACTCACATTTATCTGGTGGTTTAGGAAATGGTTTCAATTATCTGCATCAAAAGGTGGATTTCAGTTAGGGACTAAATTCATTCTTTTTTTTAGCGGAACCGGGGATTGAACTCAGGGCCTTGCGCTTGCCAGGCAAGCGCTTATTCTAGTGACTTATCTCCCAAGCCCCCAACTAAGTTCATTCTTAACCTTCAAGCTATCTCCAGTAATCTACTGAGAGGGTAGCTTCCCTCATAAGCCCTGTTTTATTTATTTATTTTTAAAATTTCTTTCTGCAGATAAGTTCTCACTATGTAGTTCATGCTGGTTTTGAATCCACTGTGTAGCACAGGCTGGCTTCACATTTGGGGTAATCCTCCTGTGTCAGCCTCCCGAGTGCTGGGATGACAGGCCTGTCCCACCATGCCCAGCCCGTAGAAGAGGTCACTTCTGAGCCTTGGCTGGAGGCACCCTCTTAGAAGGGTAGAGCAGGCTTTGGGATTATCTTGGGGTCAAAGCAAGGTCAGTGAGAGAACCGCTTGTCCTGGGCTACTGCAGACTTTTGTTTTTTATTGCTGTTTCTGCCGCTGAGATGAGATGGGAAGTGATGATCCCAGTAACAGCTGGAGAAACAGCCACTGCATCTTGTAAATGAGCCTGTGAATTCCTAGGAAATCAGTCTGCTTGTGGCCAGCAGCAGCCCTGGCCAGTGCTCTGTCCCTGCAGCTGAGTACCTGGATGTGATGAGATGCTGACTCGGGGGATCTTGCCCTTTCCTAGCTGCCCCCTTGTTTCATCCTCAGGATGGAGCACAGAGCCTCTCCACTAAGCTTCAGGCCTGCGTTTTTTAAGGAAAATTATTTTGATACAGGGTTTCACTAAGTGCCAAGTTGTATAGGCTGGGTTTGAATTTGTAATCCTCCTGCCCCAGCCTCCCAGAGTGCAGGGATTACAGGCAAATGCCACCAAACTTGGCAAGGGTAGCTCTTTTGGTGCCCATCTTGCCAGTAATTTTAGACTGGTTTATCACCTTGCTTTTTGGCAAGTTCTTGCATCAGTTTCCTACCCAGGCATAAGGATGAAAGGATGGAAGTTCTATTTTTGTTTGTGTTTTTTTTTTTTTGAGACAGGGTCTTACTGTGTGGTACAGGCTGGTTTCAAACTTGAGGTGAACCTTCTGTCTTGGCCTCCTGCGCCCTGGGATAGCAGGCACGCACCATCATGCCCAGATCAAATGAAAATTCTGGAAGTAGACTTGTGGTCTTGAAGCAGCTATTTGGAGTGAAAACGGTAGGAGGGCAGAGGTGAAGGAGAAAGTAGACTTGTGGGTAATGGTGTGATAGGTGTGTGTACTTTGGATAGGGCCAGGGCTGGATTCTGGCAGTGTTACTGACTGTGTAGTTGTATGACTAGGATAGATTAGTTAACCTCGCTATGGTTGCTCCTTGGGGTGAAAGCCATTTGAGAATACAGCCACCAGCTGGTATTAAAGACCATTAGCCAGGTGCATCGGCACACACCTGTAATCCCAGCACCCTGGAAGGCTGAGACAAGAAGATCCCAAGGTTGAGGCCAGTCTGGGTGATTTAATGAGATCCTGCCTGAAGACTGAAAGGGCTGGGGATGTAGCTCAGTGGTAGAATGTTTGTTAGTTGGGGGGAGGGGGTTTGGTTCTGTCCCCAGTATTGAAAAAAAGATTATGAAGTCACTGAAATACCTGTGGTATCCGTAAGGCAAAGGTGCTTCATGGTGCTCTGAATTGTTCATTTTAACTGTTGTGGGCAGCCTGGGGTGGAGGAAAATTCTGGTTAGATTTACCCAGCCCTACAGTTTATCTCCCAACATCATATGCAGTGGAAAAAAGCAAGTTGCAGAGGATGCCATAATTTTTTTTTTTTTTTTTTTTTTTTTTTGCTACTGGGCATCGAACTCAGGGCCTCACACTTGCCAGGCAGGTGCTTGTGCCACTGAGCTATATCCCTGACCACCCCCCACTTTTAATCTTTTTGAGACAGAGTCTCACTATGCAGTTCAGGCTGGCTTTGAGCTCACTTTGTAGATCAGGCTGATCTCCAATTAGCAAGGATCCTCCTGCCTCAGCCTCAGTGCTGGGATTACAGGCATGCAGCACCATGCCCAGCTGTCAATTGTTTTTTATTTAAATAAAAAGATATCTTTTTTAGTGAAGGTGGGCTCAAACTTTCAATTCTTCTGCCTCAGCCTCCCCGAATACTGGGATTACAGGTGTGCGCCACCATGCTGGTCTTCTAGTGCCTGTTTGCTGGCAGGTTCTGTGTTCTGAGATTGAGGGCTACTTATTCTGTCATATACTTTTTTACCCTCTGCTCTGAACAGAGCTTTAGAAAATGTCTTCGGGATTGATTTTGGATTTGGACACAGAATAGGTGTGTAATTTCTCCTTGTATGGTTTCTTTTTTGGGGTTCTGGGGGTACAACCCAGAGTTATGTCACTGAGCCACCTCCCATCTCTTTATTGCTGGAGAGCAGTAATAGCAGAGAGACCTTGGCAGGGAGTAATAGCAGGGAAGTCCTTCCAGAGACACTGAGAGCTCCTCTTTGAACCCCTGTTTTATAAAGAAGGGACCTGGGGCTCAGAAAGACAAGGGACCTTGCCTGAAGTCACATCCAGGCTGAAAAAGATGCACACCTTTGTCTCTGTGACTCCAGGGTAGAATGGCCAGCACCACAAAGTGGGAGGATATCCACTACTGATGGCCGCTAGCCAGATTCATTCATTCATTCATTCATTCACTCATTCACTCATTCACTCACTCACTCACTCACTATTCTGGGGATTGAACCCAGGGCCTTCACACCAAGCTATATTACCAGTCCTCTAAAATTGTTTTTATTTTGAGATAGGACCTTGCTAAGTGACTTAAGTTACGCAGACTAGGCTCGTATTTTCGCTCCTCCTGCCTCAGCCTCCCAGAATGCTGCGATGAAGTTTTTGGTCCTGTGCCATCACACCTGCAGATCGCAGTTCCTTGAGTCCTTGAGCACCTGAGCAGGGGTTACTTGTGTCACTTCTACTTCACAGGTAAGGGCTGCCCAGAGGAGTGCGTGCATTCACTCCGTGTCCTAGCCAGAAAGCAGCAGAGCTGCCTCTTGGCTTCCACCCTCTCCCCAGTCGGAGGTGTTGCTGTCCCTGTGGCAGGGCTGTTCTGTTTGAGGTAGGGCCAGGGTTCTGTTGTGGGGAAGGTGGGGCCTGCTGGAGAGGCTGCCTCTTCCCTGAAGTGGACACTGCTTCATGGAATCATTCAGTACAAGTGAGATAAGAGTGGGACTTGCCAAAAGTGTAATGAGCTTTTTATTTTATTTTTTTTTTGAGACAGGGTCTTCCTGTGTAGTCCAGGCTGGCATCACACTCATCGCAGTCCTCCTGCCTTAGCCTTCCAAGTGCTGGGCTTACTGGACTGTGCCACTTTACATAGCTAGGTTTTTTTTTTTTTAAATGTATTTAGAACAGGGTCTTACTACACAGATCGGACTTGTAGTGATGCTCCTGTTTTAAGCCTCCCAAGCACTGGGGTTATAGGCATGTGCCGCGCCACCATGCCCAGTCTCAGTCACATCTCGGCACACCCTGGGGGCAGGGTTGGCACAGCTCGCTGGGGATCAAACCCTGGCTGCTGCATTCTGCCTAAACAGGCACTTGAGTCTGCTGAGCTATCTGACTGGCCCTTCTTTAACTAGTTTTTAAAGGGACCTATTTTAAAAACGGGTGCAGTAGTGTATGCCGTGGGCAGTTTTAGTTTAAAAAAAAAAAAAAAAAGGGTTGAGCATGTAGCTCAGTGGTGGAGTAGGTATAATACTTAGGTGCAGTCCCTGGTATCACAACACACACACACACACACACACACACACACACACAAACACACTAGAGAGACAGGGTCTCTCTATGTTTTTGAGCTGAGCTGGACTCCTGTGCTCATGGGATCCTCCTGCCTCAGCTTTCTTTTTTTTTTTTAGTTCCCCTCCCCCCCCTTTTTTTTTAGCGCCTCGGCTTTCTGAGAAGCTGAAGCCTGAGTTCTGTCTCATCCGTCCTATGCACCCAGTCAAGGTGGTAAACTTGTTTCTGGCTTTTTGAGACAGAGTCTTGCTATGTGGTACAGGCTGGCTTTGAGACTCGCTGTGTAGCTCAGAACACCGTGAACTCGAGTGATCCTTCTGCCTCAGCCTCCTGAGTGCTGGGATTACAGGTGTGAGCCACTATGCCCTGGGAAAGGGGTGAGCTCTGTCACCTTCTTGGAACCCCCTGGCAGTGCCCAGGTCCTGGGTTGCCAGGCTTTCCTGTGTCCACAGGTGCCCTTGAGCAGGTAGTGTGTCAGGCTGCACAGCCCATGTGTTGGTTAACAGCCTCCTTCCCGTGGAGACAGCGGAACATGTGGCTGTGCACAGAGCCTTGTGCCCTGCCACCACCACAGCTTGGACCCTGGCAGGCCTCACTCTCGTGCAACACCCTGAGTCCTCAGCTCTCCAGGACATTTGGACGTGCTCAGGCCCCTCTTGTAGCCCCCTCATCAGGACCTTCTTTCGCTTCCAGGGTTAGCGCTCCTGGGGGTGTTGTCCAGGTGATATTTTGGGGGCCATCTGGAGTGCGCATCTTGGACTGTGTTCCATTTTCACTCACCTTGTAAGCAGTGGGTGGGGCCTGGAGATGAGCAAGTGGGACCTGGTGCTGGAGGAAGGTGGGAGTCACCCATGGCCGGGTTCTGGGCTGCACAGCTGGCGCAGCTGTCAGTGGTCTTGCTGGGGATTTAGAGGCCCTCAAGCTCAGCACAGCCTCTGGTCTCACTGGTCCCTGAGGAGAGAGAAAGAGCAGTTAGACAGCCCTGAGTGACTCTGCTGGGAAGAGGCTTGTGGCTGTGATCAAGTTGTCAATTTTGCTTCGGCACTCTTTGTTCCTGGGAGCCCTGGCCAGGTGAGGGGACCTTGGGCCGTCCTCAAGTTCAGGCGAGGTCTTAACAGCCTCTTGCTGACACTGACCTCGCAGCCAAGAATGTTGGAATCCCTGGGGACACTGTCCTGCAGCCAGCTACCTTCATAATTTTCATAAAGCTGCTGCTGCTGGAATGCTTCTTTGGAGTGCTCTTGATAATATTTTGGTGGTACCAGGAGGGGACCCCTGCCCTGGTACTTGCTAGGAAAGGGTTCTGCACTGAGTCACATCTTCAGTCTTAATGACGTTTTCACTGAGCTACGTCCACAGCCCTTTTAGAGCTTTTAATTTTTTTTTTTTTTTTAACTTTGAGACACGGTCTTGCTAAATACCTAAATTGTTCAGGATGGGCTTGAACTTGTGATCCTCCTGTCTCAGCCTCCCAAAGTTCTAGGATCTTGGGCTTGTGCCCCAGGCCTAAGTCTGTTTATTTTATTCCTACAGATACATGCAATAGGGTTACTAGTCCCCCTCCCCACCTTGTTATGCAGTTCAGGCTGGCCTTAAACTCACTTTGTAGCCCAGTCAAACCTTGAACTCATGCTGATCCTCCTGTCTCAGCTGCCTGAGTGCTGGGATTATAGGTGTGTGCCCGCAGGTCTAGCCTATTCTCCTTTATTGTCCAATGGAGAAACTGAGGCACAGAAATGCGACGACCCACCCACAGCTCATGAGTGGCAGAGTGAGGGTTCTGTTGCTCCCAAAGTGGGCTGCACGTGGCAGGAGGAAGGGGTGAGGTGTATGGTGGCAAAGGGCAAGGCCTTTGGCATTAACTGAACCTGCCTCAGTTTCCTCTGTGGGTACCACAATAAAGACTCTGGGCTAGGGATACTGGGACAGCTTAGCATGTCCTGAAGCCCTGAGTCTCTAACACTGCTCATACCACTGTCTCAGTTACTTTTCTTTCTTTTTTTTTTTTTCTTTTCAAAGTTTTATTGATAAACATATAGCAATGAGACAGTTTCAAATCAAATCGAAAGTACAGTTTCAACAAATAATACACTGCATATATTCTTCTTAGTGGTTAATTGCTGTACAAGATGCAGACTTGTGATCCTACTTACAAACACCATTAGAAAAAATCATTCTATTCATTAAGAGAATGCAACTATATATCTATCCCAACCACTTTGAATACACAGATACAAAATGGACATTCATCGGTATACCCCATTTTTTCTAAGTTCCGTTATTGAATATTATAGGTGTGTAAACTCAGCAAAATATTCTAAAAGAGTCCAGTAGCCCATAATAGCATTGGGTCTTCTGTTTAACTGGCAATGTCAGAAATTATTGACCTGAGTCCCCCACAGCTCAACAAAACAACATGGCTTTACTTCCTATATTTCGTCTTCATACTTTTCTACTGGATGGTTAAGACCAAGGTAAAGCAGGACCTGTGCAACAAGAGTTGTAGTTTTTTGATCTGAGAAGGTCAGTGAAATGCCCTCAGGATTTATCCTGAGATCCTGTACCTCAGATTGTAGAACCTTTGTCAGTGTCAGCCATGTGCTCAGTTACTTTTCACTTGTTCACAGTTAGTGGAGGTTTCAGTCCATACTCTGCTGGCGCCAAGGCAGAGCGGCACATTGCAGAGGGCAGCCATTCACGGTGGCAGCGAAGAGCAGAGAGCAAGTCCGTCTCCCTTGTGGTGCTTTCAGTCTGTCTGCCCCAGGCTGGGTGCAGCACTCACACCCAGAATCCCAGCACTGGATCATGAATTAATCACAAAGTTTAGAAGCCCATTGCATGACTGCATGAGACTTTGGGGGGATGCCTAGATACAAACCGTAACAACCACCAACCAAAAAGACAGCACATTGAGAACTTGAACTCATCGTGGTGACAGAGAACATCTCAGGAAGCAGATGCTCAAAGCCAGCCCTGCTTGAAGCTCACTGCTGCTTCCCCCCAGCTGCCATCTGTCCTCACCAGTCATGTTGCAGCCTGGCACTTTCCCCCTGTGCTCAGAGACTCACATCATCTGTCCCCTGCTGTCCTGTTCCTCCTGCTCACTAGGCTGTGGTCTTTGCTCTCCTCAGCCCACAGCAGGCCTGGTGTTCACATGCCTGGGCTCTTTTATTTATTTATTTATGTATTTATTTTTGTTTTGTTGTTGTGCATACTGGGGATCAGAGCCAGGTCCTGCACCTGTGAGGCAAGTGTCACCCCTTACCACCCTCCAACAAGGCAGGGACTCTGTGCTCTGCTCCTGGCTTGAAGGCAGGCTCTGCCATAGATGTCCCCCATGGGAGAAGAGGCTGGCTGGACAGGGCTATGTATACTAGAGGGACCTTGGACTTTATCTTGGATGCTGAAGTTTTTTTTTTTTTTTTTTTCTCCCAGTACCAGGGATCAAACTTGGGGCCTTGCACTTGCCAGGCATGTGCTTATGCCACTGAGCTATACCCCTGACCCCTGAAGTTTCCTTTTCTGATAATTCTACTTAAGTTTTAACTCTCCAAGAGCAGCAAGGGGGAAGAGAGGGACTTCTGTCATCGCTCCCCTGCCCCACCAGTCAGGGAGGACCATGAGTGTTTCCCAGCCCCACTGGGGATAAAGGCCTTTTCAGGGGCTCTGCAGCTGTGCCAGGCTGGCAAGCGGGCATTGTCCTGTCTGTGCCTCTGCTCAAACCAGGCTCTTCTGGGAGCAGATCCTGTGGCTACTGACTGGCAACACAGGAGATACAGGGAGGGCTGTGCGCCAGCTCCTGGGGCTCCAGGGTGCAGGGACTGTGCCACAGGAAGGAAGAGGGGATGCAGGCATCAGGGTTTGGTGTGAGGAGAAGCCAGTTCCCGGGTGGGAGGAGAGGGAGGGCAGGCAGAGTGGCAAATGCACAGCTTTGGAGGTGTGGGGAGCATGCTGCTTTCTTAGGAAGGATGACAATCACAGTGGCCATAGGTAGAGCGTGGAACAGTGTGTGTGTCCTTTGGCATGTGGGGGATGGGTGCCCAGACATTCCCGGGACCCATGCCTGTACTGCCGAGGGGCCTGGTGTAAATGGCTGGCCTGGGAGACCAGGTGCGGTGCTTGTACAGTGCAGACACCTTGAAGTCGGGGCAGGCTGTGTAGTTCAGGGAATAATTACTACAAAGTGGTTCAGTATGAGCAGGTTTCTTTTCTTTTTTCTGTATTTTTGGTCTGGTGGGTTGAATCTGCAGATGTGGAACCTGTGAACATCCAGGGGTGACTGTGTGTGTGTGTGTGTGTGTGTGTGTGTGCATGCACATGGTACTGGGGACGGAGCCCAGAGCCTCTGCAGACTCTGCCTTGTGTGCACTGTGACTCCCACGCCTCCAGAGCGGAGTTTGAGCCCCTCTGCTATTGGACGTTCCACCGGGGCCAGCTGGGCTGGAGGTGGAGGGAGGCCCCTGGGTGTGGAAGAGGCAGGTTCAGTTCTTGTCTGGGAATTTTGTCATTCTTGTTTCACCCTTCTCCGAGCACAGCCTGGGTAGCACCCAGCACCTTGTTACCTCTCATGCTTTAGGCAGGCAGGCTGGCTGGCTTTCTTTCTTTCTTTCCTCTTTTTCAGGTAATAGGAGCTTCACACTGAGTTGCATCCTCAGGTCTTTTTAAAGTTTTCATATATATATTTTGGTACCAGGAATCAAACTCAGGACCTTACACTTGCCAGGCAGGCACTGTGCCACTGAGCCATTTCCCTGGCCCCAATTTGATATTTTGAGACAGGATCATACCAAGTCACTGAGTTGCCCAGCTTGGGTTCCAACTTCACATTTTCCTGGCTCAACCTCTGGGAGTGCTGAGATGACAAGTGGACCACACTGTGCCTGGCATATTTAAGTTTTCTGCCCAGCCTTTGGCACCGTCTGTCATGTGCGTGTGTATGAGTATATGCATGTGTATGAGCCCTGGCTCTGTCCTGCTGTCCCAGGCCCTTGGTAGGTCTCAGGATGCTTCTGGAAGCAGTGATGACAGTGGTGCAGGCAATACCCAGAGAATGCAGAACAGGGCGGCCTTGGCGTTTGGCCACATGGTTGCCCTGCTCCCCACAAAGGGACAGCAAGAGGGGGAGAAAGGAGCCTTAAGTGCCCTTGTGCTGTACAGTGGGCTGGGCTGGGGCTGGCAGGTCCTGTGCCCCCACGGAGAGGCTGCAGTGCCTCTGGTACTTTGGGGTTTGGCTTTTGCTACTTTTTTTCTTGTTTGCAGTGCTGGGAATGGCAGCTAGGGCTTTGTGCACAGTGGTAGGCAGGCAGCACTAGGCTGCACCCCAGATGGAGATTCTATTGGTCACTCTGGGCGCAGTCAGCAAACCCCAAGAACACTTCTGGGCTCCCTCCCTGGGCGCAGGCTGAGGTGCAGAGCCACAGACGCATTTGCGGGTGCACACAGACAGAACCTGGGACCAGCACCAGCCCGGAAGCAGGCGTGGGGCCAGCGTCCACTTTGGGTTCCTATTCTCAGCTGGGTGTGGAGGCACACGTTGGTGATCTCACAGCACGCCTGGTGGCTGACGCAGAAGGACTGCAAGCTTGAGGCCAGCCTGTGCTACATACAGATCAAGACTTTGTCCCAAAATAAAAAATAAAAAGGGCGGGGGATGTAGCTCAGGGTGGAGTACCTTGGATTTGGATGCCTGGACTGCAAAAAACAACCAGAAAAGCCCTGGACTTCCTGTTCCTCCCTGCCACTCCTTCCTCTCCTGTCTGTCATCTCCTGTCTGTCAGGGCAGGGTGGAGCTGAGCACCTGGGGCCCAACACCTGAGCTGTTGTCTCAGCTTTTTCGTGTTCTGCTGCTTCTTTCTTGCCACACACTCAAGGGCCCTGCTGGAGTCCCCTCCTCACTGCTACTCCCTCCTTTCCAGTGTTGCCTGGCTCCTTGCATCCTTGGCACTGGGATGTTCGCTGGGTGCTGCTGGTAACGCTGCTGTAAAGCGGAGGTGCTGGGGTTCAGGAGCCAGTGCCTCCATTTGGGGGCTTTCTGAGCCTCACTGTTGCAGCGAATGTTACAGCTCACAGCAAGTGAGCAGCAGCCCGAGACCAAAAGGCCCAGCAGCACCTGGGGATTGGAGGCAAGGGTCAGTGGGCCTGACTGTGGTGGCTCAGCAGAGGGGGCCTGCTCGGACAGTGAGCAGGGTTTTTATAGAGTTTACAGTTGAGTAGGAAGCACAGAAACAGGTGCTTGCTGTTAACTGATTGGACAGAAAGTTACCCTGAGCTTTACCTTCTTTGCATAATATGGTGGGGATATAGGCTGGAGGTACATGATTGGTCAGGAGGTTACATACTAGTTTCACCTAATTTACATATGGAGGCAAGAGGGTTACATCATTGGAGAGAAAGGGCAAGGCTCCCCACTGGGAGCAAATGTTTCTTTTCTGCTTTATCCCTGTGGTCTCTAAATCCAAGTTAGATCCCTGTCCCCCAGCCACCACCAAGGTCCTTCTGAAAACCAAACCAACTTGTGGCAGCCCATTGATTTCTTGTGGCTGCAGCGTGAGACCCAGAGCTCCAGCTGCTCCCCAGCTGGTCTTCCTAACATCCACTCTGATCAAGCCCCTGATGCGCTGGACCCGCCGAGCTCTGTGCTGCCCTGGGGCCTTGCCACCTCTGTGGGAACCTGGCTCACACACTGTGCCCCAGCAAGGTCTTTGGTTTGGCCTGGTTTCTTTTCTTGGGGCCCTGCCATGCCTCGTATTACACAATAGATGTTTTGGCCTTGAGCTTGAGGAGTGTGGGAGGTTGGGGGTGGGGCGAAGCCTCTGGGGCTTGCCTCCCCTGGCAGTGTGGCCCAGCTCTCTGCTGTTCCTCTTGGGCTTTTCTGGTTGGGACTGCAGAACTGAGCCTAGCACCCAGCACACATCCAACACCCATGTTTGCTGAGTGAATGAGGAATGGGAGCTGCTTGGTGAGCAGAGGCCCTATGGGGTTGCAGGGCTCTGCATCGTGGGCTCCTCCTGCCTGGGCTGCTTGCTGTCCCCAAGAAGCCCAGAATCTGAGTCACTGTGCTGGAGGCCATGGCAGCCATGCTCAGGGCTCAGTGGCAGAGTGGTAAATGGGGTGACGGCTTGGATTGGCCCTTCTGGCTGAATTAGAGGCTAATTCTGGGAGTTGGGCCTAGATATCCCTCTTTAACCAGGTGACATCCACCAAGTCACTTGGCTCTTGGGGATCTTCAGGGTGGTGAGAAAGTGAACGTCTTTTTGAATCTCAGGGGGTCATGCTTTTAGTGAAATATCGTGTGGCCACCTGAGCTAGTCAGCCGGAAGGTGTATCCAGACATCTCTGATAATAGGTATATGCCAAGATTTTTCCAGGTGTGTAACTCAGAAAGCACTTGTAGCTTTGGGGTTTCAGTCTCGCCTGGCTCCTGTTATCCATCTGTTGCGAACCTGGCTTCTTAGTGTCACGACTGAAAGAAGAGGCTGTATGTGGTGGTGCATACTTGTTGTCCAGCACTCAGGAGGATGAGGCAGGAGAATCACTGAGTTCAAGGCAGCCTGGGCCACATATTGACTCTTGTCTCAGAAAACCAAAACAGAAAAACAAGGGAGGAATGAGGGCTGGGAGTGTGGCCCAGTGGTAGCCTCCTTGCTTTGCACGTATGGGGGCTTGGGTTCCATAGCCAACATAAAAACAAAGTCTGGCAGGGTGGTACATGCCTACAGTCCCAGCACTTGGGCGGCTGAGGCAGGAGGATCACCATGAGCTTGAGGCCAGCCTGGGCTACATAGTGAGTTTAAGGCCAGCCTGAATTACATAGTGAGACCCTATCTTAAAATAAGAAAAAAAAAAAAAATAGCACAAAAGCAAAACCAAAACAAAATTAAAAAAAAAGAAAGAAAAAGAAAACAAGAAATGGCAGAATAAAAGTAATACTGGCCAGGCACAGTGACGCGTGCTTGTAATCCCCAGCCATGCAGGGAACAGGCTGTCGAATTGCTAAGTTCGAGGCCAACCTGGACAACATGCTAAGACCCTACCTAGCACTTCCTAACCTTGCTACATTCTAGCAATAAGAAAACCTCAGAGATGGGTGTTGATCAGGGAAAAAAAGTGCCCGTGCTGGTGCTGCTTTGGGTAAACCAGTGGCACCCCGCTTTTTTATTGTATTTTTTTTTTTTTTTAATTATTTATTTATTTATTTTGTGTGTGTGTGGCCAGCTCAGCCCACCAGGGGGCGGGGCTGGCTGGCATGTGGTGCTGGGGGATTGAACAGCGGTCCCTGTGCTTTGCTAAGCTTGTTCTAAGTAGGTGCTTTAGACCACTGAGCCATCTCACCAGCCCTATTGTATTCTTTTTGACATTGGGGATTGAATGCAGGCCTTTGTATTGAGCTGTACCTTAGTCCCCACCCCCTTTGTTATTTATTTTGAGAAAGGGTCTTACTTTGCAATTCAAGCTGGCCTTGAATTTGTGGTGATCCTCCTGCCTCAGCCTGCAGAGTGCTTGGATGATAGGCGTGTGCCACCACAGCAGTTCTTTCTAACTTTTGAGACATGGTCTTATGAAATTGCCCAGGCGGGATTCCAACTCATGATCCTCTTGCCTTGTCCTCTCATAGTGCTGGGCTTATGAGCATGTGTCAGAGTGCCACAGTGCCTCCCTCCCTCCTTCCTACCTGCGGTGCTGAGAAGGTGCTGCAGTGGTGAGCTACACCACCAGCCCATAACCTGTAGTTTGTGGCTAGTATTTATTACCAGTTATGATCCGTTTAAGCTGTGGATATTTTACTCATGCCATTGATGGAATAATTAGTCATGCTGGTGTATTGTGAGTGTATCTTGAGGGAGTTTTATTTTTATGTGTTGTGCCTTTAGGCCACTGAATTGTGGTCCTTCTGCCTCAGCCTCTCAAATAGGATGAGAGGCATGCACCACATGCACCCAGCCACTGAAATGTCTTTGTAAAAAAAAAATGTAAAAAATCTTTTATTTATTTGGTACTGGGTCTCGCTATGCAGCTTGGACTCGTAGTGATCCTCTTGTCTCAGCCTCCCCAGCGCTGGGATTACAAGTATGTACCACCATGCCTGGTTTCGGTGGCTGGCATTGCTGCATGGCATGCAGTACTGGGGATCAAACCTGGTTCCTTGCCCTTGCCAGGCAGCTTAGACTGCTGAGCTGTCTCCCCAGCCCCTGAATTTTTTTTTTTTCTTTCCAGTACCAGGGATTGAACTCAGGACTTTGCACTTGCCAGGCAGGTGCTTATTCTACTGAGCTATCTCCCCAGTGCCTTATGAAATATCTTAATAAAGTTAAATTTCTGGGGCAAGGGCAGGGCTGTAGCATTACTAAGCATACTTAGCATTTGTGAAGCTCTGGGTTAAATCTTTTTTTATTTATTTATTTATTTATTTATTTATTTAGTGTGTGTGTGGCCAGCTCAGCCCACCAGGGGGCGGGATTGGCTGGCATATGGTGCTGGGGGATTGAACCGCGGTCCCTGTGTTTTGCTTAGTTTAGCTTGTTCTAAGTAGGTGCTTTAGACCACTGAGCCATCTCACCAGCCCCTGGGTTAAATCTTCAGTACTGCAAAAAGAATAAAAGTCAGTTTGGTCTGTATGACAGGATGACTAGTGTAACAGTGATGTCTACAAAGGGAGCCAGAACTTAATTTAAAGGCATAGAAGACATACACTCTATGAGTGCTCTGCCACTGAGCTAAACCGCCAGCCTGGTTTTTTTTTTTTTTTTACATTTTGAGACAGGGTCTCACTGTGTTGCCCAGGCTGGCCATGAATTTGTATTCTTCTGCCTCAGCTTCCTGAGTATCTTGGATGACAGGTGTGTGTCTGGCCTAGTAAGGATTTTTGTAACTCATTCTGCAGCTGAATGCTCAAAGTCTCTAACCATGCCTGGCCTGTGTCCGTGAATGAACAAGACATAGTTTCTTTGTAAGAGACTTAGCAGTGAAGCCGGTTGCTGTGATGCCGAGGACCTGGCCCTGCTGGACCTGGGCCCTCCCCGGCTTCTGGCTGGACACTGCCTTCCTGTCCAGAGACGGACAGGAAGCTGAGGATCACATGCAGCCCTAGGAAAGGACAGGGTCCTGGCTGGAGCACCCAGGGGAGGACTGCCTGGCGGCTGTGAGCCTCCCGCTCTCTGTCACCGGGGTTTAAATGCAGGGCCTTTGCACTGAGCCATGTCTTGTAGCCCTTTTTCTTTTTTTTTTTTTTTTGTTCCTCGAATGCCTTCAGGGCACTTTTGGCCAGCGGGAGAGGGGTGAGGTTCAAACTCCAGCAACCTGAGGCTGACAGCTTTGTGGAAGCAGCCACTTAAAGGCCTGAGCTAGGGCCAGGCCCCCCCTTTTTAATTTTGAAGAGGGGTCTTGCTAAGAGATGGGGGCTGGCCTTGAACTTTCTATCCTCCCATCCCAGCCTCCCTCACTGCTGGGATTGCAGGCATGTGTCACCAAGTGTGTGTCACCAGGCCTCTCTCCAGCAGACAGGGGCCCTGGCCCTGGAGCTGGTAGCTGGCAGGTCCTGGGCCGACATGGTGTGCTCTCCGGGCCTTGCCTCTCACCCACACAGTTGTGAGCAGCACAGGGGGACCCAGTGGCACTCAGTGCTTGGGTGCAGCCTGCCAGTGTCGGGGGGGACACGGGAGAGGAAGGTGGTAGCATGGTCGTGGCTGACGCCTTTCTGAGTGGGTGCTGTTGGCTGTGATAGGGCTTTGGGCTCCATCCAAAGCAGGGCCCGTGGCAGGGTGGCTTTGATGACCCTGGGAGCTTCTCTCTGGGTGCTAGGCTGGAACCAGGCCCTTTGTGTGCTGGGTACAAGCTCAGCCCCTGGGAGCGCTGGAACCTGACCTAGAGGTGCCGCCCCAGGCAGGCTGAATCCAGTGCCACAAGATGGCGCCACAGCAAAGCTCTGATTCACAAATAGCCAGTCCCTGGGGCTCAGGCTCCTGGAGGGCTGGCCAAACCCTGCCTCCTGCAGCCCTTGGGATATTGCCCACTTTTCCAGGCCCATGGATGTCACTGGCCTGTGATGGGAAAACTTGAAATATTACTCCACACTGCCTGGATTCACCCTCTTTGCAGTGACGGTGACAGTCTCCCAACCTGGGTATGGCCCGATTTTTTTTTTCTCTTTTGAGACAAGGTCTTTTGAGACAAGTCTGTGTACCCAGATTGGCCTTGAGCTCATGGTGATTCTCCTGCCTCAGCCTCCTTAGTGCTGGAATGACAGGTGTATGCCACCTGGCCAGCTGGTATGCCCCCTGGTATGTCCTGGTTGTGCCCAAGTGGGTGTACAGGCAAGGCTGGGGTGGTGGTGGGGGTGGTCCTGATGTCAAGTAGAGAGTTTGACCCTCAGGCTCCCAGCAGGTCTTTGATACTGTGCAGGTGGCACACGTCACCACTGGGCACATCTGGAATCTCAGTGCCTCTTCCAGGTCAGCTGTGCAGGAGCTGGGGCGTGAGCAAGGAGGGTACCTTCTGAATGGATCCAGGTGGTTTATTTACTTTTTTTTTCTTTGAGATAGGGTCTTTCTCAGGCTGTCCTCAAACTCATGGTGATCCTCCTGCCTCAGCCTCCCGAGCACTGGTATTACAGGGTGCACCACCATACCCAGCCCTATTACTGTTTTTCTGTTGCTGGGCAAGGAACCCAGGACCTTGTGTGTACTAGGCCAGAGGCCACAGTTGAGCTGTACTCCTCACTTGTTTTTATTGGTTTGAAGTTTGGTATTTTGAGATGGGTCTCTCTGTGTTCTCAGCCTGGCCCTGAACTCCTAGGCGCAAGCAGTCCTCCTGTTTTGGTCTTCCAAGTCACTGAGCTTAGGCATCAGGCCTATTTTCTTCTTTTTTCCCTAGCATTTAGACTGTTCTTCAGAGGGTAGGCAGGTTTGTTCACTGTGGTGACCGCAGGGACTTCAGGCTCACACAGGCCAGGACAGCAGGGGTCTTCCTGGCTGACCACCTTGGCCCAGGGCTTCATTTCCAAGCTGGGTTTTCCGAGCTTGTGGATGGGACACAGTGCTTGGTAATGGTGACAGAGCAGGTAGGAAGGGAGCATTGAGTGTTTTCAGTAGTGGTGCATTTGTGTGGACAGGGACAGCCAGGCAGCTGGCAAGCTGCTGGTGAGAGTCCCTGCTGTGTGCACCCAGTGCTCCCTCTTCTGTCCTCTGTGGTTTCTTCTGTTGACTGATGTAGGGGGCCTGACAAGTGTCCTTGGAGGTGGGGACAGCAACCCGTTCTTCCTGGTCCTGGCCCCCAGGGCCATGTAGGTGCTGCTGCCCAGGCCCCAGCTAATAGCATCTTAGCAGCAGGAGCAGCCTGGCTGAGGTCCACGCAGTGGCTGGTCCACATCTGGCCCGGCCACCCCCACCCCCACCTGGGTGCCACTCTGTGCCCACCACAGCTCCTCTGGGAGGCTGGCATTCCCACTCCAGCACTGTGGAGAAATGAGGTCGCACACTGAGGCCACTGGGGGAGGGGGTATTTGTGGCTGGGCAGGTGCAGCCTGTGCTGGCTTCCTGGCAGCCAGGCCCAAGGTTCTCTCGGGTGTCCTGGCACCCTAGCATTCATGGATGACTTGATATTTCTGGAAAGTAAAAGGCAAAGGGAACCGAAGTGCTGAGCTGGAGTCCAGGGCACGCGCCTGTCTGCCTCAGTGATGGGGGTGAGCGAGTCCCCAGGGTGGCACAGCTGGTGTCCCCAAGGACAGCCCTGTGACTGCGTGAGCACTGGCAGGCTGAAGGCCTTTAGCACTTTGCATCTTTGCCCCTCGCCACTCTGGGCTTGTGCCTACCAGGCCTTTCCTTGTGTACCAGGCCTAGTGCAGGTACTGCTGGGTTGTGCCAGGTGTGCTGTGTGAGACAGGCTGTGGCCAGGTCCTTTCCTGACACCAGTCCTTGTGGGGGCTGAGAGGGCAGTATATGTGCCTCTGCACCAGCTCTGACCAGGCCCAGGGCCCTGCACAGGGATGGCCTGACCTTGAACCTACACGCGACGGTGCTGGAGTACAGGCACTCTCCACCAGGTGACCTGGATGCACTCTGCCCTTGGAGCCTGGCTTCTATACCTGCGACCGCCTTCTATTGTTCTGGGTCATTGTGGGCCACAGCGTAGAGGCCTGGTAGCAACTACTGGCCCTCGTTACCCTGTCACCATTGGTGGTCGCAGCATAGGACACAGGAGCTCCAGGTAGGTGCACAAGCCCATCAAGCCTGTTCTTGCCCCGTGACCAGGACTCCGTGCAGCCCTTGAGGGAGGCCCTGGGTGGGTCATTTGCAGACAGAGGGCCCTGGGAGGGGATAGGGCCACCACTCGAGAGGCTTCTGATGTGGCTGTGCCAGGCCTGCACTGTCCCCATGCAGTCAGCTCACAGGTATTACGAACTCATCTCCAGCCTGGGCTCCACTGGGGCTAGGTCAGAAACCTGTAGCTCCTGCCCCTTTGTCCCCACCTAAACCATCATGGTCTGCCCGCAAACCCACCACTGTCGAGTCCCAGCCCACACTTCACCTGTTGGTGAGTGCCAGCCTCATCCCCACTGATCTCCCTGTGACCACTTGAGTCTGGCCCTGCATCCTGTGCTCAGTAATCTTGCACATCCTCCATCCCGCAGTAACAGCCAGAGGCCTAGCCAGACCTGTAATCACAGCTGCTCAGGAGGCTGAGGCAGGAGGGTCACAATTTTGAGCCCAATCTGGGCAACTCAGTGAGACCCTGCCTCAAAATAAGATGGAGAAAGGAAAATTTTAAAAGGTGACAGAGAGGCAGCTGAGTGGTAGAACTCTTATGTGGCATGAGTGAAGCCCTCGTTCTATCTTCAGTACTCGGGGGAAAAAAAAAACCTGAAAAGGCCAAGGTTCTTCACCAGGCTCTGCAAAGTCTGCCCCACCCTGTCACCTTTCTGCCTGTCATCTCTTCCCACTGTCCCCCTGTCCATTAACTCCTGTGTACAGGAGCTTGGTGCAGAACCAAGGTCTTTGCACCTGCTGTCCCTCCACCTAGTTCATTCTTCCCCTGGCCATTTCCACAGACCCCCTTCTTGGGGAGGCCCACCCTGGCTACTCTGCCCTGTCTTGGCGACAGGGACCCTGTTGTCTGTCCATTGACCCTGCACCTGCCACAGCATCCTTGACCTCTGCCTCAGGGTGCACTTCCATTCGTGATCACTGGGGGGCGGTGCTGGTTGGGTGGCGTTTCTCAAGCTGACCTTGGTGTTCTGTGGAGGGGTCCAGTGCTGCCCTATGCCAGACATTGGGGAATGGAGCCCGTGCATGTACCCCACTCTGCAGCAAGCACCAGAGCCTTCATGTTTATATCTCTATTTGCTTTCGGTGCTGGGGCTTTCACACAGAGCTCCATCCCAGCACCTTTTTATTTTGAGGTAAGGTTTCACTAAGTTGCTCTGGCTAGGAACATACTGCCCTGCTGCCTCAGCCTCCAGGGTGCTGGGGTCAGGCATTCGCCACCACCTCCTGGCTCAGTATATATTATGATTTTAGTTTTAAAGATTTATTTCAGGTTGGGTGCTACCAGGATAGCTCAGTAGACTAAGTGCCTGCTTGGCAAGTGCAGGGACCGGAGTTCGATCCCTAGCACCATATGCCACACTGGCTGCACCCCCAGGTGTGCTGAGCCAGACCCGGTGTGGTGGCACATGTCTGTAATCCCAGCACTGGGGAAGGCTGAAAACAGAAGGATCACTATGAGTCTGAGCTGCATAGTGAGACTCTGTGCCAAAGACATAAAAAAAAAAAAAAAAAAAAAAAAAAGATATATTTTTGGTTGGAAATCCTGGGTTGTGTTTTGTTTTGTTTTTGTTTTTGTTTTTTTGGTTATTACCACTGTTTTCCCAGTAATTTTGTGAGATGGCAGATGGGAGTTTGTCACTTTGCAGATGAGGATGTAGAAGCTCAGAAAGGATAGGTTATTTGACTAGAGCAACACAGCCAGGAAATAGTTTTGCTTTTTGTTTTAAACCTCAGCATCTGGGGAGTGTGGAAAAGGTGGGTCTTAGTCCTGGCCTGCATCCTTTCCCTGGGGACCAGGACCTCCTGTGGCCTGGCTTCTCATGCTAGGGATGAGAGGGCCTCCAGCGTGTGAGGGTTATTGAGGGACCCCGGCAGCTGTAGCCTGCTCACCTGCGTGACTGGGCAGAGGCTCCCCTAGGGGCCTTGGGCCCCACGTGTGCCCTCTGGGTCTGATGGCTGGGCAGCTCCATGGGTGGTGCAGGAGGACAAGGCAAAGCTGAGGGTACAGGTGGGCAGGGCTCCTGGGCCAGGCCTGTATTGCCTCCTCCCAGGGCGCAGCTGTCCCTGCCCCTGGCCGGCCCTCTTGCAGGTGCTGGGAGCAGCCATGCACAGGACAGTGTATACCCGTGTTTGTGGCTGCTGGATGGAGGACGCCCAGCATTGAAAATAGGCCCTGCAAGCTGAGTGCTGGCAGGAGGGAGTGGCTGTGCAGAGGCCCTGCGACGCCTGCGCCCTCCTGCGGCCCGTGCTACTGCTGAATTTGCCTCTGTGCCTCCCTCTGTCAGGTCTTTACTACCCAGCACTGGCTGGGGACCTTCAGCTTAGGGCCTGTGCCCTCCTGCAGGGTGGGCCTGGCGGCACCCCGGCCCTGGCACACTGATGTTGGCAGGAGCGCTACTGGCTGGGCCTCAGAATCTCAGGCCGGGTGAGAATTCCTCCGGGGCCAGTGGACTGTCATCACAGAACCGTGTGTCATACCCACGCCAGGGTCCCTGCCTGTGTTCTGTGGCATCTGGGCCAGTGCCCCCTTACCAGCTTCCTCTGTCCATGTGTCAGCCATCCTGTCCCTTGCCTTGGAGGCTCCTAAGGAGAGCCCCTCCACTCCTTCCTGCCTCCCTGTGCACAGGCGCTGTGACACCTGTGCCCTCCCTAGGGCGTGGCCTTCTCTGGGGTCCTCCCTTGTGCTTACCAAGTCTTGGGAGCCCCTGACCCCCACTGTAGGCTGGCCTAAAGCCTGGGCAGACACAGAGCAGAGGGTGGGCTGAGGAGGGACCAAGGACTGGGATGAGTGTGGTGAGGTCCCCTGGGTTCTCCCAGCCCTGGAGGCTTCTCCTCTTGGTGCTTGTGGCCATTTGTCCCCCAGCCTTAGAAGGCGACGCTGAGGCTGACTGCGGCTTAGTGGTGAGCGCTTGCCTAGCAGGTGGGGCTTGATTCTGTCCCTGGCATCAGTTTTGTGTGGACATGAAACTGACAAAATAGAAAGCTGCCCATTTTAGGGTGCACAACACAGAGGGATTTCCAGCACTCCCCAATGCTCCCCTCTCACCTCTGCTCAGTTCCCCCCTGACTGTGTTTGCATGAGCAGGCTAGGACGCCTCTTATAAATATATGACCCTGTGTATCTGGCTGGCTTCTTTCACTCAGCCTACTTCCCCCTTCCCAACTAGCAAATTTTATTGTGCTTTCTATTTTGAAATAATCAGAGGCACAGGCAATCACAGGCACCCACCTGAGGACCCTCAGCCCTTCCAAGAGAAGACTGCTTCGGGGTCTAGGGTCTGAGGGCTGACCCTGTTGCCACATGGCCTGCAGCGCCCCCAGTCCCTGGGTGCTGCCTGCAGCCCAGGCTTACCTTGTCAGGTGCAGCAGGCTGTGTCTCCTGCTTGAGTGCTGGCTGCTGCTGCGAGGGTGGCTGGGCTACCTCCTGCCACCAGCTTCCTTTCCCAGCTGCCTGAGCCCCGACAACAGGCAGGCCCTGTCCCCCCCACCTCAGGCCTGGTTGGTGCCCGGCGGCAGAGGAGAGGGTAGAGTTTCAGCCCTCCCCCAGCATCTGGCCAGCAGGGAGCCTGGCTGGTTGTATTTTAAGCCCTTGAGTGGTTCGGCAAGAACTCTGAGACCTCCTGTCTCGTGGACGCTGTGCTGCCTTCCTGAGGGCCACATGGGCTCACAGGCACGTGGGCACTGCCCACTTGGGGTGCAGGAACTATTAATACCCTGTCCCTGTGCCCCTCCTCACTCTGGCCTGGGGGGGTGACACTCCAGGTCCATGGCCTGCTCGCCTTTCAGGCCCCTTTCTCTGGCAGCTGTCCATAGGGGTCAGCAGGGCCCAGTGTGGGCAGCAGGTGCGCTGATGCAGGCACAACAGACAGTGTCTGCCAGGATTCAGGGTGCTGGGCCCTGCCCTGCCCTCAGCAGCGCAGGTGGGCAGAGCCCTGTGTACTCTGACCTGTGGCCATTGGGTAGCCAGGCTGGGCACATAGGCTGATGTGCTCACTTGCACTGCTGCACCCCCATGAGCACGGCAGGGAACCTGCCCAGCCCAGGGAGAGGAGGCTTTCCTGCTTGCCTCTAGCCCTGCCACTGGGGTCTGGCTTCTCTGGCTTAAGTGCAAAAGCCCTCCATCAGGAAGGGCCAAAACCCAGGACAAAGCACTGTTCAACCTTACTCTGCAGCTTCTCAGCTTGCTGTCCCCCCATCCAGTGCTGCTCCTCTGCACTGTCACTGTGTGCTCATGGGCCTTGGGCAGGGCCTGGTTGTGTGCGTGGCCTGGGGCTGGCCCAGTAGGAAGACTACTATGCCAGAGGCCTTGAACAAGGCCTTGGGGCAGGGGGCGGGGGGGGGGGGTAATGTGTGGAGACAGGAGAGGGAGGTGGAGGGGTAGAAGGGTGCTGGCTGAATCCTGGGCTTGCTGGCCCTTTTACATGCAGAGTGGGGCTGTCTGCTCCAGTAACTTGGGAATCTGTCACCTCTCTGGGAACACAAATGCACAAGGAACATAATCCAGAGTGTCTTTTACAGCTCAGAAGGGAAATGGATGATCTTTCTCACGGATTCTCAAAATAGCTGGGGTTTCTCAGAGCCCAGTGAATATCCCGGGCCAGGCAGGGCTATTACCCTATGGTGCAGGCCTGAGCCCCTGCCTGCTATAGGGACCTTGCTGTCCCCCATGCTGTTGTGGGATGGTGGCATGGCTTGTTGGGGGCTTGGTCTGAGTGGTTTTATATTTAGCTGGGCAGCAGCTCTGGTGCCACTCAGATTTCATCTGGCACAGAAGCCAGTGGCTCAGGGCAGACTTGGGCTCCTTTCCAGACTGTGGCAGAATTTGATCACTGCCTGACTGGTGCAGCTCTTGGGTGGGGAGGTTGGCGGTGGGAGGCGACAGTGGCAGCGGGGTGCACTTGGTGGGCAGAGTGGAGCAGCAGGCCAGTGGTGGGCGACATGGACATCAGCTTGAGCATGGTGGCCCGGGAAGCGAGCCAGAGCCTGAGCCCTGGCCTTAATGGCTTCCCCAGGGCCCCACCCCCCAAGGCAGCCAAGAAACATAAAAAGGCTGTTCTCTTCTTCGAGGTGGAGATTCTGGATGCAAAGACAAGGGAGAAGCTGTGTTTTCTGGACAAGGTAAGACTATACTGCTTGTGGCACTAGGCTGGGGCCACATTCCTTCCATCCCTTGGGGCCGCACCCCCTGCCCTTCAGAGGGCACACAAGGGGTGTTGATCCCAGGTAAGGTAGAACGGGCAGCGTGGCGCCTGGTGTGGCTGGTAGCTGGCCTGCTTGGGGAAGAAGCAAGGCCGCCTCAGTGGATTCTGCAGGGTCTTGAGAAGGTGGGGCTGACCCTTACCAGGGCCTTCCTTTTTCCACTGGGCAGTTGGATGATATCAGCTTCCTAGTAACATGGGGCCCCAGGGCCACAGCTGTCCCCACACTGGCAGGACCCATGCTGCTCCGGCCTTGACCGTGGGGTGGGATCCTGGCTCCCAGCCCCACTCCCCTGGGTTCCTGGATCTCGGCCCCCAGAGCTGACCTCCTTGCCTTGGCTCACCAGGTGGAGCCCCAGGCCACCATTGCGGAGATCAAGAACCTGTTCACCAAGACCCGTGAGTGCACACCTGCCTTTTCCCCCATCCCTGCTGGCCCCCAGGGCACCAGAGTCTCCCCTCCCCCACTGGGCTTGGTTTTGGGAGGAAACCACGTCTGTCCTTCTGGCCCTCTGGGAGTAGCTGAGGCTGGCCTGGGTGACACCGCTATCTGCCTGCAGACCCCCAGTGGTACCCGGCCCGCCAGTCCCTGCGCCTGGACCCAAGTAAGTACCACAACCAGGGGTGGTGGGTGGCAGGTGGGGGACACAGCGGGCTTTAACCTGCTCACTCCGCAGAGGGCAAGTCCTTGAAGGACGAGGATGTCCTGCAGAAGCTGCCTGTGGGCACCACAGCCACTCTTTACTTCCGGGACTTGGGGGCGCAGATTAGCTGGGTGACGGTAAGCCCTTTTCCGCCAAGCCCCGTCGTGCCCTACTGCAGTGGCCACACGGGTGGGTGATCACTGTGTCCTGTACGCAGGTCTTCCTGACAGAATACGCCGGGCCCCTGTTCATCTACCTGCTCTTCTACTTCCGGGTACCCTTCATCTATGGGCACAAATACGACTTCACGTCTAGTCGGCATTCAGTGGTGCAGTGAGTATGGGATGCCCGAGTGGGGGCGGGGCTAGGGGCGGGGTTCTCGCTGCACTAACTGAGCCGACCCTGCACCCCCCAGTCTCGCCTGCATCTGCCACTCATTCCACTATGTCAAGCGGCTATTGGAGACCCTCTTCGTGCACCGCTTCTCTCATGGCACCATGCCCTTGCGCAACATCTTCAAGGTGAGAGCCCTGCCCCACCCACCCCGGGGCCACACCCACCCCGGAGTCCCACCACCAGCCCTGCAGACTTTGGCCATCCAGAGCTCCACCTACACATCTTCAGCTCCACCCACCGCAGAGCACACCCACTCAGTTCCAACCAGCTGCGAAGGCCCCGCCCACCACAAGCCACACCCACTCAACTCCAGCCGGCTGCCAGACCCCGCCCACTGCAGAGCCCTCTGCCCTTGAGTGCTGCCCACATCCTTCCCTGTCACTCCCTTTCAGAACTGCACTTACTACTGGGGCTTTGCTGCATGGATGGCCTATTACATCAACCACCCTCTCTATACACCCCCTAGTAAGTGCCTCTGACCTCCCCCATGCCCTTTGCCCTCCGTGGTCTCCTGGCTTATGGCCCCTCCCTGCTTCCTCTGCAGCCTATGGAGCTCAGCAGGTTAAGCTGGCGCTGGCCATCTTTGTGGTAAGGAGGCAGGGGTGATGGGTGGGGTGTGGCTGGGGGGTCCTGGGCTGATCCACTTTTCCTCCAGATCTGTCAGCTGGGCAATTTCTCCATCCACATGGCCCTGCGGGACCTGCGGCCAGCTGGTGAGTGACCTGCCAGGCTCAGGGCAGTTGGGTTGGCTAGGCCATGGGCAGCGCCTCATTCACCTCTCCTGCCTGTCAGGGTCCAAGACCAGGAAGATCCCATACCCCACTAAAAACCCCTTCACGTGGCTCTTCCTGCTGGTGTCCTGTCCCAACTACACCTATGAGGTAAGGGCCACTGCCCTGGCCTGGCCTGGGTCCCTGGTAGAGGGCAGTTGCCTATGCAGGGTTGGCGTGTGTGCTGCCCACTACACTGGAGTTGGGTTAGTACTGTCCTCCAGAGCCAATGCTGAGCTGGCATGGAGTACATGCCTGTCACTTCAGCACTGGAAGGCTAAGGCAGAACTGTAAGTTCAGTTCAGCCTGGGCAACACAGCACTGAAAGTCCTATGTGAGTAAGAAACTGGGTTCACAGTGTAGCTCAGTGTGAAGCCCCTAAGGTTCAATGCCCAATGTAGAAAAATGGGGGGAGGGATGGAGTGGCAGCTGAGCCCCCAGGCTGCCAACAGAACACCTGGCCCCTTGTTGCCCACAGGTGGGGTCCTGGATCGGCTTCGCCATCATGACACAGTGCCTGCCAGGTGAGCCCGCCCTCCCTGCTGCACCCACTACCTTCCCTCCTGCCCGTAGCAGGCCGCTGACCCCTCTTCCACTTGCAGTGGCTCTCTTCTCGCTGGTGGGTTTCACACAGATGACCATCTGGGCCAAGGGCAAGCACCGAAGCTACCTGAAGGAGTTCCGTGACTACCCACCCCTGCGTATGCCCATTGTCCCTTTTCTGCTATGAGGCCACTGTATCCCCCAGGGTGATGCTGCTGTCTCTTCTTGGAATAAACTGCCCAGCTGGGCTCGGCTCTTGTATTCTTTGGGGCCAGGATCTGCTTGTGCCTCTTATCCGGCGTTGCAAGAAGGAGGCAGCTCAGGTTGAATGAAGGGCTCTTTTATTTCTTTACTGGTACTTGCAATAGTGGGTGGCACTACAGGGCCACCTCGGGGGCCACTTCTCCTGAGCCCTGGCCCTGGGCTGCCCGAGCCTCCCTCTGCTCTCGTCGCTTCTTCCGCTGCAGCAGCCGCCGTTCACGTTCGAACTCCTTCATTCGCTGCACATAGCTGGAGACAGTGGGCAGGGCTTAGGCTCCAGATGTGGCCTGCCACTGCCACTTCCATCTCTACCCATAGGGCCTGCAGCTGGGCTTCCCAGCCCGCCCCCTGCCCTCCTGTGGCTGCCTGGACTCACTCGAGGTGCTCACAGTAGTCCCAGGCATGCCGCTCATGCTTGCAGGCCAGGAAGTTGGGGAAGCTGTCACGCTTGCACTTGAGCAGCCGGATGAGGTGGTGCGCACAGTAGTCTCGCTGCTCGAGCGACAGCTGTGCATCGTTCATCTCCTGCTGTGTGGCCACCATCACTGTGAAGGGGTGGGCAGTGAGCTCAGCAGGCTGGGGCTCGCCCCTCTGAGGCCACTGCACAGCAGTACCCCCCGGCATCTGCGGGAGGCTCCTTTGTAACCTGCACAAAGGCAACCTGAACACGGGTCCAGAGAGGACGCACTGTCCTGGCCACTTGACAGTCATGGTCCCCCAGCTGGGGGCTCACCCCACCTTTCAGTTTCTTCCTGTGGGGTTCCGATCTCTGCTCCAGTGGATCTGGCTAAGTCTCAACTTCCTCTCTACAGAAATTGGGTGCCCTGGCACATAAGATACTCCTGGTTATTTGGAAGGCTAAGGCAGGATTCCAAGTTCAACCCCAGCTTGGCAATTTAGTGAGATCTTGTCTCATAAATAAATACAGGGGCTGGTGAGATGGCTCAGTGGTCTAAAGCACCTACTTAGAACAAGCTTAGCAAAGCACGGGGACCGTGGTTCAATCCCCCAGCACCACATGCCAGCCAGCCCCGCCTCCTGGTGGGCTGAGTGGGACACACACACACACACACACACACACACACACACAC
>NW_004524649.1:294608-306846 GCF_000260255.1 Octodon degus | reverse complement strand
GGTTCAATCCCCCAGCACCACATGCCAGCCAGCCCCGCCTCCTGGTGGGCTGAGTGGGACACACACACACACACACACACACACACACACACACAAAATAAATAAAAAAAAAAAACCAAAACATACCTGCTCAGATACTACTCACAAGGTTATAAAACACCTTAGCATCTCCCTGTGGTTATTCCTACAAGGAACCCTCCCCAAGTTTCCTCCAGGCTTCAGGATCCAAATCCAGGTATTAACCATGGGCTTCCCAAGACCTCTGCCATTCTTACTAGTGATGGCTTCCACTGTCATCCAATGTGTTGAGCTCAGTTTGGGGGCTCTATCGAACATTTGCGTCCATTTGTAGCCATTGGGGGAGCCTGGGGTTCAGTCATCCCTCCAACCCAAAGTTATAAGCAAGGCCTTCAGTGGAAGGATACAACCAGGAATATGACAGGTACTCCTGCCCTTGAAGGGAGGCACACAGCAAACAGCAGTGTTAACTGAAAGTTCTGGGAGACAGTGGTGCACATGCCGTCCCACATATCCCTGAGGCAGGAGGATCAGATCACAAGGCCAGTCTGGGTAACTTAGGGACAGACCCTGTTTGTAGAAATAAAAGATTGGGGAGGGGGGTGTAGCTCAGTGCAGAGCACTTGCCTAGTCCATGTGAGGCCCAGGGTTCCTTTCCTAACAACTCCTCACCGAAAAGGAAAAAAATGGAAAAACAGTGGAAGGGGACCATGGGCAGTGAGGTTTCGGTTGGACAGGGACCTGGGGGAAAAGCATTCTGGGCCTTGAGGGAGGGGACAGGTGTCAGGCCACCCCAAGAAGGTGGAGCCTAGGGAGACTAGAGCGGTTTTGGATCTGCTTAATGCAAGATGCCCATTCACATAAAAATTGAGGTCTTTTGAGTGTAGAGTTCAGGTTCAAATCCTCCTGGAGATAAAATGGGAGCAGTGGCACACAGGGTGCAGTAGATACAGCAGAGAGGGCCCAAGACTCGAAGCTTGAAAGGAGATGGGGAAGGGATGGGGATACGCTAGGGACAGAAGAGTCCTGGCAGCCAGGTGAGGAGGGGTGTGCAGAAGGTGGCAGTGGTCAAAGTCAGGCTAAGAACAGGGCTGACATGGGCTTAGTGGTGGTGTCACTGGTACATGTGACAGGAGCTCTTCCAGTAAGGTGGCAAGGGACAGCTGGGGGGAGATGGGTTAGGAGAATTTAAGATGATGGATGTGACACTACTTTTGACATGTTGTTGATGGAGAAAGGCTGCAGCCGAGTCCTAGAGTCCAAGAAGATGGGGTGGAGGGAGGAAGGGGTTCATGTATAAGAGGGGCTCAGCCAGGCAGGGAGGATCTTTGGAGTAACAGGCAAAGAGGAGTATAAAAGGTGTATTGTGGGGGTGGGGGTGGGGAGGGAGGCCCAAGAGCTCTTTGAATGCTTGTTTTTTCATAAGATGCAGTTGGAGGGCTGGGGATATAGCTCAGGGGCACAATGCTTGCCTGGCAAGCACAAGGTCCTGAGTTTGATTCCTGGTACCAAGCATGGGGAGTAAAAGGGGGGCAAGGACACCAGTTATGGTGGTGTGCTCCCGTAACCCCAACACTTGGGAGCCCAAGGCAGGAAGATCACAAGTTCAAGTCCAGCCCAGACAATTTAGCAATCCCCAATCCTGCAAAAGATGAAAGGAAAAGTAGTAGCAACCTAACTGGCCTAGAAATGAGAGAGGGACGGTGAAGGGTCAGGGGTAGAACAGGCAGGCTGGGGTCACCCAGGGTCTCGGGGGAGGCAACCAGGACAGGACTCAGTAGAGGCGGACGCTGAAAGGTCTTAGTTGGACCACTGGAAGGAGGAGCAGGGGATGCAGGAGCTTACAAGGGGTGGGCTGGTCAGAAATCAGAGGCTCAGAAGTTGTTCCTACTCGTGCTCTTCCCTGTCCCTTTCTCCTGAGCCAGCCTTTACCCCCAGGGCTACCCCTGTCCCTCAGATCCACCGGTGCCTGTCTCCCCTGGGCTGAGTTCCCAGGAGACAGTGCCTGCCGTCTCTCCCACGGTGTCCACTTTGGGGTTCGAGTCGGTGCTTCTAGTGCCTGTGGTATGAACTCAGCGAGGAGGGCTACGCATATAGCTCACTCACTCGTGGTGCACTTGCTTCACATGTGGGAGGCTCTGGGTTTTATCTCCAGTACCAGAAAGCAACCACAACAAAAAAAGACTAAATCATAAGCAAGCAAAGTACTACTCCACTACAGAACGCTGGGCGTGAGTCCCAGGCCCGCGTTTTCTTGTAAATATCTGTTTTGTTGTGCCTGTCGCTGTTCTGAGCCAGGGTCTCCCTATGTAGCCCAAACTGGTCCCGCACTCGCGGCGATCCTCCTCCCTCGGCCCTCCGAGTGCTGGGATTCCAGGCGTGTGCCACTACGTCCAGCTTCTGAGCACAACTGAACGCGATCGTGGGATCTGAACAAGGACACGGCGATCGTGCCCCTTTCCGTGATAAACCCTCCCTCCCGTGGTTCTTCACTACCCCCGAACACAGCCTAGGTCGGCCAGCCCCAGATCTCCTCTCTCTTGTCCCCAGGAGACTCGCAAGTCGAGCGTGTCCTCCGAGCCCGGGTGAGGACACTGCAGCGATCAGCCCAGAGGACTCCCGAACTGAGCGGTTCCGGGAGCCCGCTGGCCGCGCCTGCGCATTGGGCCTCACCGCGCTCCTTCCGGTTAGGGAAGCCGTAGTCCGGAGGGAAAGTGGGCATCTGCAGCGGGTCGGGCTCCACCGAGGCATCTCCAAGGTAGCGTCGGGCCAGGTAGGCCCCCATGGCTGCTCCACCGCAAATGCGCGCGGCGGCCGGGTCACCCCAGTCCCACCCGGAAGCACAGCACCCTTCTCCAGCCTCGGCTTCCGGGTCGCTCCAGCCACCGCGGTGATCCTAAAGAGGACTTCCGGTCGGCCTGCTGCCCCCTGGCGGCCGGGAGGAGGCGGCGCCGATGCGACTCTGTCACCTTGGACTGTTGGGACCTACGGCGGCCGGCGAGGAGTCTCTGAATCAAAAACCATTTGCGTGCGGGACAGGCCCGAGTCTAGAGCACAGATGCAATAGTAATTTTTAAAAGCAAAGCAAAGCCAACAACAAAGAAAGCCATAGTAGTGGCGCACACCTGTAATCCCAGCTCTTGGGCTGAGGCAGGATCGACGCAGGGATCAAGGCCAGCCTGGATTACACACCGAGAGTTTATCACAGCACAAAACAAACAACAGCTGGACGTGGTGGTGCACAGCTGTAATCCCAGTACTTGGGAGGCTGAGGCCGAAGGATCACCACGAGTTTGAGGCCAGCCTGTATACAGTGACTTCAAGGTCAACCTGGACTACATAGCGAGAACTTGTGTCAAAAAGCCAAAACATGGGGCTGGGGAGATGGCTCAGTAGAAGAAGCACATACTTAGTTCAATCCCAGGTACCAAAAAAAAAAAAAGCCAAAACAACAACAAAAAACCCTCAACAACAACAACAAGCAAGACAGCAGTCGGCCGGAGTTTATTCAGGAATAGTTTGATTAGGAGTGGAGAGTGCCCCCGATCCATCCCCGCTGCTCTGCCTCGCCCTTTTTCAGTGCCCGGAACTTTGGGCGGGCGGAACCCGGGTGGCGAGGAGCGGGAGGGGCGGAGCCGAAGGCCCACCGGGTGGACACACGGGCCGGCGCGGTGGCAAACGCGCGGGAGGTGCAGGAGGTGAAGGCAGCAATGGCGGAGTGGGTGGCGCGGCGCTAGCTCTGCCTAGCCAGTGCCGGCCGCGTGGGGCTCGTTCCCTGCTTGGGTCCGCCATCTGGGGGGATCCAGGCCGTGCGCTGGCCTGAGCCAGCTGCTCTGGAGTCAGTGGGGCACTCTAGGCAAGGTGATTTCCTAAGAAGTGTGGAGCAGAAGACACAGGTGCTAGGGAAACAGCCTCCGAGCAAAGGATTCACCAAGGACAAGACTTCTCAGCTCAGGCTTTAATAATGAGATGGTGAAAGACAAAACTGCTGAAGAACTAAAACAAACCAGGCATGGTGGTGCATCAACCAGGAGGCTGAGGCAGGAGGATCACTTTGGAGTTTGAGGTCAGCCTGGGCTACAAAGTGAGTTCAAGGTCAGCCTAGTGAGACTCGGTCTAAAAAAAAAAAACCCATATTTAAAAAACAAACCCAAGGGCTGGTGAGATGGCTCAGTGGTCTAAAGCACCTACTTAGAACAAGCTTAGCAAAACACAGGGACCGCGGTTCAATCCCCTAGCACCACATGCCAGCCAGCCCCGCCCCCTGGTGGGCTGAGCTGGCCACACACACACATTAAAAAAAAAATTAACAAACAAACCCAAAACAGATGTGTCAGTTTTTGCAGCAAAAGATAACAGTCCATGTAGTCATTCCTATAGAGAAGTTTGCTTTGCTCTGGAACTCGGCTCAGTCCTGTCCAATATTTCCGTGTGCATTGCCACAAAGGGAAGGATGTGAGTTCTTTGTTGGACAGTTGACAGGGACTGAACTCCACCTCACTGCATTTGTAAATATTCAGACCTGAGGACAAGCCAAAGCCTGCCAGGTTTCCCCCCCCCCTTTTCTTTTTTCTTTCTTTTTGTGGAAGTAGGGATTGAACTCAGGCCCTTGCGATTGCCAGGGAGGTGCTTATTCCACTGAGCCATCTCCCTGGCCCCAAATGGCAGAAGGATTTTTTTTTTTTTTTTTTCTCTGAATGCCTTCAGGGCAGGTTTGGCTGGCTTGAGTTGTAGGGACTGAACCACGGCAACCTGAGGCTGACGGCTTCGTTGAAGCAGCCACTTAAAGAACTGAGCTAAGGGGCAGGCCCCCACAAATTGTCTTAACCTGTCTGAAGGATAATGACAATAACACCAGAGAAATTAGCCCCAAAGCGAGGCAGAGCCAATTAATATAACCAAATAAAGTCTGAGGATCTTGGGCCGGGGAGATGGCTCAGTGGAATATGCGAAGCGCAAGGGCCTGAGTTCAATCCCCGGTTCCGCCAAAAAAAAAAAAGGATCTTTTAAGGTTAATCTGAACAGTTTGGTGTAATTGCCACATCTATTGAAAAGCATCTTCAAATTTCATGTTGGTAGTTTTTTAGAATCTTGAAATTTTAAGGAACCATTTTTACCATGTCTTGTCATATAAATAAGAATATTGCTTCATCATCAGAAGACATTTTAACTTAGGAGTAATAGGTGGGATCCCTTCAGTTAATACTTGTGAAAAAATTGTTTATGGTCACCTTATAGCTTCTACGATCCACTTCTATGTCACTTCCACACGCATTTAGTTCCATATTCTTGTGACTAACCATGGTAGCTGGTTTGGGATTTCTAGGATTGCAGTCCCATATTGTCAGCGAGTTCAGGACAGTGAAGCTGCTTTTCATGATTTCTTTCCTTTTTTAAAAAAATAAATTTAATTTTTATTTTTTAGGGAAGGGTCTACAGGGTGTTCAGGGTCTCACTATTAGATCGGACTCGTAGTGATCCACTTGTTTACAGCCTCCCAAGAACTGGGATTATAGGCGCGCACCACCACGCCCAGTCTCAATTGCCGGCCTAGAGTGTCCCGGGGGCTGGGCTGGCACAGCAGGCCCGGGGATCAAATCCCCCACCCCTGCACCTGCTTGCAGGTGCTTTAATCTGCTGAGCTTTTTGGCCATCTCTTTCCATGATTTCTGAATCCTGTCACAAACTAATCTCTCTTATAATTTTTACTTTCTGTACAATTCTAAAGAAATCAATTACCAAGGCATTTTTAGGATCCCTCTTAAAAATATCAGTGCAATGTCTAGTAGCAGACATACCAAGACTCTTGGAATGTACTTGAAAAAGGTAATTTATGTTACTTTGGCCAGCTGGATTAATAACCTCTAAAAACTCCAAGGGATAAAATGTGTATCTACCTAAAAGCTGGACTCCAGTTGCAGGATCAGGTTGATGTGAGAGGGAATCTTCTCCCACTTAGCTACTGGCCAAAGCCATTATGTTAGGATAATACTACTGCTCCTACATGAATGCTCCTTGGGAAGTGTCAATAATAAACAGTAGCTCACTGTAGCATCTTTTCTTGTCTTTGTTGGATAAGGTGACCCAAACATAAAGAACTTGTCCTAGCTTTCACCCTCTTAGGTTAGCAACCTAATGCATTTGCTAGGGTGAGAACCCCCCCCCCGCCATAGGTCTGTATTGGGCACACCTAGAAGCCATGCTTTAAGCCAGTGGTGCTGGGGAATAATGGAAAACATCCACACACATGTCTAAAGACCCATCTAATATCTTTCCTTCAATAGGCAATTTCATCTTGGGGTGATTTTGTTTAATCTGTGGAGCCCAATAGATATCAGAAGACCGAAAGCCCTTGGAGTCTCTCTCTCTCTCTCTCTCTCTCTCTCTCTCTCTCTCTCTCTCTCCCCTTTCTTTCTTTTTTCTTTCCTTTTTCTTATTTATAATTTCTATTAATGTTTGTCAAGGAAAAAAATGACCAGCTGAGTAATGGAGTGATTAATGTTTTGTGTAATTGAATTGTAGGCTTGTTTCCCTCTGTACAGTCTGCATCATTGACGCCAGGCAAAGTCTGGAGACCTCTTTGCAGCCTTTGGCTGCAACTTTTATTTTATTACCTTCTGTAGTGGTTGATACATTGTGTCAACTTGGCTGGATGACTTCCCGGTGCACTTCCGGCTGGTGGGGGTCCCGCCCTGGGACACAATTGGTTCTGCCCCTAGAGTGACTCAGCACAAACAGACCATATAAAGGGGCTGAGGAAGTAGTCGCTCTCTTCACTTTGGAGGAGCTTGGTCTGCGCGGTCGCACCACTTTGGAGGAGCTCCGATCTGCCGCATGAACTGCTGTTGTTTGCCTTGGAGCCAGGAGAATATGGACTGAACCCTCCAATAACTGTGAGCTAAATAAACCTTTCCTTCCTTCATTTTGAGTGTCGGGTATTTGTCCCAGCAACGAGTAAAAAGTAACTAAGACACCTTCAGGCTGGGCAAGCTGCTGGCAGGGGCTGGATTGTCCTGCTTTGCTTTTGTGAGTGGGCTCCATTGCTGCCCCGAGGCACACAGCAGTTAGCGCCTCTGTAGCACGGCCATCTGATTGTATCGTGGGTATAGCCGGCCACAGGCAGGCGGCATGGTGAGAACCAGGGCACGCTGCTGTCAGGGCATGCTCCTGTTTAGCCCCAGGTGCACAGGCCTGCAGTTGGTGGCCTACAAGGACAGCTGCAGCTGGAGCAGCCCCTTGAGCTCACAGGCAACTGGGGAATCCCAGCTGAGTCAGCGTAGGCCTGGAGTGCGAGCCCTCCCTGAGCCCATTCTGTGCCCCTTTGTTTGAGGGGCCCGAGGCAGGCCCCAATGAGAGTTTCCTGGAAAGGACCAACTTTTCACATTAGTGATTGATTTATACTCATTTTCCCAATAATACCCCTGTTGACACTTTGTGCAAAGATTGGAAGGTTTTGTTGACGAGACAGATGATGGCTGTGCTGTCCTTACCGGTGCAACAGGGCGGTTTCACGCAAACTGTCCCTCATCCCCACAACAACAATCAACAGCCTTGCTTTTTCCTTCTCCTCCAGACTGCCTAGTAACCTGACTGACTGTTGCAGCAAAGGCGGCTCCGTGCACATCTGAGGAACTAATACCTGCAGAAATCCAAAGACATGTTATTTGTAAAGATGGAATTTGTGGGGAAACATCTCTTTAGTGGGGAAAGGTCCCTTCTGTCCCCCACAGCTCCTTTATTAGATTGGGCAAGGCAAGCTCTGCCAGCAGCGCCATTGCTGTGCCCTCCTTGTCCTGCTCAGGCTTGGGACTTGATTTCAAAATAATGTTCCAAGCTGAATCCTTCGTGGTTGTCAAACCCCTTCTGTCAAAATCTGAAAAAGAAAAATGAATGCAGGAGTCAGACATGCCAAAAAACATGCCTATAAACGTATCCATCTGTGATTCTTGAGGCTCTATTTGCTCCATTTTTAACTGCTAACAATTCAATATCTCTTTCTCTTTTGGCTTCTTAGAAGCCTATATATTTTCTGGCCCTACAGGACTCGTGTCCCCACACTTTACACCTGATCCACCAGTGCCGGGGCCCTCCAGTGCTGAATGCTGGCTCTCACCCATTTGCTTCTCCCCTGTATTGTGCACTTGAGAAGGGTCCTCACCACCCACTTCTTTCTCACCAGGGGTCCCTCGTTGGGCACCAAATGTAGGGACTCACTAGGCTCTTGGTGTACCCTGGGTAGGAACTGCAGTAAGAACGAGGAAAAGACAGACAAGAGACGATAGCTGGCTCAGATATAGGTCCTGGTCCTCTCTCTCCTAAGCTGAGGAGAGGAGCCTGCTCAAGAGGTTGATGTAAATTGCATCCTCTCTACCCAGCAATCAGTTAACAAGCCACGAAGCCTTGTGTGCATGCTTCAAGGGGCTCCTGTGTTCTCAGGCTGGTTTTGTCCTGCATGTGCAATTACTTTCCAGGTTTAGCTGCTCCCAACAAACTACAAAAATTGACCCTTCACGGAGTCACCTCAGCCCTGGATAGTATAGAACTCCAGGCCTCCAAGCATTTCTTTTTCTTTCTTTTTTTTTTTTTTTAATAAATTTATTATTTTTTTATGTATGGTATTTTTATTCATTATTTTTCTGCCAGCATGTTTACATAGTATTTAGATTTGCTTTGGGGTGTTGGTATATATATACAAATCATATCTTATTTTTGTTTGTTTTCGGTAGTACCAGGGATTGAACTCAGGAACCAAGCATTTCTAATGAGCGCTCTCTAATGAGTTTTCCCCTGTGGTTTTTGCAGGAAGTGACTGTGGACATGAACCTTAAGATTTGCTATTCTGGGCCACTGTTCTGTCCTGTATGTTGGTCTGCCCTCATGCTGTGGGGTGTACTTTTTCTATTTCGGAGTGGCCAAGACTTGCTCTGCAGAGCCTGTGTGCTTTTTTACCTTTATTAAAACTTTGCAATTATCTGAAAAAAATAATACTTGCTATTCAGGAATACAGGTAACCAAATATCTGATAATTACGTCTCAGTATTCTTTAGGTTTTCCTTTTAAATGTTTCTGGTCAAGACACAGGGATCTGCTGTTGTGACTGTTCATTTGATTCTACACAGCGTAACAGTGCGTTGCATTTTGGACCTCATAGCTTCCAGTTTTGCATCATTATGAAACTGTGATGGGACAATAAGTTTGAGGACTCACTGTAGGCTTTGTGTGGGCTTTATATGGTCTTTTCATGTGCCAGTTGGTTGCCAAAGGCGTAATGCCAATATCCTGCTTAATCTCTAAAACAAGATATTCCCATCAGAATAAAGACTTCATCTAGATGTCCCCCAGAGTTATCTGTAGTGTAGCTGGTGAGGGTTGTGATCAAATTTCAGGTACAGTTGGAAAAACAGGTACAGTTTCTTCTTCTTCTTTTTTTTTTTTTTTTAATTTTAGGGAAGGGTCTACAGGGTGTCCAGCGTTTCACTACTAGATTGGACTCATAGTGATCCACCTGTTTACAGCCTCCCAAGTGCTGGGATTACAGGCACTTGCCATCACGCCCAGTCTCAATTGCCTGTCTCAGCATGCTCCTAGGGCGAGGCCAGTAGGCACTCTGGGGTTCAAACCCTGGCCCCTGAGCTTGCCTAAGTAGGTACTTTAGTCTGCTGAGCTATCTGGCTAGCCCTTGTTCTTATCTCATTCTTTCACCATACCCCCTCATACAGACAGTTGGGGGCCTTGGCCAGGTCCCTGAAAGTGAGGTCTGCTTTGCTTTGCAGTTTGTAGAGGGCTCGGCTCATAGCTGGTGTCCTCAAGGCAGACACACCCAGGGGACAGCTGCGAGCATGGAAGCCAGGGAGCAGAGAGCAGCGCAGACCCAGGACAAGAGTGCAGCCTTCCAGGCCACAAATGGGGACCTCCCTCTACCCAGCCCAGCTCTACCTCCTATCTGCCTGGTCAGCTCAGATGCATCCATGAATGGGCCTGCTGATGAGTATAGCAAACCACAGTCCAGCCACTTTCCATACATAAGAGGCTTGGAGGACTCTTCTAGATCTAAACCATAGCAGGTCCTCTTGTTAATCCACATGAAGCCTAGTCCCTTTTTATTAATTAATTTTTTTGAGACAGAATCTCACTATGTGAAAAAAAAAAAAAAAAAGAATCTCACTATGTGGTTTAGGCTGGCTTTGAACTCACTGTGAAATCCCAGGTGGCCTCAAACTCATGGCAACCCTCCTGCTTCAGCCTCCTGAGTGCTGGGATCACAGAGTGCATCACCATGCCCAGCTCTAAATATATTTTTCTGACTTTCCATCTGCCACAGACTGTCATGGCCCGACATCCTCCCAGAAAGTCTTTCTTCCCTTGACGCTGGGCATGTCCCAGACAAGATGAGGAGGGCTGTTGAGTGCTCCAAGGCACAGCCACAGCTGCATGTGGGCTCCTGTTTTAGGAATTTCCTAAGTCCCCTACTCATGAGGGGACCCAGCCACTTGGAGCAGCCTGGGCGGGAGCACTTGAGTTTTCCCCGGCCCCACATGCGCATAGTCAGTTGAGACTTTTCTTGGAAAGGTTTCTAAGTCCTGTGCCAGTGGTGGTATGGAGCCCTAGCCAAAGAGGGCCCAGGGAGGGCACCCCAGGACCAGCTGTGTCTCCCTGCACCCCTAGCAATGGGACACGGTCTGCAAGTCCTGGGAGATGGGAAGAGGGAATGAACCTCGGTGGCTGGGAAGGGCTGCAGGTCACAGTCCTGGTTCTTGGCGCCACCTGGTGGCCATGTGGATATCGCTAGGGTCACTCTATATCCCCATCCTGGACTAGCATGACTGATGTTTTGACATTTAATAGTTTTTAAGGCAGGTGTGGTGGAACATGGTTGACATTCCAGCACTGTGGTAGGCTGAGGCAGGTAGTTTGAAACCTTGAGCCTGTTGGGGGCAACATAATGTGTTAGTGAAATGCTGTCTCAAAATAAATGAAAACTGACTGGGAATGTAGCTCAGTGCGAAGGCTTTGGTTGCAATGCCAGTATTAAAAAAAAGTTTTTGAGACAGGTCTGGTGCATTACAACTGCCTACAGCCCACCCTGGTAGGGCTGAGCCCTAAAGTCTTGCCTCCTGCCTCTGGAGTGGGGTCCTTCTGTCTTGCAGTTGCCCAAGACGTGATCTGCCTGTCAGCCCCTGGTAGAACGCATTTGAGTGACCATGGCTTCACCTGTTTCTCTCTGCTGGCTTGTATATCCTCTGTCTCTCCCTCCCCTTTACTTTTTAAAAAATATATATTTAGTACAGGGTCTACAGGGTCTCATACAGATCAGACTTGTAGTGATCCTCCTGCTTTCAGCCTCACCAGCGCTGGGATTACAGGCGTGCACCACCACGCCCAGTCTCATTCCCAGTCTCAGCATGCCCAGGGGGCAGGGCCCACCCAACAGGCTGGGATTGAAACCGTGGTCCCTGCATCTGCCTAAGCAAGGGCTTTAATATGCTGAGCTATCTGGCCAGCCCCCTTGTGGAAAACCTGTGACTGGTATCTTTTTTTTTTTAATTTTATTTATTTATTTTGTGTGTGTGTGTGTGTGTGTGTGTGTGTGTGTGTGTGGCCAGCTCAGCCCACCAGGGGGTGGGGCTGGCTGGCATGTGGTGCTGGGGATTGAACCGCGGTCCCTGTGCTTTGCTTAGCTTGTTCTAAGTAGGTGCTTTAGACCACTGAGCCATCTCACCAGCTCCTCTATTTTATAATGGTGTCAGCCATACTCTTACATTTTTATTCTGCTGCTGAGTTAAGCTTCTATTCCCTCTTACACCGCCTATTTGCCCTAAGTCTCCTGCTACGCTCCAGGGGTGGGACCTTCTTCTGTTGCCTGGATACCTGCTGACGTCAAGAGCCGAAACTTCCTCATTCCTGCACCCTTTATATACCCAGCACCTCCCCTAAATAAACTACACTTGATCAGAACTTGTCTTGTCTCCATTCTTTGTGTCTCCTGTCCCTTCTCATCCCCACTGCCCCTCTAGGGTCCTCGTTGACTAACCCACGGGTTGGGACACTCCCTCTTACTTTTTGAAACAGAATCTTGCTAAACTGCCCAGACTTGTGTAAAAATTTTTTTTTAAATTTTTATTTAATTTAAATTTATTTTATTTTATTGAGAAACAAATATCAATGAGACAGTTTCAAAGCTGATTAATAGGACAGTTTCAATAATTAATACATTGTACAT
>NW_004524649.1:288132-293563 GCF_000260255.1 Octodon degus | reverse complement strand
TTTTTTTTGGTGGAACCAGGGATTGAAACTCAGACCTTTGTGCTTGCCAGGGAAGCACTTATTCCACTGAACCATCTCCCTGGCCCCAAGAAGCTTATTGTTACCCTGCAACATATGCAGTTCGGTTTACCCTATCTGTCTAAATATCAAGCATCTTAGGCATAACATGGAACAGGTATTTTCCATCAAGTATTGATATATTAAACTTTAAGTCCCTACAGAATATGAAGAAAAGAATAATTAAAAAATAGGAATAAACATTTTTACACAGAAATTTAGAAATTTAACCATATACAGCATTGTAGCAGGACAGTCCTGTGACTTTTTTTTCCTTGTGTATTTTTTTTCATTTATTACCCTTTATTTAAAAACAAAACTTTTACTTGAGAGACAGTATGGTAATAATTGGTATGTCATGACAAGAAGTACATATTTAGAAGACCAGAATGACAGGCATTCAAAAAACATTTTTTGGGGGCCGGGGAGATGGTTCAGTAGAATAAGCACTTCCCTGGCAAGTGCGAGGGCCTGAGTTCAATCCCCAGTTCTGGGAAAAAAAATAAATAAATAAAGAATGCAAACTAGTGAAAAAGAAAGCATTAGAAACAATACCAAATTTCATTAAACAAAGTAATAGGAATTCAACAAATGGCTGCTGTATTGCACAATGTTATCTTCAAATCTGAGATTCTCTTGCTTTAGCCTCCCTAGTGCTGGAATTACAGGATTGAGCTGCCAGGTACGGCAGTAATTTTATGTCCTCTTAGAGTGGGGAGACTGACTGGGTGGCCAGGGAAGCCCTTGGAGGGTGCTCCGGCGTGCACACAGGCCCACAGTGATTGTCAGCTCTGTAGAAGTTTTCTGAGGCCCCCGTGCAGGATTAGATCTGCCAGGCCACTGAGAGGGTGTGGTGTAAGTCAGGGGACCACCCTGCACTTCTGTGGACAGACATACACAGTTCTTTCCTTTTTTTCTGGATTCTTTTGAATTACACAGGGTCTCCCTGTGTAATTCAGTCTGGCCTTGAACTTGTGGCGCTCCTCCTGCCTCAGTCTCCTGATGCTGGGATGACAGATGTATACCGCCATGCCAGGCTCAAATGTAATGTTAAATGCAATAATAAATCAATATTTTTAGGTGAAATGATACATATTTTCCATGAGACACTATTTTTAACATCAAAGTGTCATAGTTTTCATTTATGTAATCCTGTTTGAGACATATTTTGGTACCAGGAATCAAACTCAGGACCTCACCCTTGGCAAGCAGGTGCTGTGCCACTGAGCTACATCCCTGGCCCTTGTTTTTGCTTTTGTCTTTTTTTTTTTTTTTTTGCTTTTGTCTTTTTGAGTTAGGGTCTCACTATGCATTTCAGGCTGGCCTTGAACTCACTTTGTAGCCCAGGCTGATCTTGAACTCGCAGTGATCCTCCTGCCTCAGCCTCTTGAGTGCTGGGATTACAGGGGTGCAAGCACCACACCTGGCCTGATCATTGTTTCTTAACTTTTATTATTATTTTTGTGGGTACTGGGACTTGAGCTCAAGACCTCTCACTTGCCAGGCAGGCATCACGCCACTGATGCACTTTGACCCCCCAATTTTTATTATATTAGTGCACATCTGCATGTCAAGGTCCTGGTTTTTGGTGCCACCTGGTGGCCATGTGGACATCGCTTGGGTCGCTATATACCCGCATTGTGACTTTGCTGTATAAACTATCCCTGACAGGGGGTCTCGGTTGTAATTCACTCAGGACCCCTCTTGTCTCTCAGGAGCTATTTCTATTCTCCAATAAATCTTTCCTACTCTCAACCTGCTTTGTCCTTTGCAGTTCATTTTTGATTTTATTTTATTATTTTATTTTTTGGCAGAACCGGGGATTGAACTCAGGCCCTTGTGCTTGCCAGGGAAGCGCTTATTCCACTGAGCCATTTCCCCAGCCCTCATTCTTGATTTTAGAGGGCATGAACTTGGCACATCTACGTCTAGGAGGTTGGGAGTTATATTTCTCCTCTATCATTAGGTCAGGTATTTAGGAGATGATTAACTCATGAAAATAGATTTCTCATGGAAAGAATTTATTCTTTTGTATGATTGTTATTTTGTTTTTGAAACAGGGTCTCACTACACAGGCCAGGGTGGCCTTAAGCTCATCATAGTCCTCCTGCCTAAGTCTCCCAAGTACTGGGGTTACAGGTGTGCACCACCACACCCAGCCTGATGATGGCATAATTTGATGTCAGTATTTTTTTTTTTTAAATTTATGTATTTGGTACAGCATCTTGCTGTGCAGCTTGGACTTCTAGTTATCCTCCTGTTTTTCAGCCTCCCCAGCACTGGGATTACAGGTGTGTGCCGCCATGCCCAGACTCGGTAGCCTGCTCAGTGTGTCCAGGGGTGGGGCTGGCATGGCATGCGGTACTGGGGATCAAACCCCATTCCCTGTGCTTGCCTAAGCAGATGCTTAGCCCGCTGAGCTATCTCACCAGCCCTTTGATGTCAGTATTGAGAGGCAGTTGGAACAGAAGTTGGGCCTATAGAAATGAATGAGTGCAGTGGCAGGACTTCCTCCAGCTTCATCATGATTTTCTTCCCTTCTCTGCTTCCTGGCTTCTGTGAGGTGAGCAACTTTCTCCTGCCACTTCCATCCGTGATGCTTCCACCTTGTCATAGGCTTAAGCCAGTGGAGCCAGCTGACCAGGGACAACAAACTCTGAAAGCTTGCGTCAAAATGAATCTTTCCTCTAAGTTTTCTCAGTTGTTTGCCATAGCAACAAAAAGTTGGTTGACACTACTTTTGCCATTCCTTGAATGTCCTATAAATGGAAGATCACATTAGCTTGCATTCTGTTTGAAAATTCTGATGTGGTACCGTATTTGTTAAAGTGCATACTTAGCCAGGTATGGTGGTGCATGTGTGGAGCACTAGCTACTCAGGAGGCTGAGGCAGGATAATGGCTTGACCCTAGGGGATTGAGGCCAGCCTGGATAACATAGCAAGACCCTTACCTCAAAGAAAAACAACAAATATCCTGATCATGGATTTCACAAATATAGTACTATCTTTTCCATTAAAACAGGATACCCTCTGTAGAATCAGGAGGATCACAAGAGGGATGTAGCTCAGTGCAAATGAAGCAGAACTATATACCTCTAGGGCCGGGGAGGTAGCTCAGTAGATTAAGTGTTCAATCCCTGGTACCGAAAAAAAAAAAGAACTGTATATCCCTAAAAAAAGTTCATAATGGGCTAGAACTCTAGATTACCATGGTCCTTCCCTGTGGCTTGCCACATAGCTTTTGATGGGGGAAGGGGAGAATGGTGCAAGGACTGCAAAAATAAAGATAAGAGGGGGCCTGCCCGGTAGCTCAGTTCTTTAAGTGGCTGCTTCAACAAAACAGTCAGGCTCAGGTTGCTTGGGTTCAATCCCCACAACACAATACAGCCAGTCATGCCTTGAAGGCATTCGGTGAAAAAAAAAATATAAAGATAAGAGATAAAAAGCTGAGGTCAAGTGGAGACTTCTTCTTTGCATAGGAGGAAAAGAAACTTCTCAATCACCACAGGGGCATTTATTTGTACATTTGATGCAGTCAATATCACGTGACAAGATTGCCTAGCAACAACTAACTCCAGGTGCTCTTTGTTCTTGACTGGTCTTGATTCACCCTCACATATGTGACCAATTTTCAGCTCCAATCACTCTCTGTTTCTCCTTTTTCTGTTCTGTAGTTGCAAGCAATGGTGTGTTCAGTTGAAGTTGGATGACTGTGTTTGGAGACTTCTGTAGACAATTTTCTTTCTTATCATTATACCTTTCTGCTGGATGTTCAAGACCAAGTTAAAGAGACCTGATTAGGGGCTGGAGAGATGGCTCAGTGGTCTAAAGCACCTACTTATAACAAGCTAAGCTAAACAAAGCACAGTGGACCGCGGTTCGATTCCCCCAGCACCACATGCCAGCCAGCCCTGCCCCCTGGTGGGCTGAGCTGGCCGTGCACACACACAATAAATAAATGTAAAAATAAATAATTAAAAAAAAAAGAGACCTGATTAAATTTATTTTTGCTACCTACCAAGGTCAGTTGAGTCTCCTTAGGCCCTACCTTGGAACCAAGGATAGCACTTCTCAGTACTTCCATCAGTGGATAAGTCATGGTCATTGCTTGACCAAGTTGTTTTTTGTGAAAGCTTGGGAGATATTTTTTCCTGACGCCTCTTCTTATGTGTACTATACATTACTGACTCACTTTCCTCTGTGGTCCTACAAGCTCCTTGATCAAAAGATCAGGGATGGGATGGCCAAATACCTCAGCAGATTAAAGCACCTGCAAGCAGGTGCAGGGGCTGGGGTTGGATCCCCGGGCCTGCTGTGCCATCCCTGCCCCCGGGGCATGCTGAGACAGCAATTAAGACTGGGAATGGTGGTGTGTGCCTGTAATCCCAGCTCTTGTGAGGCTGTAAACAGGTGATCACTAAGAGTAGGATCTAGTAGTGAGGCCCTGAACACCCTGTAGACCCTCCTCTAAAATACAAAAAAGCCCCCCAAAAACAAAATAAAAAACCTCAAAATAAAATCATATATAACATTGCAACATGACAATCATGATGACATTTTTCTTAATATACTTAAATTTTGACATAGCATAACCTATTTATCAATCACCTCTACCTAACACAAAAGAAACTTACCTAACTTATTGAATGGGATGGTCATCACATAAGTTTTTTGTTAAAGGCAAGGTGCGAATCTGAGGGAAAAGACTATCACCCTAAGTAATCCTTGTTTTACATTTGGGAGATCTGTACATCTGGAGTCATGAATACATTCAGTACACCCAGAGATTAACAATAATGAATCGTTATATGCATGTGAAAACTTTTGTTTCTTAATTTAGTTTATGTTTTATTTTTATAAATTTTTTTTATGTGTGTGTGTGTGTTTGTGTGTGTGACCAGCTCAGCCCACCAGGGGGCGGGGCTGGCTGGCATGTGGTGCTGGGGGATTGAACCGTGGTCTTGTGCTTTGCTAAGCTTGTTCTAAGTAGGTGCTTTAGACCACTGAGCCATCTCACCAGCCCTTAGTTTATGTTTTAAAAGAGGTAAAAAAAACTTACTAGAAATGATACAGAATTCACTAAATAAGATGATAGGAACTAAACAATGATTGTTATAGCTCATATTGTTGTCTTCAAATTAGTTCCTTAGATTAGCAGATATAATATGCAAAATTGGTCAAAAAATTAAACAGAACAAAAAAATTAAGCATTAAGTTTTTGTGTTCCAGGTCTAGGGAGATAGCTCAGTAGAATAAGGACTTGCCTGGCAAGTGCAGGGTCCTGAGTTCAATCCCATCACCAGTACATTTATCCAAGCTATTCTCTCTCTCTCTCTCTCTCTCTCTCTCTCTCTCTCTCTCTCTCTCTCTCTC
>NW_004524649.1:284503-287392 GCF_000260255.1 Octodon degus | reverse complement strand
TAAGAGAATGTGACTATATATCTATCCTAACCACTTTGAATACACAGATACAAAATGGACATTCATCTGTATCCCCTTTTTTGTTAAGTTCTGTTATTTGAATATTATAGGTATGTAAACTCAGTAAAATATTCTAAATCTTTCTTTCTTTCTTTTTTTTTTTTTTTGCGGAACTGGGGATTGAACTCAGATCATTGCATTTGCCAGTCAAGCGCTTATCCTACTGAGCCATCTCCCCGGCCCCTTTTCCCAGTTTTTCCTTCCCTTGGAACAGATTCTTTCCCTTTCACAGTATTTATTGTACCTTTCAGATTTTATTTACTCTTTCAGATTCTCACATTAGCACGAAAATATTATGTTAACATATGTGTATCTAATTTATTTCACTTATGAATATGGTCTCCAGTTGCACCAAATTATCTATAAAAACCTCAGTTTATTTTTTATGTCTGAATACTACTCCATCGTGTAAAAATACCACATTTTATTTTATTTTTTAGATAATGTAACATCTTATTGGTATTTCTTACTAATATCTCTTATTACAAATGTCTTGAATTGAGGATTGGAAGGACAAAGCCTCAAGTGGACTACTACTGAATATTTAAAACTCATCACACAAGGGGCTGGTGAGATGGCTCAGTGGTCTAGGGCACCTACTTAGAACAAGCTTAGCAAAGCACACGGACCGCAGTTCAATCCCCCAGCAGCACATGCCAGCCCGCCCCACGCCCTGGTGGGCTGAGCTGGCCACACACACACACACACACACACACACACACACAAATAAAAAAATTAAAAAAAAAAAACTCATCACACAAATAGCCAATCTTCTCTCCAAGGCTAGGGCTGTAGACAGGGAAAGAGACTTACTTGGTCAAACAAATTCTGTAAGCTTTGTTGCTGAGCTACAACTGAGGTTTATTTTGGCTCAGTTTATACAGGTTTCGGTCCATAGGCTTCAAGGCCTAGGGTGGCATGGACAGGAAGTGGAGATCAAGAAAGGAGGTGGATAATTACCCTTTTCACACACCCCAGTGACTTCCCTCTGACCACAATGTCCCACCTAGCCATAAATGCATCAGTGGGCTAACCCACTTACCACCCATAATCACCTCCCCAAAGCAACCTGTGAGCACCTGAGGTATGGGAAACATCTGGTTACAAGCCATAATGCCATTCTGTAACACGCTGAAGGTTATAGAAGCTAAGTACATTTATTCAGCCTCTGCTTGTCGAAGCATTTATATACAAAAGTTGTCTATAGAGCCTTCACAGCCTATGTAACCATTCACCCAGGGAATGCTAAATAAAGCTGGCCATTGGTCCTCTGGTTGGAAGCCCTCCAATTTGAAGAACTGTAGTTCAGTTCCGTAAGTGGGCTTGGGCATAGTGCAGCCTGCTGTATGGCTGGTTCACTCCATTACTTCTGTGACCTCCTCACCACCACTGTCTGAAAGCTCCTCACCACTGTCTGACGACTCCTCTAGTAAAAAGCTTCTGGTGACAGATTTCTGGATAGCTTCCCGTTCTCTTTCATCACTGCAGTTCTGCAGCAGGATCAACAGCTGTCTCCTGTTGTACTGAATCAGGAACTTCTGACATGTTCTAATTGCACCTCCCAGTGTAATGTGTTGAAAAAACAAGGGTAGCAGTGTCCTTTGTTCTCCAAGTATGTGTTGAAAGGAAGAGCTGACCACACAGGTTGATAGAACTCCTTCCGGCATTGAAGTAGCACTATTCCAGTGTAGACATTGAGGTATCGAACTGTGCTTGAACTGCACCCTGGCTTCCGCTGTGCCAGCCGGCTGGACCAAAATACCACATTTTAAAAATCCATTCCTCAGTTGATGGGAATTTGTTTCAAAGATTTATCTATGACAGATTGTACTTCTATAAACATGGGCACATATATGTCCCTGTGGTATGATGGCTTCAGTTCTTCTGGAAAAATACCCAAGAGGGTAATAGTTAGGTTGAATGGGACCTCTAAACCTAGTGTTTTTTTTTGTTTTTGTTTTTGTTTTTGTTTTTTTTTTGGTACCAAGCATTGAACTCAGGACCCTGCACTTGCCAGACAAGTACTTATTCTACTGAGATATCTCCCCAGGTCCTTTTTTGGCAGAACCAGGAATTGAACTCAGACCCTTGGGCTTGCCAGGAAAGTGCTTATTCTACTGAGCCATCTCCCCAGCCCCACTGGTCCATTTCTTCTCAAGTTTGGTTTAGGTCTGTCATTTGTTTACTGGCACTTTGCCTAGTTGATCTCTTTGTGACAATGGCATGTTAAAGTCCTGCAATTGTGTTATTGGTCATTTGATTTTTTTAAATGTCTGTTAAAATTTGTCTTATATAGTTGGGTGGTCCTACATTGGGTGCATACATGTTTGATTATTATGTCTTCTTCTTGCAGTTTTCCTCTAACAAGTATGTAGTGACCTTCTTTGTCTTCATTATTCTTGATTTGAAGTTTACATTGTCCTCATACAGAATAGCTATCCCTGCTTTTTCCCCCCAAGTTTCTGTAACATCAGGTATTATTTTCTATCTTTTGACTTTTAGTCTATGAATTTCCTTTTGAGTTAAATATGTTTCTTTTTTTTATCACATACATATGTTATATTTATGTAGTATTTCAAAGCTTGTAGACCAAAAATGTTATTATTATTTTTTCAATAATACACTGCACTCTTAATGAATAGAATGATTTGTTCTAATGGTGTTTGTAAATAGGATCACAAATCCACTTCTTGTACAGCAATTAACCACTAAGAAGAATAATATGCAGTGTATTATTTGTTGAAACTGTACTTCTGATTGGATTTGAAACTGTCTCATTGCTATCTGTTTATCAATAAAACTTTGAAAAAAATAATAATACACTGCATA
>NW_004524649.1:281626-284038 GCF_000260255.1 Octodon degus | reverse complement strand
TGCTTGGCCAATGTGCTCTCTGTGAAAGCCTGAGAGAGTGTCTTCTCCCCATGTGACTCTCCCTAGGCACACTCTATGTCATCAATCACTTTCCTCTTTGGCCCCATAATCTTCTTGATCAGAAAATTTGGGACACTACCGAGGTACATGACGTTACTAAATGTGTTTCTTGGATACAACACATTTTTGGATTTTGTTTCTTGATCCCTCTGCCAATCTGCTTCTTTTGATTGGTGAAATGAAGTATTTACATTGATAGCTATAACTGATACAAATTGGCTTATCTTTGTCATGTTATTTAACTGCTGTAGGTTCTCTACTTTTCCATTGTTTAACTGCTTGCTCTGCTTGGTGCTTTCTTTGTATTGTTGTTCTTGAAGTTATGGTAATTTTTTCTTTGTCTTTATGAGATAGAGTCTTGCTAAGGAGTTTAGGCTGGACTTGAGCTCAATTTGTAGCCTGGGCTGGTCTCAAACTTACAATGAACCTCCTCCCTTGGGCTCCCAAGTGCTAGGGTGATAGGCATGTGCCAGCATACCTGGCTTGTTGCCATTTTTATCTCTTTCTAGTATATCTTTCAGTACTTTTTGTAGGGCTGCTTTGGTGGTCATTGTTATCGTTTGTGTCTAGTTGTCCCCCCAAAGCCTCATGCAGTCATGGGATGGCTTCTGGAGTTAGTGATTGATTCATGATCCAGTGCTAGAATTATGGGTTTGAGTACCCTGGGGTAGATACTCTGTATTACAATATGAGGAGGGGAGAGAGACTAGCTAGCTGCCTGAGTTTCTGCTTCTCCTTTTGTTCTTTACTCTTTTTCACCTCCATGAATGGCTGCTCTGTGCCACCATGTACCCCTCTGCCTTAGAGCCAGATGAGTGAACTAAAACTTGCACTATGAGCTAAATAAACCTTTCCTTTCTTCATTTTGAGTGTTGCATGTTTGTTCCAGCATAGAGAGAAGAGTAACTGAAACAGTCATGAATTTCTTCAGTTGTTCTTTGTCATGGAAGTGTCTTATTTCTCCATTAATTTTGAAAGATATGTTTTCAGGGTGCATCAATCTGGGTTTGAAGTTGTTTTCTTTCAAGACCTGAAATACTTCACTTTGAGCTCTTCTTGACTTAATGGCTTGTATTGAGATATCTGCTGTGATTCTGATGGCCTTTCCACTACAGTTGATCTATTTCCTTTCTCTAACAGCTCTTAAGATTCTGTTCTTTTGCTGAATTTCTGGGATATTTTTTTTTTTTTGTGTGGATCTGGGGGTTGAACTTAGACCTTTGCACTTGCTAGGGAATCGCTTATTCTACTGAGCCATCTCCCCAGCCCCTCTGGGATCTTGATGACTGTGTCTGGGTATAGATTTATTTAAATGGATAATTGGAGTTCTTTTTTAAAAATGTATTTAGTACGGTGTCTACAGGGTCTCAGTACACAACTTGGACTCATTGTGATTCTGCTGTTTTCAGCCTCCCAAATACTGGAATTACAGGTACTGTCTCAGTGTACTCCAGGGGTGGGGCCGGCATGGCATGCCAAAATGGAGTTCTATATGCCTCACTTATTTGTATGTAAGATTACTTGGGGAGTTTTCTTTCTTTCTTTTTTTTCTCATTAAACTTTGTTTTAATGGGTCTCAAAATTCTGTGACAGATTTTTGGTCAAGTTGTTTCCATTAAAAAGTGTTGATTTTGGGCTGGCCTGATAGCTCAATGGACTAAAGCGCCTGCTTAGGCCGAGTGTAGTGGCTGGGGTTTGATCCCTGGCATGCCGTGCTGGCCCTGACCGCAGGGTGCGCTGACACCATGACTGAGACTGGGCATGGTGGCATATGCCTATAATCCCAGCATTTGGGAGGCTGAAAACAGGAGAATCCAATCTATGTAGTGAGACCCTGTAGAGCCTGTAGACGCTGTCCTAAATACAGGAAAAACAAAACAAAACATTAATTTTAAAAACTAATAACTTAAAAACTGCCCCCTCCAATGATCCACAAAACATTCTCCTTTCCTTCTGAAGGGTTTATTTATTTTTTTGGTGGAACTGGGGATTGAACTCAGGCCTTTGCCCTCACCAGGAAAGTGCTTATTCCACTGAGCCATCTCCCTGGCCCAGCAGTGAATTATTTATTTATTTAGTTTTTGGCCTTCTGAAGGTTTTATGATGTGTTATTGTCATTAACTAGTCTTTCACTATTAACTTAAATGAATAATTGGAAGAAAGAGTTCTGAGACCAGTCTTCTGCCACTGATTAGGAATGGGGTGGCAGGTGTTAGGAATAATACCCATTTAGCTTGCTTGCTTGCCTGCTTGCTTGCCTGCTTTCTTTCTTTCTTTCTTTCTTTCTTTCTTTCTTTCTTTCTTTCTTTCTTTCTTTCTTTCTTTCTTTCTTTCTTTCTTTCTCTTTCTTTC
>NW_004524649.1:257110-281526 GCF_000260255.1 Octodon degus | reverse complement strand
CTTTCTTTCTTTCTTTCTTTCTTTCTTTCTTTCTTTCTTTCTTTCTTTCTTTCTTTCTTTCTTTCTTTCTTTCTTTCTTTCTCTTTCTTTCTTTGTTTTGCACTGCTCACAGAGCCTTTACTGCCAAGGCAGAGGTGTCTGTCCGTGCAGCAGCCCCCACGTCCTCCCATGCAGGGTCCTCGTATGCAAACCTCACATGCAGCATCCTTGCTCACAGGGGCCAACTCCCCAGGGCACCTTAGTCCTGGGCACTGGCTCTCAGGGTGGCCCTGCCCTTGCCAGTCATCTCCTTGGGTATGGGCACCAGGCTTGGGTACGGCACCCGGCCTTCCACCTCGCACATGCACTCCCGCAGGCAGTACTTCCAGGGCCCAAAGTTGGCTGGGTGGGACAGCCACTGCTTTTCCTGCTCCTCCCTCTGTAGCATCTCCTTCCTCTTCCCCAGGATCTTGCAGATGTGCTCCATAATCTCCCCATTGCTCTTGGTCTCCATGTCCACTAAGACCTGCTCCCCAGAATCCAGGTAGAAGCACAAGAAGGGAGATGGGGTCATATTCTTGGACATCATGGTCTGCACCCAGGGGTTCTTATACTGAATCTGGGGGATGTTGAAAAACATGAACTTCCTGGTGCCCTCACCCAGATCCCCATGCATGTTGTAATTCACAGTCATGACCTTCACTGACTCCTTGAAAATCACACTGTCCTGCCCCAGATACTGTAGCATGTGGTGGATTGGGAAGTGCCCCTTCATGGGCATGGTGGTGGCAAATAGGAGGAGTGGACACAAGGCTTATTTAGCTTTTTGAGCTTTCTGGGCAGACTTAGTGACCTTGCCAGTTCCAGCATCCTTCTTGTCTGCAGTTTTTATAACACCCACAGCAACTGTCTGTCTCATATCTTGAACAGCAAAATGACTCAGAGGTGGATAGTCAGAAAAACTCTCAACACACATGGGCTTGCCTGGAACCATGTCAACAATGGCAGCATCACCAGATTTCAAAACTTGGGTCCATTTTCCAGCTTCTTACCAGACCAGTGATCAATCTTTTCTTTCAGTTCAGCAAAATTGCAAGCAATATGAGCTGTGTGACAGTACAGGACAAGGGCATAGCTAGCACCAATCTGGCCAGGATGGTTCAGAATGATCATCTGAGCAGTAAAACCAGCTGCTTCCATTGGTGGGTCATTTTTTCATTGACTGGCATCATTGCCATGCAGGACATCTTTGACAGACACATTCTTGACGTTGAAGCCCACACTGTTCCCAGGAAGTGCTTCACTCAAAAGTTACATGGTGCATTTCCACAGACTTGACGTCAGTTGTGATGTTGATTGGAGCAAAAGTGACCACCATGCTGGGTTTAAGAACACCGGTCTCCACTTTGCCCACAGGGACAGTACCAGTACCACCAATTCTGTAGACATTTGGAAGGGGCAGCTGCAAAGGCTTGTCAGTTGGGTGAGTGGGTAGAAGGGTGTAATCCAAAGCTTCAAGCAGTGTGGTTCCACTGGCATTGGCATCTTTACAAGTGACCTTTCATCCTTTGAACCAAGGCATACTAGCACTTGGCTCCAGCATGTTGTCACCATTCCAACCAGAAATTGACACAAAACTACTATGTCAGGGTTGCAGCCAATTTTTCTTTTAAATTTTATTTATTTATTTGTGTGTGTGTGTGTGTGTGTGTGTGTGTGTGTGTGGCCAGCTCAGCCCACCAGGGGATGGGGCTGGCTGGCATGTGGTGCTGGGGGATTGAACCGTGGTCCCTTGCTTTGCTAAGCTTGTTCTAAGTAGGTACTTTAGACCACTGAGCCATCTCACCAGCCCCCAATTTTTCTTAATGTAGGACTTCCTTAACAATTTTCTCATATCTCTTCTGGCTGTAGGGTGGCTATGTGGAATCCATTCTATTAACACCAACAATTAGTTGCTTCACACCCAGTGTGTATGCCAGAAGGGCATGCTTACAGGTCTGCCCATTCTTGGAGATATCAGCTTCAAATTCACCAACACTAGCAGCAATAATTAGGACAGTACAGTCAGCCTGAAATGTGCCTGTAATCATCTTTTGATGAAGTCCTGTGTCCAGGGGCATCCATGATGGTCACATAATACTTGATGGTCTCAAATTTCCACAGGGAGTTGTCAATGGTGATACCATGCTCACGCTCGGCTTTCAGCTTGTCGAAGACCCAGGCATACTTGAAGGAACCCTTTCCCATCTCTGCAGCCTCCTCAAATTTTTCAGTGGTTTTTTTTTGTCAATGCCACTGCATTTGTAGATCAGATGGTCAGTGGTTGTGGACTTGCTGGAGTTCATGTGTCCGATGATGATATTAATGTGAGTCTCTTCCTCTCCCATGTTGGCTTTGATTTGGTGGTGGTTTTCTCCTTTTTTTTAATGATTGATTTTCATGGGGGACTTAATTCCTTTTTTCAAAAAAATTTTTATTTATTTGTGTGTGTGTGTGTGTGTGTGTGTGTGTGGCCAGCTCAGCCCACCAGGGGGCGGGGCTGGCTGGCATGTGGTGCTGGGGGATTGAACCGCGGTCCCTCTGCTTTGCTAAGCTTGTTCTAAGTAGGTGCTTTAGACCACTGAGCCATCTCACCAGCCCCTTAGTGGTGGTTTTCACTACACCTGTGTTCTCGAAGTAAACCCGTTGAGAAAAAGCTACTTGGGGAATTTTTGCTACTACTTCTGCAAATAGTCCTTTTATGTCATTTGTGTTGACTCTTGATGTTTCCTTGACACCTACCAGTTTATACTATTTTTCTTTGCATCAGTTGTTATTTCCTAGCTCCTTGTTATTTTTAAGAGATCTTTCCTTTCACCACCACTAGCTGCAATGCTGTCTTCAAGATCTGAAATTCTCTCTTCATTTTTTTTTTCAAATGGTTTTGCCAGTTTTCAATGGAATTCTTAATTTCCTGGATATCTCTTTGAATCTGTTTCATGAATACTAATTCTTTCCTGTATTGTTCATTTAATGTTTCCACCATTTTTTATGCTCCTGTATTTTTAATATGTCTTCTTTAGATGTGTTGAGCAACTCTTTGATTATTGCTGTCATTTTTTTTTTTTTTTTGTGGAACTGGGAATTGAACTCAGACACTTGCTCTTGTCAGGGAAGCACTTATTTCACTGAGCTATCTCCCTGGCCCCAGTTGTCATTTCTTTTTTAAACTATGAGATTTGTGAGCTTATCTCTTCTTTATTGCATTGGAGTTGTTCCTTTACTTCAGTTGCCATCATTTTAGAAATTTAAGGTGCACGACTTCCAAGTTTGTCTATGTCCATGTCTCCTGGATTTGTTCTGGGTGGGCGGGAAGTCTGAGATTTCTTTTTGCTCCTTCAATTTTGACATTTTCCAAAATTCTGACATTCACTAGGGCTCAGTGCCACTCCTGCAATGGTGGGGGAATGGGAGCATGGCTCACTGAGCCTCCTGAAGTGTTGCTACTGAGATGGGGGAAGTGGTTGAGTCACAGCTCACTGAGGCTCCCAAAGCTCTGTGGGGCTCACTGTGGCTTTTGTTATGGTTAGGAGTAGGGCATAGATAGCTCCATGAGGCTTTTGATGTAGTCCAGGGCTCAGTGTCACTCCTATGGTGGTCCTTATTTTAGTTTTGTACCAAGAGCATCTTTTAAGAGAAAACCTTATGTATTTTTTTAAAAGAAAACATTTGCAGTAAATTCTGTATCATTTGTAATTTTTTTGTTTTAATACTATTTTGTACTCTTTAAAAAATAAAAAAGATTTCAAAAATCTTAACCTTTTGAGCATGATCAATTATTGGGGGTGTCTCCCATAAGAAATCACTTGGGGAAATCACTGGGGGCTCCTTATCCATGTTAATGTTATTCCAGGCAGCTGTTTTTTCATCCATCAATTGGAGTCTTTTCCAATAATCTGTTCCCACTATAAGGGATTTGTGTTTAATTATATTAACAAGTTTTGATGACCTTTCAGAAAACCAAATTTGATCCAATTCTAAACAGCTGGCAGCCCAGGTTAAACCATACTTTTAAATCTATAAACTAAATTAAAATATGAATAAATGACCCAAAAATGCAAAAGGAAAAGAGAAAAAATTGTTGAGTTCGAATAAAAAAGAACAGCAGCTCATAGAACAGACAGACAAATACACATGTGCACAGCTTAACAGATTGGGCAAACAGACAAACCTCTTGCAAAAATCAGTGCACTCAAATATAGTTTGGACTAAATTGAATTACAATAACTCCTGTAATTTTTGGTCATATTTTAAACTTTTTTTCCCTGTATTTAGGACAGGGTCTACAGGGTCTCACTACATAGATCAGACTTGTAGTTATTCTCCTGTTTTCAGCTTTCCAAGTGCTAGGATTATAGGTGCATGCCACCACGCCCAGTCTCAATTGCTGTCTCAGAGTATCCCATGGGTGGGGCTGGCACAGCACACCAGGGATTGAACCCCAGCCACTGCGCTCTGCCTAAGGAGGTGCTTTAGTCTGCTGAGCTATCTTGCCCACTCAATAAAAACTTCTTGGGCTGGGGAGATGGCTCAGTAGAATAAGCACTTCCCTGGCAAGCACAAGGACCTGAGTTCAATCCCCAGTTCCGAAAAAACAAAACAAAACAAAAACCTTCTTAAATCGGTAGCATATACTTTCTATGATGTTAAGAAGAAAAATATATGCAGGGACCGCGGTTTGGTCCCTAGCACCACATGCCATGCTGGCCCAGCCCCCAGGTTGTTCTGAGCTGGCCACCAAGATCAGGCATGATGGTGCACACCTGTAATCCCAGCTCTGGGGATGGTGAAAACAACAGGATCACTATGAGTCCAAGCTGCATAGTGAGACCCTGTGCCAAATACATTAAGAAAAAAAAAAAAAAAAAAAAAAAAAAGAAAAATGTAGGGCTAGGGAGATAGTTCAGAGGTCTAAGTGCCTGCCTGGCAAGTTCAAGGAGCCCCATTAGATCTCTGGTACTGCATAGTGTGCTGGCCCTGGAAACTTGGGCATGCCATGCCAGCCTTGAAACTGGGCATGGTGGTGCATGCCTGTAATCCCAGTGCTGGGCAGGCTGAAACAGGAGGATCACTATGAGTCTGAGCTGCACAGTGAAACCCTTTACCAAATAAATAATAAACGATTTTAAAAGTTAGTATCACATGACAGGGTTGCCTAGAAACACACTAATGGCTTGCCCCAAGTGCTATTTGTTCTGGGACTGGCTTTGCTTTGCCCCCACACATGTGACTACTTTCCAGCTTCAGGGGCTCTTTATACTTCCTTAAATAGAACACCAATGTTTAATATGTACTTTCATTAATCACTGTGTATAGTGTCAAAATAGTGCCAAATGTAAATGTCACACACCTCTATTGCAGAACTTCCTAGGGGCTAAAATGGACAAAGACAGAAACAAGGATAACTGTAAATGAGGACAAAGCCCAAACCATAAATGTAACTCAAATTCTCACTTTCTCAGTATTATGAATGATTGATACTTTTCTTTTGTCTTGTGTGTCTTTGTTCAATTCCTAGTGCCTTCATGTTGAGCTATATCCCTGGTTTTCTAAAAAATAAAAACTTTTAACTTTTAAACATAGGCTGTAAACATAGGTGTAGGCAGAGATTTCATGAACAAAATCCAAACCACATGGGAAATACTTCAAAGAATCAACTGTGGGGAGAAACCCAACAACTGAGCTCTCATTTTATTGAAAAATCTTTGCATATCAACAGGAATCACCAAGAGAGAAAAGAAACTGCAGAGTGGCAAAAGCTTTTAGTCAACTATCCCTTAGACAAAGGACTTACATCTACACTTGATCTTAGCCAAAAGGCCGAGAAACGATAGGACTTACATCTAGAACATATAATTTTTAAAAATCAGGCCCCCAAAATTCAAAGACCCATTAAAAATGGACATTTGAGATGCATATGCACTCCTCAGATGAAGAAATACAAAACTGAATATATGAAAATGAATAAAAGAAAATGTTCAATATCATTAGTCATTCAAGAATTGCAAATTAAAACAACACTGAGATTCCATCTCATCCCAGAAAGAATGACTATCAGGAAATCAACCAGTAACAAATATGGGAGGGGCAGTGGGGAAAAAGGAACACTTCTCCACTGTTGGTGGGAGTGTAGACTGGTACCACCACGGTGGACATAGTTTGGAGATGCCTGAAAAAACTAGGATTTGAGGTCCCATTCAATGCAACTATTCCCCTCCTGGGTATATTTCCAGAATTGAAAATATCATACCACAGGGATATATGTGCACCCACGTTTACAGCAGCACAATTTGTGATAATTAAATCTTGGAAATAGCCCATTTACTGAGGAATGGATAAAGATGTGGTCTTTTTCATACAATGGATTACTACTCAGCTATAAAGAAGGATAAACGAGACTTTTATGGTTAATGGATACCACTTAAGACCACATCAGACTTGCAAGTTTAAACATTGCATGGTCTTAGTGTAAAAAACTGAAAGTAAGACCCAAAATGTACAACAGATATTGTGAAATGAGATGAAACAGTTCAAAAAGAAAGGAAAACTGGGATGGGGAAAGGATAAAAGGAAAGGAAAAGGAAAAATTATAAATACAAGATAGTGAAGATAGTTATACTACTAATTTATTTTTTCTTTCTGTATGGGGAATTGAACTCACGATCTTACACTTGCCAGGCAGGTACTTGTGCCGCTGATTTCCCCAGCTACACTATTGATTTCTATTCAGTAAAAAAGATTTGTGCTTGTATCATTTGATCAACTTTTCATGCCTACATCTTGTATTCTGAGCTTTGAAGATAATAATATACAATATATTAAGCAATGTTACTCTTTGTTTCGAAAGTTTGTATTTTCTTTTCTTTAAAAAAAAAAGATATGAGGGGCCGGGGAGATAGCTTGGCAGTCTAAGTGCCTGCTGGGCAAGCACAAGGACCTGGGTTTGATCCTTGGTACCATATGCTATGCTGGCCCTACACTGTGCTGGCCCCTGAAACCAGGTGAGGTGACACATGCCTACAATCCCAGAATTTGGGAGGCTGAGACAAGTGGATCATTATGAGTCCAAGCTACATACCAAGACCCTGTACCAGGTAAATAAATCTAAAGAGAAGAAAAGAAAAAGATAGGGTCAAGTTGATCATTTGACTTTCGAATTTGTGATCCTCCTGCCTCAGCTTCCTTGGGTGCTGGGAATACAAATGTGCATCATTGCCCTATTTGGCAGTTCTTACGAAGAGTTAGCTCCTGTTCCTTTTATTTACAGAAAAAAAAACCCTCATCATTTCTAATGATAGATTTATGTTCACCTTGTAGTAGTAGGATGGATATGCTTTGCCTCCTTGAATAGTAAAACATCACCTATGGCAAGTGCAAATAATGGAAAATCACCTATTTGGCACTTTTAAGTTGGCAAGTCCAGTTGTTCTACATTTGTGAACATTATTGCTACAATTTATTATTCACTTTTCTACTTGTGTGACCTTTCTGATCTTTGGTAATAGGGCAGAAACAGAATTATGGCTTACATTTTTAGTTTTAATCATGGATGAACAAAACTGTTTAATCACAAAATCTGTTAGGTATAAAAATGAATCTGGTGATGAGCTAGAATGTAAGATCAACTTCACAAAATAACAGTGTTGGCCTGAACATCCATATATGCAATGGTATGTTTTAATATAAGCTCTCAGGAAATGGAGAAGACAGTAAAATTGTTAATGTACAAGTTGTCTGAAATGTTAATACAATTTTCTAAGAAATATTTACAGCTTTTGCTTCACAAGAAAAATACATATTGGTTTTAATTATAAACAATTGTACATGGAAAGGTACTAAGGGAGTGAATTCAGCATTCATAGGAATCCAGAACTGCCTGATGAAAGTGATTACTCCTACATGGATGGAGTGGGGTAAGGCAGTCATTGTATAACATAGTAGGAGAATCAATTTTTTTTTTTGTTTGTTTTTTGGGTTTTTTTTTTTGGTCTCACTGGGCTTGAATTCATATGTAGCACAAGCTGGCCTTGAACTCATGGGTCTTGGCCCTATCTCAGCCTCCTGAGTGTTGGTATTAGTCATGTACCACTATACCCATTGTCTTGTATTTTTGGGACATGGTCTTTGTAGTTCAGGCTGGCCTTGAACTATGTAACCTAAACTGGCCTTTACATTGTAGTAATCTTCCTGCTTCAGCCTCCTGAGTTCTGGGATTACAGGCATGTGCCATCATTCCCAGCTGTTTTTCTTTTGCTGTGCTGGAGATCAAACCCAGGGCCTTGTGCACACTAGGTACTGTCCACCACTAAGCTGCAGGTATGGTCAGTGGTAAAGCACACAATCTGCAAGGCCCTAATTTCCATTCCTAAAACTTCCAAAAAAGAACCAGTGGTATGTTTGAGTTTCATAACATTTCTTTCATGTTTTTGAGTCATTGTATGTTGTTATAGCACATATCTAACCATCTCCCCAAAGCCTCAGGAACTTCTGCTCATAGATGAGGATTTTTAGAGGTGACTGGGTCTAGAGTGTGTGATTATGGATTAAGAGTGCATTAGTCCTCTAGCTGGGTCACCACAGTTCTGGATATGGCTGACTGGATTTACTGGAGGTCCTACCCTGAGTTTGGGCAGCTCCCATCAATAGACTCTTAGCTTGGAATATAAAAGAACAGAAAGAAGGCAGGCTCTGCTGCTTCCTGTCTGCCTTCCAGAGGATGTTTCTCCCATACCATGGAATTGACTATGGACTGAAACCTCTGCACATTGTGAAGTAAAATAAACCTCTCCTTTTAACTTGTGGGTATTGAGTGTTTTGTTCCAGCAATGAGAAAGCAACTAAGACATATAGGAATTACTTCACATCTAGCATCCTATATTATCTGTAAGATCTTTCCACAGTGGGATATGACTGAAAACCATTTAAACAGAAAATTTCAAAAAAATTCCCCCATTGTCACTCACTGGGTTTCTACCTACTGTGCAACTTCACATGTTTATTTAAGGATGTGGACAAAGTAAAACCTTTTCCACATTGCTTACATTCAAAATGTTTCTCTCCACTATGAGTTCTTTCATGTCTTTGAAAAGAACTGCGAAGGCTAAAGGCCTTTCCACATTGTTTACACTTATAGGGTTTCTCTCCTGTGTGCATTCTCATGTGTCCTTGAAAGCTTGTGGGGTAAATAAAGGCCTTGCCACACTCCTTACATTCATAGGGCTTCTCTCCAGTGTGAGTCCTTTCATGTATCTGAACATAACTAGAGCAACTGAAAGCTTTCCCACACTGTTTACATTCATAAGGTTTCTCTCCAGTATGAGTTCGCTCATGTGTTCGCAATGCACTGAGGAAAATGAATGCCTTTCCACAATCCCTGCATTTATAAGGCCCATCTCCAGTGTGTGTTATCATGTGCCTTCGAAAGTTTTCAAGAGAAATGAAAGCTTTTGCACATTCTTTACATTCATAAGGTTTTTCTCCAGTGTGATTTCGTTCATGTATTTGCAAATCTAGAGGATAGTTGAAGGTTTTCTTGCACTTTTTACATTCATAGGGTTTTTCTCCTGTGTGAGTCCTTTCATGTACCCGACAGTAACTGAGGCGACTGAAAGCTTTTCCACATTCTTTGCATTTATAGGGTTTCTCTCCAGTGTGCACTCGTGTATGTACTCGGAAGGCAGGGCGAGCACTGAAGGCCTTCCCACATTCCTTACATTTATATGGTTTCTCTCCTGTGTGAGTTCTTTCATGAATCTGAATGGAAGTAGAGCATCTGAATGCTTTACCACATTGTTTACATTCATAGGGTTTCTCTCCAGTGTGAATTCGTTCATGTACACGTAAAAAACTAGGACGAATGAATGCCTTCGCACATTCTTTACATTTATAAGGTCTATCTCCATTGTGTGTTATCATGTGTGTCTGAACACTTGTTCGGGAAATGAAGGCTTTCCCACATTCCTTACATGTATAGGGTTTCTCTCCAGTGTGGGTTCTTTCATGGATTTGAATAGAACTGGGACAGCTGAAGGCTTTCCCACATTTCTTACACTCATACGGTTTCTCTCCAGTATGAATCCTTTCATGAATTCGAAGAGAACTTGGAGAACTGAGGGCTTTCCCACAATGCTTACATTGGTAGGGTTTCTCTCCAACGTGTGTAAGTTCATGTGTTTGAAAAGGCTGGTGATATATGAAAGTTTTTCCACACTGTTTACACTTATAGGGGTTCTCTCCATTGTGATTCCTTTCATGTCTTTGGAAGGATTTGAGATAACTGAAGGTGTTCCCACATTCTTTGCATTTATATGGCTTCTCTCCATATCGAAACCCATCAAGTTCATGTCCAGGGTGAGACTTAATGTGTCTAGTAAGGGATGAATGAAGCATGAAGCTCTTTCCACAAATACTACATTCATATGGTTTTTCTCCAGTGGTTTTCTTGGTCCTAGTAGGATCTGAAATCTGGCTGCCGTTTTCTCCATACTGACAACTTTCTTTACTTTCATAGAGTCTCTGTATCAAATAACTTCTGCAAAAAATTAAAGGCACATTAAAAAAGATTATTATTCTGTTTATTAACAGGTATTAGACTGATATTTTAATCATTTTTGGAGAGACTATGTTTTCTGTCCTGTTTGAATTATTTGAAAGTGAATATACTCAGTGTGCTGCACTAAGGACACCCTATTGCTATTATAAAAACAATCATATTCATGCTGAGAATACTGATGCATATCTACAGTTTTATCTAGTATGGAGGCTGAGGTGGGAAGATCACTTGAGCCCAAAGTTTGAGACCAGCCTCAGCACAACAAGTTTTCACCCCAAAATATACAAACATATAATTTGTTTCACTTATACTATTAAGTTTCTGAGGGCCAACCAGATAACCCAGTGGATTAAAGTGCCTGCTCAGGCAGATGCAGGGAACGGGGTGTGATCCCTGGTATACCATGCTGGCCTCGCCCCCAGGGCCAGCATGACATATGGCACCAGGGATCAAACGTGGGTCCTTGCACTTGCCAGGCAGGCACTTAAGACTACTGAGCTATCTCCCTGGCTCTATTTTGTATTTTTGAGACAGGGTTTCATTATGCAGTTTAGGGTGGCCTTGAACTCACTTTGTAGCTCACACTAGCCTTTAACTCACAGTGATCCTTCTGCCTTAGCTTCCCACATGTTGTGATTGTAGGCATGAGCCACCATGCCTACCAGTATGGAGTTTCTTTTTTTTCAGTACCAGGGATTGAACTCAGGACCCTGCACTTGCCCGGCAAGTGCTTATTCTACTGAGCTATCTCCCTGGCCAGTATGGAGTTTCTTAATACTGCTTCCAAGTAAAATATTTTTCAAACATTCAACATTGTTTTCACTTAAGAAAATATTTTGCGGTGAAAATTTCCAAGAACAATTAAATTTGAGGCTAGGTTTTCTTTGGCTTGCTTACTTTTCAAATTCCATAGGGAGCCAGGGAGATAGCTCAGTAGAGTAAGTGCTTGCGTGGCAAGCCCATGGGCCTGAGATCAATCCCCGGTTCCTCCAAAAAAAAAAAAAATCATAGTAGGTCAGGTATGGTGGCCCACACCTATAACCCTAGCACATGGGAAGTTGAGGTAGGAGGATCACTGTAAGTTTTAGGTCAGCCTTAGCTACTTAGTAAGTCCAAGGTTAACCTAAAGTGCATAGTGAGACACTGTCTCAAAAAAAAAAATTCATAGTAATTTTTACACTAACATAGTCCACATATGATGATTCTTTCAAGAAATGCTAATTTCTCTAGTATGTATAACTCACCTTAGATTTCTTTCCTGTTTTTTGTACTGATCTTTAATGTTCTGGTCTTCCCATTTGCTTCCTAAAATGAGATACATAAAATCTTATAAATTATTAGAAATCATAGAAACATTATTAACTGCTAGGTCACTGGTGAAAAACTTATGGCATGTATGACTCAGTGGATTATTTGTTATCACTGAACGCTGTAAAAGTTTTTTTTTTTTTTTTTTTTTTTTTTTTTTTTTGGCAGAACCAGGGATTGAACTCAGGCCCTTGTGCTTGCCAGGGAAGCGCTTATTCCACTGAGCTATCTCCCCGGCCCCGAAAGCTGTAAAAGTTTCACTACCACTGTACTAGGTCCACAATGAGGTCTGGTGTATTCAATCAACACATTTACTCTTCACATTCCGATTTTTTTTTTTTTGCCAGTTTTAATAGTACATGTTTATAGTACATAATTATCACATTCAGAGCTGGGAAGATAGTTCAGTGGTCTAAGCACTTGCCTGGCAAGTATAAGGACCTGAGTTTGATCCCCGGTATCACATGCCATGCTGGCCCCAGAACCCTGGGTGAACTGGGTGTGGTGGTGACCACTTATAATTCCAGCACTGGAGGGGTTGAAATGGGAGGATCACTACGAGCCTGAACTGCATAGCAAGACCCTGTTATCAAGTAGATAAATAAATAATTTTTGTAAAAAAACAATTATCACATTCATTGTGGGGCACTGGTATATGTACATAACACATCTTAAATCTTTTTATGTCTTCTCCTCTTTCCCTCACCCTGCATCTCTTCTACCCTTTCCTTTTTTTTTTTTTTTTTTGACAGGGTCTCACTACATAGTGTGGGCTGGCCTCAAACTTAAGATGATCCTTCTGCCTCAGCCTCCCGAGTATTGGGATTACAGGCTTGCCCTGCTACCCCTGGCTTTTTCCTTTTGTAAAAGATCTATGTTCCATTTTCTACATTCTAAAATGGTAACAGTAATGATGAACAAGAAATACTTTGTCTCTGATTGGCTCAGTAAAAGGATGATGTCATCCTTACCTATATAGGCCAGGTTCCTGAAGGTTTCCTGCATCACATCTCTGTATAGCTTTTTTTGTAAAGGATCCAGTAGAGCCCACTCCTCATGGCTGAAGTCCACAGACACATCCTCAAAGGCCACTGAATCCTAAAATATTCCACACATTTATACAAGAGGAATGAGATCAACAGTACTTGGGATCTATACTCAAAGTAACAAGTTCACATACAATTCTGTGATTCTGTGATCTCCAAACATTTACGATATGGTTTGGTTGTCAGAAGTTTTACTCTTTGTCCAAAGTCACTTCTTTAAGTTTAACAGCAGCCAGAACACATGAACTTGGGGCTGGGAAGATGGCTCAGTAGAATAAGTGCTTCCCTGGCAAGTGCAAGGGCATGAGTTCAAGCCCCGGTTCCGCAAAAAACAAAAACAAAAACAAAACCAACCAAACAAAAAACCCCCCACAAATTTATATTCCCCTCCTTTTGTGTTACTGGGGATTGAACCAAGACCTTTGATTAGTCCTGTCTCTGATCTTTTTTATTTATTTTGTTAAGTTACTAAGTTGCCAGATCTTGGCTTGAACTATGATCCTCCATTTTCAGCCTCCCAAAGTGCTGGTATTATAGGCGTGCACTATGGAACTTGGTTTATTTCTACTTTTCTTTCCCCTAGTGCTGAGGATTGAACACCAAGCTTTCACACTGGGATGTCTTCCCAGCGCTTTTCAACTTTTACATTGTGTTGATGACCATGGAGAGCACTTATGTAAAATGGAGGGCCAACTGATATACTCCACTGCCTTTTCCTGGATGTTTTAACTTGACTAAGACTAGCAATTTAAAATACAATTTTCAGAAAATTTATTGATTATGGATTTGCACTTGAAGCCTAAAACAGAAATTAGTAGTTTTCATGAAGCAAAAAATAGGCATAAAAAGCCCAAGATACCATAATCATGAGAATGAACCCATGGGCTCAAACCTTAAATATAATTCCAGGGCCCTGTGGGGAGGTGTATGTAGGGAGTAGCTCAGTGGTAGGAGTGCCTGCCCAGCATGCATAAGGTTCCTGGCTTTCACTCTTAGCACTTCCAATAGAACAGGACAGAACAGAACAAAACAACAAACAAAATGAAAAGCAGGGCTGGTGAGATGGCTCAGTGGTCTAAAGCACCTACTTAGAACAAGCTTCGCAAAGCACAGGGACCATGGTTCAATCCCCCAGCACCACATGCCAGCCAGCCCTGCCCCCTGGTGGGCTGAGCTGGCCACACACACACAAACACACATAAATAAATAAACTGAAAATTTATTTAATTTTTTTTTTTTTTTTCCCCGGGACCGGGGATTGAACTCAGGGCCTTTCGCTTGCCACGGAAGCGCTTATTCCAGTGAGCCATCTCCCTGGCCCTTGAAAATTTATTTAAAAAAAAAAAGAAAAGCAAATTAGTCAGGTATGGTGGTGTAAAGCTGTAAGGAAGGCAAGGCAGGAGGATTTCAAGTTGGAGCCCAGCCTGGGTAACTTAGCTGGTTAGTAAGACTCTGTCTCAAATGAACAATAAGAAAAGGACTGGGGAATGTAGCACATTGTGAAGGCTTTGAGGTCAACCCCTAAGACTGAAAAAGAAAAAGAAAAAAAGTTCAGAAAAGAACACAAATTGTACATGTTTGTAAATTGTACATGTTTGTTTGTAATCTCTGTTTCATTTCAGAGTTATGGCATCAAAAACTGTGAACAAGGTTGGTATATAACTAGAGAAGACTGCCTACATCAACCTACTATCATGGTTTTTGTTTTGTTTTGTTTTGTTTTTCGGAACCAGGGATTGAACTCAGGCCCTTGTGCTTGCTAGAGAAGCGCTTATTCCATTGAGCCATCTGCCTGGCCCATGTGTATCTTAAAAAGAAAGGGTAAAGCCTGGGGTATAGGGCAGCAGGGAAGCACTAGCCTAGCATTCATGAGGCCCACGGTTTCACTCCAGCAGCATCAGGGGAAGAAAAACATTAAAAGGGGGTGGTAAATAATTGTAAGAAAATGGAGCTGAGCTGGTGCATGTCTATACTCTAAGCACTATGCGAGGCCTTAGCAGGAGGATCATAAATTCCAGCCTAGTACAGGCAACTCAGTGAGATCCTGCCACAAAATAAAAATAAAAAGGACTAGAGATACAGCTCAGTGTGAAGGCCCAGGGTTCAATCTCTAATACTGCCAAGAAAGAACAGAACAGAATAGAATAGAACAGCCCAACTTGGGCTCAGTGGTGGAACAACACCTGTCTTGCATGTGTGAGAGGCTCTGAGTTTAATCCCCGGCCCAGATAATACAAAATAAAGAAAAACAACAACAACAAAAACAAAAACAAAAAACCCCAAACAACAAAATGTAGTATATGGGAGTGAAAGGCTCATTGTACTTCATCCCTCATGAAAGAACAAATATAATGCCCCACTTTTCAGTATAATCTCAGCACTCAGGAGGCTAAGGCAGGAGGATCACTGTGAGTTTTAAGCCAGCCTGGCCTACATAATGAGATGCTGTCTCAAAAAACCAAAACCAACCAAACAAAAAACAAAAGTAACAACAAAGAAAACAAAAACGGGCTGGGGAAATGGCTCAGTAGAATAAGCACTTCCCTGGCAAGTGCAAGGGCCTGAGTTTGAATCCTGGTTCTGCCAAAAAAACAAAACAAAACAAAAAACAAAAACCAAGAAAACAAAAACAAAACAAAACAGACCAGATCACATACAGAGTATTTTCTAGGCATTCACAGAATGGTATAATTTCTATGGAGTTGGGTGTTAAGTGAGACCACAGAAGTAAGTCCACAGTAATCCACAATGAGGCACTGTTCACTCTTTTCAAGTTAAGAACAGTAGAAGCCATGCTATTAAGAAGCAGGAGTGGGCTGGTGAGATGGTTCAGTGGTCTAAAGCACCTACTTAGAACAAGCTAAGCTAAGCAAAGCACAGGGACCGCGGTTCAATCCCCCAGCACCACATGCTAGCCAGCCCCTGGTGGGCTGAACTGGCCACACACACACAAAATAAATAAATAAATTAATTAAAAAAAAAAAAAAAGAAGAGAAGCAGGAGTGGAGCCAGATATGGTGGTGCATGCCTGTGATTGTAGCACTTAGAGGGCTGAGGCAGGAGGATTCCTATTTAAGTCTAGCCTGGACCATATAGCAAGACCCTGCCCCACCCTCTCCCCCAAAAGTAGTTTTCAGGATTTGTGGAGATACCCAATTGTCAGCTTGTACAGTGACTTGTTCCAAGCCCCAGAAAGTAACTCTTAGAAACCTTATAGTCCCAGGGCCTGGGAGATGGCTCAGTAGAGTGCTTCCCTGGCAAGCGCAAGGGCCTGAGTTCAATCCCCGGCTTCGCCAAAAAAAAAAAAAAAAAGAAAAGAAAGAAAGAAACCTTATAGTCCCAAATGTGCAGTTACCTGGATTCTAGACAGGTGCAGAACATCCATAATGAAACCCCAATTGGAGCAAACCCCATGAAGGAAGCTGAGGCCACTCCAGTGTGGAAGCTGTTATCTCACAATGGGAGACAAACTACCTCCCTGCACTTCAAATGTTTATGGGTGCTCCAGAACCTCAGAATCAGTCTTGAGATCCTGATCAGACTACCTTGAGACCGCATGTTTTTTCATTGTGGGTGATGCAACACCCCCCCTTTTTTTTTTTTTTTTTAAATAAAACAGGTTTCTGTCAGCAACTAAAGACAGTGATATGTGTGTGTGTGTGTGTGTGTGTGTGTATTGTGCATGTGTACATTAGGTGTGTGTTTGTTTTGAGGTCTCATTATATAGTTTAGTCTGGGCTTGAATTCACTATATAGCTCAGGTTGTCCTCAAACTAATGGAGATCCTTCTGCTTCAGCCTTCAAAGTGCTGGGATTTGAAGACTGTTGTTGAATCTCTTTTCCTGTTCTTTCCAGCTTGGCCATTCTGGAGTAAAGCTCCTTTCCTGCCCCACATGTCTACTATTCTCCTTGTCTGGAATTTTGGGATGAGTGGCAGAGCCTGGTTTGTTGGGAGCTTTCACCCTAATATTCTGGTAACAAAAACAGCTCAAACAAGCAGTGAATCTCATTTTCCCACTGTTCACAAGGTAAACCCCTACCTAGAAGTTAAATTTAGGCTGGGTGTGCTAATACACATCTGTTAGCACTCTGGGAGGCTGAGCTGGGAAAATCACAAGTTGGAGCTCAGCCTGGACAAATTTGTGATTTAGTAAGACCTTGTCTCAAAAAATAAGCAACTCACTGTGAAAATCATGGGGTTCAAGCACCATCAATGAAAACAGGAAGAAAATATACTCCCAAGTGTTACGGCTTGTAGCTAGATGTTTCCCCAAAGCCTCAGGTGCTCACAGGTGGGGAGTTTTGAAAGTGGCTTGACTAGGGTGTGTGAGTGTGGATTAACGGTATGATGCTGGGATTAGGAGTGTGGATAATGGAGGCTCCACCCTGGGTGTGGGTGGCTTCAATCAACAGGCTTGAAGCCAAATAGAACATAGAAGGAGACAGTAGGCAGGCTTTCTGTCTTCTTGCTTGCCAAGCCATGAGCTGTTTCTCCTCTAAACCCCCCCTCTGCCAGGCTGTCCTGGTGTTGGGTATTTTGTCTTTGCAATGAGGAAAGTAAGATATCTCAAGTTCTGGTATAGTGAGGTTCTCTCAGCTTGAGAAGTACACACCCTGGGCTGTGTCAGCCCCTCATGATGCTGGACAGGGCCTGAGCTGAAACTGCATGAGCCCCATTCTCTCCTCTTCTCAGCATCCCATTCTTGCAGTGAGGAAACTGCACCGGATACAGGGGATTTTTATGTTTCCTTGGAGCAGTGGGGATGGAACCCAGCACCTATCACACGTCAGGCCAAGTACTCTACTACTGAGCTGCAGGCCTCGCCAATTCCACCAGATGGAGACTGAAGCTCTGGCTCAAATGAACTCCCAAGTGCATTCCTCTAAGTCCCGGGAATACAAGTCCTGATCTTCACAGACTTTCCCAAAATGCACAAATACATCTTTATCACAGATGTAAAACTATATACTGTCTAAAAACAGGCCAAAGAAAACTCTATTAAAACCTCAGAAAGGTGGCAGATATCTTTAACTGCAAGACTTGGAGGCTGAGGCAGGAGGACTGCCATGAATTCAAGGTTGGCCTGGACTTCATGGTGACTTCAGGGTCAGCCTGAGCTACATAGTGAGACCTTGTCTAAAAAAAGCAAAAAGCCCAACAAAACAAAAACCAGAATGAAACTTCAAACAGGTAGTGTACACTTGTCATCCCATTTCTTTGGGAAGGCTGAGGCAGGAGGGTCATCTGAATTGAAGAATTCAAGACCTATCTGGGCAACAAAGCAGCTCAGTCTCAAACAAAATGAAATAACCCCAAAGCTTCACAAAGGGCTTTATCCTCCGGTACTTCCCAGCTACGCGGACATGTGTATCCCCAGCTGCCAGTGCTGGGAGGCCTCTTGCGGTACACGGGCTCTTCTGTGATGATCGCTGAGTGCTGAGACACTTGCTGGGGGAGGCTCTTCAGGAAGAACCAATGGGGCCTTCAATTACTTTCCTCTCTGGGCTTAAAGTATGGCTTTAGTTGGGCCTGGTGGCTTAGCCTAATCTGCCACTCTGATAGGCTGAGGCAGGAAGGTCATAAGTTCAAACCTAGCCTGGGCAACCTAGAGCTTTAATGAATCCTAATCTTAAAATTAAAAATAAAAAAGTGGGGCTGGGAGATGGCTCAGTAGAATAAGCACTTCCCTGGCAAACGCAAGGGCCTGAGTTCAACCCCCAGTTCCACAAAAAAAAAAAAAAAAAAAAAAAACCCAAAAAACAAAAAACAAACAAACAAAAAATACAACCAAACAAACAAAAAAAGGGCTGGGGTACAGCTCACTGTGTGGGGTAGGAGGAAGAAGAAACTCACACATTTGTGTTGCTTTCAGAAAACGAAGATGTTGGTTAGTGATTTCCACTGCAAAATGCAGTTTACTAAACTATTAAAGTATTCATCATATTTGAACACGGGTACAGATTCCCCCCCCCCCCCCCCGGAACCGGGCATTGAACTCAGGCCCTTGTGCTTGCCAGGGAAGTGCTTATTCCACTGAGCCATCTCCCTGCCTCCCCATGTACAGATCTAAACTATGATAGAATTACAAGTCCAACCCAAGGCACTTCATATGAAATCACAAAAATAAAAGAGTGTAGCTTAAGTGGCGGAATGTGTATTTTTGCACGTGAAGGGGCCTGTTATGGTTTGGGTCTAGTTGTCCCCCTAAGCCCTCATGCGGTCATGGGGTGGTTTTGAGACAGGGTCTTTCTTGAGTTTGTGATTAACTCATGATCCACTGCAATATAAGAGAGACAGACAGACTCTCTCTGTTGTCACTGCTGTTGTTCTGCCGCCATGAATGGATGCTCTCTTCCCTGTGCCACTCTGCCTTGGAGCCAGCTGAGTATAGACTGAAACCTCCAGGGATTGTGAGCTAAATAAGCCTTTTATTCCTTCGTTTTGGGTGTCGGGTATTTGTCCCAGCAACGAGAGAAGAGTACCTGAGACAAGGCCCGTCTCTATCACCCAAAATACATAAAATAAGTCTTTGATTTATAAACAATTAAATTATAAGTTTTTCTGTACCAGGGATCAAACTCAGGACCTTGCACTTACCAAGCAGGCACTTATGCCACTGAGCTATATCTGTGGCCCTTTGAATTGTAAATTTTACCAGATACAAGTGGATACAAATTTGTTCTCATTATGAACATGGGAACAAATTGTGGAAGTAACTCACATGTTTGCCAGACATTGTCACAGCTGTGTTGCTATGTGTTATGTACAAGTAAAAATAATTTAATTACAGTATTTTTTGTGTGTTTGGTTTACAAACATCTGACTTACAAATTTAACCACAAACCTATATGCTAAAAAGAACAAATGGAAACAAATTTTTAATACATGCAATGTAATACTGAAACATTTATGTCTTTATTTGCAGGGCTGGGATTGAACCCAGGGCCTTGCATAAAATAGCAAGTGCTCTACCACTGATATATCTCCTCATACCCAGAAAATATTATTGCTATATTGTACAGATTTGCCTCTTGGGACATATTTCACAGTCTCCCAAGCTCTACTCACTCCTTACATGTAAACATCTATTGAAAAAATTGAGACTCAAGAGAACAAATATTTGCAAGGTCACAAAGCCAAGTGAGGGTGGTGCTGAGCTGGAGGCGTGCTTACAGCACAGATCATCTAGGAAAGTTTGCAGAGGTACCTCAGGCCAAAGAAGTTCTGCCCAGGAAAGAAACTGAGGCAGAGACACAGAGCATATACAGTGGAGCTTGAGATGTTTATTTATTGCTTTTCTCTCAGAAAAAAAATTTCTGTAGGAAACAAATGTTTCAGTAAAAGACGTCCATGTCTGTGAAAATGGTTATTAAAATAATGTCGGTAACTAGATGTGGTGTCACATGCTTGTTATCCCAGTACTTAGGACTGCGGCAGGAGGATCACCACAAGTTTGAGGCCAACGTGGGCTACACAGTGATTCGAAGGCCAGCCTCGACTATCTAGAAAGACCCTGTCTCAAAAACAAAACGAGGGCTGGGGAAATAGCTCAGTAGAATAAGCGCTTGCCTGGCAAGGACAGGGTCCTGAGTTCAATCCCCAGTACCACACACACACATAAAAACAAACAAAAGACACAAAACGACCCCCTCAAACAAACAAACAAACAGAATAACATACTGAGACTACGTGGTTTATTTTATAGGAGAAATCTAAAGTATAAATACAGAGTAAAAATAAACGATATATAATCGCAAACAGGAAGACAGATTCTTTGCAAATGTGGACGAAGGAGATCAAGGGATGAAGGTGGGGAAAGAAAACATTAAATGCATTAAGACGTGTCATGCATACGCACCAACTACCTACGACGAAATCAGTAGGTACTCAAACACATACTAACCAAATCAAAATAAAATAAAGTAAAATACTGAGTGTTTCAAATACACCCCATGGGCAAACAGGGCTAAGGACGTTTTGTCTTTTTTTTTTTTTTTTTTTTTTTTTTTGGCGGAACCGTTTTTAATTGAAGAGGGTAAGGTGACAATTTTGGGTAAGGATCTGGAAATTTCGGGATTTAATTCCAAGCCCTAGAAAGAGCGTGGGTAGGGAAAAAGGTCCTACATCTGAGATCGTGCTATCAAACAACTTCGAAAGAGACAGCTGGGGGCCACGGTTGCCCCTGAGGACATCGCAGGGACGGGGCTCCTTGCGCGCCGGGTCCCCGCCACTTCTCGCAGTCCGCACAGACGGGGACACGCACGCTGCAGCGGAGCTGTCCAGAGCTGGCTCTGGACCGGACCACGTCGCCGCCCAAGGACCGACAGAATACAACATGCCGACACTGGGCCAGCGCCTCCTGCGGAGGGGACCGGGACCGAGCGAGAGCCCGCCGCGGACTCCGGGAGTCGGCACCCGCCGCCACCAGCTCCGGGACGGCGCGGGCTGCAACTCACCATTTCCAAGCTGTCGCGACTCTCCACGGCCCCCGCCAGGGCAACGGAGACTAAGCGCTGCCACCGGAGGGCGTTAAAGGGCAACCGGAGTCTGGGAGCCCGCGGCGACGGAAGCACGTCACACACCCTTGCTTAGCGTGGTCACACTCACCTTCCGGCGGCGCTCCGGAGGGCCCGCCCCCTTCGATTGATTGACAGTCCGGAAAGTCAAATGGTTGAGCAGACACAGCAGGAGTTCCGCTTTCTGCGTGGCAGAGCGGGTTCTGGGTGCAAGGTCAGCCTGGTGTCTTCCTCGGCTGCTTTCTGTGTGAGGAACCCAGGCGTATGCAGGGAATTCAAAGTTCAATTTCCAGATGGAGCGACCCATTAAGGAGCAAGGACAGAGCAGGAAGGTCGCCTAAAACTCATAGATGTACATTTTATGCTAGAAGGAAATTTATTTTGGATAAATTTTTAGGAGTGTCAACTGAAGCTGAAGTACTCTGAAGAAAGTACATCAATAAAATGTACTTGCAGGGGGGCTGGGGAGATGGCTCAGTGGACTAAGTGCTACCCTGGCAAGTACAAGGGCCTGAGTTCAATCCCCGGTTCTACAAAAAAAAAAAAAAAAAAAAAAGAGTACTTGCAGGGCATTTCAAATTGGTTTCCTTAGGCTCTGTTCTGTGTTCCTCACTGCCTCAGTACATTAAGTTTCTGACTCATATCACTAGGCTTCCCCATTTCTGTTTTATGCTGAATTTTTGTGAAGCATCAGAGCAAGGACTGTAGATTGTTGATTCATGGATTGTTGGTGGGCTTGTCCTTGTTGTCACCAGTCTAGGCAAGACATACAACTAGTACAGAGACAACATAAGCAAATTATTACTGTACTCCCACGAAACCATGAAATAGCATGAAAAAGATTAAGGTTTTCAATGCCATTAGAGATGTCTTATAACAGATCAGTATCAGACAATTATGACAATTGCTTTGCAAAAAGTATTATCAATATGTTGCTGAAGAGACAGGATACAAGAGGTAATAGAACCATGATATGATAAACATTTTTTTACATTTTCCCATGGGAAATGGGTTTGATTCCATGATATTGGAGTTACACAGAATTAGAGGCTTTCCAGTCATATTTTAAATAAAGTTGACACTGCAGATTAACAATTTGATCTAGTATAGCAATAGCTTATTCTAAATCATTTATGATTGTGAATTTGTATGTCTTTGTGAAGTCCGTAATTGTTCTGAGTCCTTGTGCCACTGCTGCACAAAGTGAACAGTTTGTACATCTTGGCTCATTGTTATTCCAACTGTAGCAGGTGCTGTGGCTGTTACTGTTATCATTTCTAAAACTATGGCTATCAAGAATTCATTTATTCCTTTTGCTCTCTTTTTTAGCTCCTCCAGCAAAAGTTGGAACAGCATCATGGAAGGAGAATCTTGCCAAGAGCATTGTAGTTGTGCAGGATGCCAAATTCCGACCTTGCCTTAATATAAATGTTATCCCTAGAAAAGTTAAGGCTAATATTTAGACATGTATATAAACAATTGTGACATGTGATGGTATAGTTAGAGGGGTTCCAGTAACCAGGCTCTACAAGCAACAGGTAAGGGAGGTGAACCCATGCCTATGCAAAATATGTGGTGCTAACCAGATTCCTGTGCTTGTTTTTAAGCAATGAAATCCATTCCCAATACAAATAGACTAGCCTTTTCTATTGAGTGGATTTGGAATGGAAGCCCAATAACTAAAATTACCTTTAACACTTGCTAGAAGCAACAACAAAACCACCATAGCAAGAAACAAACTGGTACTATTTTATGTACCAGTTTGAAAATATTTATGCTTACTCATTTTCTAGGTTTTGTCGAGTTGGCACCCAAATCACTTCTGCAGTATTTCTTTTATCCAGTGATGGGCTGCAGCAGAAGATCCATCAGGCAGTTGATTTAAAAAATTTAATGTAAATAGAACCTTTTGAACAATTAATCTGGGGCCAGGGAGATGGCTCAGTGGAATAAGTGCTTCACTGGCAAATGCAAGGGCCTGAGTTCAATCCCCAGTTCTGCCAAAAAAACCCAAACCCAAACCAAACCAAACCAAACCAAACCAAAAAACCCCCCCAATTAATCTAGGTTTATTCATGTGTGTTCCCACATCATTTCCCCCTTTTCATTTAATGAGCATTTCCTTTAAGTTTTTGTTAGCTCATTTTATAATTGTCCATGGATATTTTAATACTTAAGTCCCTATAGAATGTTAACAGACAAAATTTACATATTTTTACACAGAAATTTAGAAATCAAAACCATATACAACATTGTAGTAAGACAATCCTGATGACATTTTGTGATATACTTAAAGTTTTTGTTTTGATATAACACTTTCAACAATCATCTCTATTTAATATATAAAAATATTATTATTTTGTATTTTTAGGGAATGGTCTACAGGGTGTTCAGAGACTCACTACTAGATTGGACTCATAGTGATCTGCCTGTTTCCAGCCTCCCAAGAGCTGGGATTACAGGCATGTGCCACCACTCCCAGTTTCAATTGGTGTGCCTCATGGGGCGAGGCCAGCACGGCAGGCTGAGGGATCGAACCCCTGGCCCCTGCGCCTGCTTACAGGTGCTTTAATCCACCAAGCTCTTTGGCTGGCCCTCATAAATTTTAAATCTAATTAGTCATCCTTAAATGGGATGTACATCACAAGTTTTTTGTTAAAGGCAGAAATTTTAATCTGAGAAAAAGTCTCATCACAATAAGCAGTCTTTGTTTTATACTTTGAAAGACCTGTTCACTTGGAATCATACATACACTTGATATACTTTGACAGTAACAATAATGAATTACCATACACATGTGAAAACCTTTGTTTTAAAATTTAGTTTTGTATCAAAACCATTTATTTTTTATTTTTATTTTTTTAATTTTATTTTTATTTGTTTATTTATTTATTTATTTATTTTGTGTGTGTGTGTGGCCAGCTCAGCCCACCAGGGGGCGGGGCTGGCTGGCATGTGGTGCTGGGGGATTGAAC
>NW_004524649.1:253744-255750 GCF_000260255.1 Octodon degus | reverse complement strand
CTCATGTTTGCACATAAGTCCAAAAATCTCACCATATACAACCTTGAAGCAGGACTGTCCCACAGTATTCCTTTTCCTGTCTCTTGCTTTCATTCACCATCTAGGGAATTTTTGTTTAGTTAGCTTAAAACTTATGGTATGCTGCGTATAAATCAATTTCAATATCACTTTGACTATCTGGTAACTTAGGAAAAAACATGCTTTTAAGTCTGTGTCTCAAATTATATTTAGAGCAAATCATCAAAAAAGAAAAAAGAGGAAGAGCTATTTATTGAAAGACACACAAACACGTAAATACACAGAACACATAGACAACTTTATAAAATCAAGAGTGCACTCAAATCTTTGGCTGAATTAAATTATAGTGAGGCTGGGGAGATGGCTCAGTAGGATAAGCGCTTGACTGGCAAACACAAGGATCTGAGTTCAATCCCCAGTTCTTCCCCCCCACCCCCCCAAATATATATATATTGAACTCTACTGTAATTTTTACAAATTTATAAGTAGACTAGTTAGATTTTGTTATTTGTTGATTATCAGAGATCTCATCAGACAAATTTGGAAGGAATAAAATCTTTTATCTATAATTAATAGGCATATTTTGTGTTTTTTGTCTTAATAGTAAAATCTAGCTCAATTATTTACATATTTTATTACCTATTTAGGTCTTTGTTGTATGTTATGGGTTGGTGTGGAAAGAAAGGATGAGAAGACCTGATGAATGTAGCTTTAGAGGGCTCACTGAGATTAGTTTTTTTTTAAGTGAGCCCAGAGTCTCAGAAGCATCTTACTTTTATTGAGGGGTAAAGGCAACTAAGGAATGTGTATAATTACCTAAGTGAATACAAACTGTTATCTTTATTGACTCCCACCATTTGTCTAACACTAGGTTTACACAAATGCTAGCTGATAACATTCCAAGCAAGGGATCAAAGGACAGAGCGCCTGTAGGAGAAGCTGTTAGTTGTTTTGGGTCCCAGCTTTTCAGGAATTTGCAAACAGACAGCAACCCTTTTCGGGCTCAGTCCAGTGTTTCCTGTTTTCTTGGGACATCAGGCTTTTGTCTCAAATTTATATCTCTACAATTTCCCGCTTTTGTTTTTATGTTGAAAGTTTTTGTAGCATCAGGGCGAGAACTGTAGATTTTTGGTCCATGGCTTGTTGTTGGACTCGTCCTCATTGTTAGATTAAGCAGGATATACCAACAATACAGAGACAACATAGATAAATCACTACTACACTTTCATTAAACCATGGAGTAACATGAAAAGGATTAAGGTTTTTAATGTCATTTGAGATGTTTTGTAACAGATCAGTGCCAGACAATTTATTTTTATTTTTATTTTTATTTTTGTTTATTATTTAATGCCAGACAATTTTGACAATTATTTTACAAAGTATTATCAATATGTTGTTGAAGAGACAGGATCTTAGAGGTAATATTACCACGATGTAATAAATGTCTTTTTACATTTTTCCATGGGAAATGAGTCTGATTCCATGGAATTGGAGTTACACAGAATAAAGAGGTATTTCAATCACATTTTAAGTGAAGTTGACGTTGTAGATTAACAATTTGATCTCCTAGCATAACAACAGCTTGTTCTAAATCATTTATCTTTGTATCTAACTCTCAGTTTATGTGTCCTTGAGAAGTTTTTAATTGTTTTGAATTTTTGTGTCACTGCTGCACAAGATAAACAGTTTGTACATCTTGGCTCAATGTTATTCTAGCTGTAGCAGCTGTGGCTGTGATGGCGATTATTTTTAAAATTATGGCTATCACGAGTTTAATCATTTTTTTTGTTTTTTTTTTTAACATCTGCAGCAAATGTTGGAATAGCATCATGGAAGGGGAGTCTTGCCATGGGCGATGTAGTTGTACAGGAAGCCAAATTTTGTTTTTTTGTTTTGTTTTTTTAAATTAATTAATTAATTTATTTATTTTGTGTGTGTGTGTGTGGGTGGGTGGGTGTGTGTGTGGGTGTGTGTGTGTCCAGCTCAGC
>NW_004524649.1:233187-240255 GCF_000260255.1 Octodon degus | reverse complement strand
TTTCTCTAATTTTTGGTCTGCAAACTTTAGTTAAGCATTCAGAAGAGAAGCTTAATGATATTATTACCCTGTAACAGGCAGTTGGGCTTAACATCACCTATCTGTCTGAATATTAAACACGTTAGACATAACATAGAACTGCTATTTTTCAACAACCATAGCTATGCTAAACTTTAAATCCCTATAGAATGTGAAAAAAAGACAATTACACATTTTTACACAGAAATTTAAAAATAAATTTCTAAACCTTACACAACATTGTAGCAGGATAAATCTATGACTTTTTTTTCTTGTCTCTTGTTTTCTTTTACTACCTTTTTTTCCCCCATTGAGTATACCAATGGGGGATTTTTTTATACCCCTATTGAGTATAGCAATAACTGATACGACATTAGAAGCAATATGCATTTAGAAAACCAGAATGATAGGTATTCCAAGCATGGGTTTTAGTATTACGTATTGTTATCCTCAGTGTAGTTGCTTAGTTCACAGGTATCAGCATATATAGTTAGGGTGAGAATTCTGCCCATTAACTATTTTGAAAAACCTGATGGAGCTTCTTAGGACCATTACCTTAACCATTTTGTTTATATAAATGTATGGTTTTGCCCCTGTCATATTTCCTAACTTTTCTCCTTGCTCCCTGAGCTTTGCTAAACTTGTTCTAAGTAGGCGCTTTAGACCACTGAGCCATCTCACCAGCCCCACACCTTTCAATTTTTATTTCCTCTTTTGAGTTCTTACGCTAGGGATGATTTCTTTTTTAAAGCAAACCTTTATTTTTAGGGTGGAAACAGCCTCTCAGTCCAACCACCTTAAGGGGAAAATGTAAACACCCCTCTTCCAGTGTCCATTGTAGTGGAGAGAGAGAACCACTTCACCTCCTGCTCCCTGCCAAGCCCCGTTGTTGGAGAAATGACCCCCTGCATCTCTCCAGGGGGGAATCCAGCACCTTTGTAGCTGCCCTACCTGGAGGCCACCCACACTTGCATTTGAAGGCCTTTGAAATGTTTTTTAATTTTTATTTTTTAACTCAACATTTGTTTTCAATAATTTTGATTTTTTTTTTTTTAAGTACTGGGGATTGATCTCAGGACCTTGAGCTTGCCAGGCAAGCGTTTATTCTATTGAGCTATCTCCCTGGCCCCAAGCAATATAAGAATCTGCTGTGGTTTAAACAGTGGTTTGAGTGGATAGAGTTATAACTTTGATTGCCCTGTATAAACAGCATTGATCACTCCAAGTAAAATGTGCAGACCATTTAGCCTTGGGGCTCTGTCTTTGGTTGATTGTACTCCATAGCTGTGCTGGGCGAGCTGCTAGCAGCAGCTTAATGGTCTTAGTACCTACAAAGGGTTTTCTCAGGCTCACATTATCTCCTAAAGCTTTAAGGGAGGGAGCTATGGCCTTCTAGCCATGGCCTCTGTGTGCAGTCACTGTGTGTGCCCGCTGTTCCTCTGGCTCTGACCACTGAATGTTTTGTTTTTCTTCAGATTTTAAACATTGATACTATCTTAAGCCTTATGAACTTGTGAAGCCAGCCACACACACAGCCAGTGCTAAAGCCATGGCATGTCATAGCCATGACCACCCTACTTAGCACCAGGAGCACAGGTCTCAGGCTGAACCTGTCATGCAGATGTGCAAGCGGCTGGGAAATCTCAGTTGGGTCAGCCTAGGATAGGAGTGGGTGGGAGCGTGGGGGACCTCTCTGATCTCAGTCCCTCCCCCTTGTACCTTGCTGCTTGCAACCAACTGTGTGCAATTTATTTTTATTTATTTATTTATTTTTTCAGAAAAGAAAAATATTTATTTTTTCTTTTTAAATAATTTTATTGAGAAACAAATAGCAATGAGGCAGTTTCAAAACCGATTACTAGCATAGTTTCAATAATTTCAAACTATTATTACTAGCATAGTTTCAACATTGCATATTGTTGTCTTAGTGGTTATTCATTGTACAAGTTGCAGACATGATATCCTGTCCAGGTCCTGATGGATTCACAACTGTGTGCAATTTAAAAGAACTTTTTTTCCCTTTCTTTAAATCTAATTCAGCAAAGCTAGGTTTAAACTCTATCTGTTGTATCTTTGCTTCATCCTCCTTGTCCTATTTAGGACTCAATTTTAAAACAGTACTCCACACTAAGTCCTTTATGGTGATCTTAAAAAAGTTACATATATACAGGAACCAAGAAAACAACAAACATTTTTATATAAATCTATATACATCTATAAACATCTATGGTTTTTGAGACTCTGTCCTATTTTTAACTAAATCTAACCTTTTTCCTTTTGGCTTTTTGTACATTTAACAATTTTTTTTTTACCTTGGGAATTATAAGGAATTCCTGTGATAAAGGAAATATGAAAAGTTTACAAAGCTTTTAGAAGTTTCAAACATTACCTATAAGTAAATGATCCATCTGGTTGTTTCCTGCTCACCATAGAACCAGGCAATGTAGTATGAGTTTTTTTTTCTTTTTTTTTTTTTTTTTTCTTTTTTTTTTGTGGAACCAGGGATTGAACTCAGACCCTTGCGCTTGCCAGGGGAGCACTTATTCCACTGAGCCATCTCCCCAGCATGAGTTTTAATATATATAATAAAGAGAGGATGATTTCTATTTCTCCTAAGCTGCTGTAGCATAGAAAACAACTGCATTAATTTGGAACCATCCAGAATCAGAGTAGCAGTTTTTATTTCTTTTACTGCCTGTTTTGTACACTGGGAATCAGTGACAAGTTTGATGAATCAGAGCAGTCCTGTATTAACATAATGCCAACTAACTCTATCTTTTGAACACAGCAAAAAAGAGTTTGTTTTTATCTTTCTTTTTTCTTTTTCTTTTTGACAATCTATTTTCATATGATCCAATTTACCACAGTTGAAACAAATCATATGGGATAAAACTTCCCAATCACGAAGAATTAATCTATGTTCATTGGCTAATGCTTGCATTAATTCAGTTACATGAGTTGACTGCATCATTAGGTGAGTGTCGCTGAGACACCACAGGAAAAACTAAGCCTCCGGTTCTCTGTTTTCTTTCTTGCAGTAAAGCCTGAGTCACTGTCCCTTATCCTCATATTCCAGAGGAGCAGAGGGTTTAGCTGGGGGAGAAGGCAGAGATTGAACTCTAGCAAACATTGAAGATGGAGTTGAAACATCCAATTGCTCCACCAGTTTGGATATCTTTTACAGGACTAGCCTCCTGGGTCTGCGGAACAAGGGGGAAGGTCCAGGAAAGCGAATTTCAGAGCAGTTTGCTCTCTGCTGGAGACAGGGATTCCAAGGCCAAGGAAATCAAATTACACAGGGACCACACTCTAGCTTCTTCTATTTGACTAGTTCTGTCTAGATCTCTTATAACTTGTTTGTAAACTTTTAAGTTTAAAGCAGCTTGTCCCTTAGGCTGTAACCAATGACACATGCCTCTTTATAAGAGAGCATAATTCCTCGAAAGGCTTCGGTTTCATTTTAATTTCCGCTCTTAAAAAGGTAAGACGGACATATTTACTCTCCATTAGCCGGGCATAGCGGTGCATCAGGAGGCTAAGGCAGGAAGATTGCCATGAGTTCCGGGCCAGTCTAGGTTACATAGTGAGTTCAAGGCCAGCTTGAAGTACAGAGTAAGAGTATTTTATTTTATTTTATTTTGCGGAACCTGGGATTGAACTCAGGCCCTTGCCCTTGCCAGAGAAGCGCTTATTCCACTGAGCCATCTCCCCGGCCCCAAGAATATTTTAAAAGAAACAAAGGTGTCTTCAGGTTGAGCGTGGGGTCAGTAATATTGCAATTCCACCCTTCCTTATTAGGTGTGAGACGGTGGGCTTGGAACCGTCTCTTGGAGCACTCCCCCCCTTACCCCCCCCAGACGTTCGGGATACTGCTCTCTAGGGGCGAGAATCTCACTGAAACGCAAAGAACCTAGCTAGGAAAATCCGCGCTGAAGTTACTTTCAAATTCTTCGTGTGCCCTCCGCCCTGCTGTCACTCAGAGGCAAAGGGGCGGGGCCATGGAATCGGTCCAATCAGCACCCGGGGTAGACAGCCTTGGAGGACGTACTGCGCCTGCGCTGTGGAGGTAGCTTTGCCTTTGGAGCGCAGGGGGCTAGGTCTCCGCTGGTTAAGTCAGTGTGTCCTTTGTCGCACTGTCATTCCAGGTGCTGAGGGTTCCAAGACTCGGAGACGCCAGCAGCGTGAAGATGGCAGTCGTGAGTGTAGGGCTGGGAGCCTCGGGACGCTGTAGCCACTGCCGAGCCGCGTGCGCTCCGCGGTCGGAGGTCGGGGTCCGGTTCGTTCAGGTCCCCTCGGCTGCGGGCTGTGCTGGGCCTGCATCCGGACTCAGCTCCTGGCGGTCCCTGCATGGGGACGCATGTCGATCCGGACACTTCTCTGGGCAGCTCCGTCGCGGCGCGCGTGTCCCCAGCCTGTGCGGACGGCTGGAGGTGGCGGGAGCAGCGCGCGCGGATTCTTGCGTGGGGACGTCGGGTCTGGATCCTTGGGTGTCAGGAGCGCGCACTCGCGTCGGAGGCCCAGGCGGAGCGGGTTTTGAGCCTTGTGAAAGAGCGGGGACCGGCCCTGCCCGGAGACCTGTGCTCTCGGGGCGGACCCCTCTGCGGCCGCCTCCGCCTCGCGTGGCCCTCACTTTTGCTTGGAGGTGGGGGGGATGGGGGGAGGGTCTGACCTCGGAGGAGGTCTGGAGTTTTCCTTCTGATTTCATTATTAAATATGCCCAACCTTTAGTTTAATTTTCCTTAGCACTCCACTTTTATTCCCTGTGGTCATCACTTGCCATTTTCAATTTCTTGCGGGAAAGATAAGAATCCATTGATTACAAAGAGATTCCCTAAGACATGAAACTTGTATTTGGTACAGGGTTTCACCACGCAGCTTGGACTGGTAGTGATCCCCCTGTTTTCAGCCTCCCCAGCGCTGGGATTACAGGCATGCGTCACCACACCCGCTCTCAGTGGCAACTCAGTGCTCCTGGGGGCAAGGCCAGTGTGGCATGTGGTGCCAGGAATACGCAGGACCCTGCACTTGCCTAAACAGGTGCCTAGTTCGTTGAGCTGTCTCACGAGCCCCCATCTTTCTTTTTCTTTTTCTTTCTTTTCTTTTTTTAGGATAAAACCTCAAGATATGGAATCGTGGTCATGTGCATTTTATAATTTTTCTGTATGCGGGGGATTGAATCCAGGGCTTTCCCAGGCCTAGGCAAACGCTATGCAGTCAGTGACTTCCTTACTCCCACGGCTTGCAACTTGGGCCTTCGAACTGAACTTCATCCCCAGTTCTCTTTTCAATTTATATTTTGAGACAGGGCCTCCTTAAGTCCCTATGTTGTCCAAGTTGGCCTGGAATTAGTAAGTCTTCTGCCCTTCAGTTTTCCAGAGTGCAGGGATTGCTACCATGCCTGGCGTGAACTTCTGATTTTTTTTTTTGCGGAACTGGGAATTGAACTCAGACCTTTGCACTTGCCAGGGAAGCACTTATTCTACTGAGCCATCTCCCCAGCCCCAAACTTCTGATTTTTGTAATAATGCTATGTTGAGCCGCGCATGGTGGCACAAACCTGTAATTCTACCACTTGGGAGGCTGAGGCAGTAGGTTTGCCAGGATTTAGAGACCAGCTTGGTCTACATAGTGAGTTCAAGAGTAGCCTGAACTACACAGTGAGACTCCTGTCACAAACACAAAAAGACAACAAAAACAAACAAAAAAGATATGAAAAGCTGCTAAAGTTAAATGTAGGTCGTTAAAAATTATATATATATATATATATATATATATATATATATTTTAAAGTTATGTTTTTAAGGGGTTGATTCCTACCTAGTAGATAGTATACTACCAGTTTGAGATAATATCCCCCAGTATTTGATATAGTGGAAGGAAAATAATGATGCTGTCTATGATTTTTTCAATATTTAAACAAAGTTTATTTTATTAAAAAATTTATTTTAGTACATGTTTACAGTACCTGATTATACTTGTTGTGGGAATTTTTGTTATTTCAGTCAGAAAGATATTTAATACTGCTTTTATTTTCTGTAATGCATAATTTTGAGGTTTTTTAAAAATTTATTTTTATTTTTTTAATTGTACCAGGGACCTTGTGCTTGCCAGGCAGGCACTTATGTTGCTAAGCTAGCTCCCTGGCCCAACTCTTAGTGTTTTACTTTTTTTTTTTTTTTTGCAGACCTGGGGATTGAACTCAGGCCCTTGCGCTTGCCAGGGAAGCGCTTATTCCACTGAGCCATCTCCCCAGCTCCAACTCTTAGTGTTTTAAAGAGTAAAATCATAGAATGTTTTCCTTTACAGAAAATTTGAATTTAACAGCAAAAGTAAAAAAACAAAACAAAACAAAACCCAGCAAAAGTAAGTTAATCACAAATGTTATCAAAAGCAAAATATGGCATAAGTAAATATCTATTTTACATAAATAATGCAGGCAAACCTTTAAAAAATATGCAAAACAGAACAGTCTGACTTCAGCAAACTCAACTCAAGTATGTACTTCAGACAATTTTTCCCTCCCTCCCCTGCTTTTTTGGAGTGGGAATTTATTTGACCCAGTGTTTTCACAATGAACTGCACTCCCAGCCCCTGAGTTCCTTTTTGTTTTGAGACAGAGACTGCCTAAGTCACTAAATTATCCATTCTGGGCTTGACCTCAAAATCTTCCTGTCTCAGCCACCCAGAGAACTGGGATTCTGTGCATATGCCACCACACTTGGCTAGAGAGTCTCTTGAGTAGCTTGTTATTTCATTATTTTAGAATGAAGAAGTTGGGCATGGGCATGCCTGTAATCTTGGATTTTGGGAGGCCTAGGCAGGAGAATCATATATTTGAGCCCAGTTTGGGTTTCAGAGCAAGTTTGATGCCACCTGGAGCATATATAGCCAGATTGTTCTCAAAAACAAAGCAAAGGGGCCAGGGAAATGGCTCAGTGGAATAAGTGTTTCCACAGCAAGATTTGTTTTGGGCCAGGGAGATAGCTCAGCAGGGTCCTGAGTTCAATCCCTGGTACCGCAAAAAAAAAAAAAAAAAAAAAAAAAAAAAAA